>NW_024704743.1:69326163-69788204 GCF_018977255.1 Callorhinchus milii | reverse complement strand
GGTTGTGTACCGGGTCGGTAAAGGCGCTGAGGCTCGTTTGACATCTTTAGTTATTTCCCGGTGACAATAAAGCTTTGCCGTTTCTTCCGTTGTGTGTGTGTGTGTGTGTGTGTGTGTGTTTCCCCCTCTCCCCCCTCCCAAGGTTTTTTTTTAAAGCGCTCTGAGACGCTACACTGCCCCGGAAGGGCGCTGCATCCGTGCAGGTGGTGGTGGTGGTTGTTGTTGTTGTTGTTGTTATGGAGTGCTTTTGCATCTCTGGGATACTGTTAGCCCGAGGGTTTCATCCTGAAAAACGACTTTAATGTTTGCTGTGATATTCTGCGATTTGGCAGTAGCATTGGGTGACATTTACCTCCTCGTCTCTTGTTCCTTTATGTGCTCCTCTGGTTTCGTGGTTGGATTGAGAAAATAGCAACTTTTTTTAAAAAAAATTTTTAAAAAAAAGACAAGTGGTTCAGCAGTGCTCGTGTGAGCTGACTTTGCTTTGGATCTGCTCGCACAGCTGTGTTAATGCAATAGATTTTGAGATTTCAGTCTGTGGGTGTCTTCAGTGAAATACTTTATTAAAGTTGCTGTGTTACTGATCGTCATTTTAAAGGATTTATGGACACTCAGGATGGGTAAAAAGCAAAATAAATCCTATTAACATCAAGTGCAAGGCAGGCAGTAAGACACAAGCATGTGACATTAATGTTTGACTTGTTGCAATATAAATGTTAGCAGTATCAGCAAGAAAACAGAACTGTCTAAACATTTTATTTTATCACTGGCTCCTTGGTTTTTGTTTTATTTGTAAACACGTTTCCATTTTCAAGTTCCCTTTATATATACACACCTTTATATATATATATATATATATAGATATATACACAGCATTTGTTTGATGAAGAATAGGATACAATACCAATTTACATTTATATAGTGTCTTTCACATTGGGAGGATATCCCAAGCTCTTTAAGATTCCTGGCCTGGCACCTTCGCAGGGGTTGGGAACCAAGGTGGGGTGGCTGGGAGGGAACAGATGACTAAACATGAGGATGATTGACCCGATTCCAGGACCCTATCACCTTAGAGCCAGTTCATAGATTTGGTGCCTGAAATAGGGAAAACATCAGGTGAACAGCCTGTTTATGTTGTGTCACATTATCTTGATTCTGTGTTCAGTAGATAACATTGCAAAGGACAGGATTTGGTAACTAACTCCCAGCCAAGTTTTATAACATATAATATATACACGATAGTGACATTTGGTTTTAATTACAACTATTTTTTTCAGTTTGAAAGTTGGTCTTCTCGTTCGGTTTCGACTTTCCTTTCATGGTTTCTCTTCTTCTGAGGTTTTGATGTTTTCTTCTAACCTCTAGTCTCACTACAGAATTATTCATTCCATCTGTATTTTCTGCCACCAGGAGAAAAAAACGGTTGTTGTTATTGTTGGGATTGTCAATACTTGTTCATGAATAGTTCCATCAGCAGAAATTCAAAGCAATGACCAAGTAAACCCATTATGTCGCATAAACTAAATTGACACATTTCCATATACACAGTGCTGTATTTTTCTTATTTTTATGCTAATGCCGTTCCTTATTTTTGTCATTATGTGTGGTTATTCCTTTCTATTTTTGTCTCATTTGCAGCTCTGACTGCTGTCTGCTTTTGATCATCCTGTTCTGTTGCTTTTTGTCAGTTTCTACAAACAGTGGTTCTTTCAGTTACAGTCGCAAGAGAAGTTTGGATAATTTGGTTCATTTGATCTCGCCTTTCCTGAATACTGGCACTGTCGCCTACTCATTGTTCATTGAATTAAGCTGTTTATTAAATGGTTCCAGCCTTCTGGTCTCCACCATCTTACTTGTAACCCATTCCAACTATTTAAAGACATAATATTGTTTTCAATCATTTATATCATTGTGGCAACTATTATTCTCTCTGATTCTGCTCTACAGGTTCCTTTTTATCTATTCACTGACTTTTGTCACACTCCAACTTAAATGTACCAAATTTAAAAATGGCTCATCAGCAGGATTTGGAGGGACAGACCAGTCACTGACAGTAGGCATTCTTCCCACTCAGCTTCTGCTAACCCTGCAAGTCAATATCCAAACAGGTAGAGTGGTCCTTGCTGGACAAGTTGCCAGCCAATGTTTCCAATAGCAAGCTATGCAGTTTTAACTGATTAAACTCTAGCAGTACTCCATTGCACACTCTGTGGTCTCCAAGTCTTGTTGTTGTAGCATTCCTGCCTCTTATTCCGAAGGTTGTGAATTCAAGCCCCACATCAGGACTTGTTCACATGGATTAAAACGATCCCATGGCACTACCCCTTTATCCCAACAGCTGCAACACATTATTAACTCAAAGTTCTTACTGTTGAGCTATATCCTATGACTTAATGTTTTATTCAGTAAGTATTCAAATCACAATTTAAGTATAGTAATAAAAATCTGTGCACATATCTCACGCACATTTTTACTTCTATTTTAGTAAATATTTGATAATTATTTAGGAGAATAATTGCCTTTCAAAGGCTCCTAAAATATTGCTTTGACCATAGGTTTTCTCAACATCTTTAAATCTCTTGTTTGGTGGATTTCCATAACATTTGCATGAAAGTTGCTATAGAAATGCAAGCTGTTGTTACCACAGTAAGATCAATTTCTCTGATCTGATCATGGTCATAGTTCACATAAAACATAACAGGAATAGCAGTTGTGCTGTTGGGACTTTAATCTGACAATGCAGTGCAGTGTTGGGGATCACTGGATTGTCAGACTTGCCGTCTTTTGGATGAAATGCTAACCCAAGGTTTGGGGGTTTTGATGTTCAAGGGACTTTAAAAATCTCATGGCACTATTCAAAAACAGAAGGGAGTTTTTAACCAGAGTCCTGCCAACAATTTCCCAGAATAAATAATTGGTCATTCACTTCATGGCCGTTTTCATGTGACAATATTGTGCAGAAATTGACATTTGTGTTTGCCTCGGAATGGAGTTTCTGTGAAGAATTTTGAGATATTTCAGTGTGATAAGGTACTGTATTGTTATCAGTTCCAATAATGGTAATGGATAAATTAAGGGAATCAAAGTAGACAAATCTCCAGGACATGATGGTTTCCACTTTGATAGTGTATTAAAAAAAATAGGTGAAAAGATTGCAGATGCGTCAGTTGTTATTTTCCTCCCTGGATTCAGGAAACATGTCTATGGATTGGAATTTTGCATCATTCATGAAGGGAAGAAGGAAGAAATCAGAGAACTAAAGTCTTGTGCGACAATTACTAGAATCCATCATTATGGAGTAACTGAGCACTTTAACAAGAACAAACTGACCAAAGAGAGTCAGCATGGCTTTGGGAAGGTTAAGTCATGTCTGACAAAACAAGTGTTTTTTTTACAAAGTCAGGAACATGATGGATAAGGAAAGATCCATGGGTATTGTAGAAGATATTTAATAAGATTCCACACTGAAAGCTATTGGCTAAACTTTATTTGCATGGAATTGGAGACATCACTTGTGGCATGGGTTGGAATTGGGTTGGGAAGTAGGAGACAACATTCTCTGGTAGAAGGTAACAAGTTGTATCCCACAGGGATCTGTACTTGGGCCTCAGATTTTCACCATAAAAATGACCTGGATGGAGGAGTAGAGGACTGTATGCAAATCTGTAGATGAGACTAACACAGGATGGATAGTAAGTTGTGAATAGGGGAGCAGAAAATTGTAAAGGGATATTGACAAATTAAGCACTTAGATAGAACGAGAGCAATTAAGAGAGAAATCGGGGAACATTTTTTCATGCAAACGGTTTTGGAAATGTGGAATTCACTGCTCCAAAAGGTTATAAATGCCAGGTCTATTGGAATATTTAAGAGGGAGGTTGATGAATATGTGGTAGGCAGGGATATCAAGAGACATAGTGAGAAAGCAAGGAAGTTGTACAAGGCTGCAGATCAAACATGATCTAATAAAATGGTGGAACAACCTTGTCAGTCTGAATGGTCTACTCTTGTTTCTATCGCTTATGTTCTTAACTTCAAAGATTATTATAATTTATGTTCCATATTTACTGTAATAGTCAGAAATTCAAGTGATTTTATATAATGCATAGATTGTTAATAATGACTGGGATTAACAATTAAAAGTTATTCAACTAAAAAAAGGTAATGGATAAACTAAGAGAAACAATACATTACAAATACACTTATAAATTAGTCTTAAACGCACTTGTACAATATATGTACAATAAATACTGTATTCCTTTCTCTAATTTTAATGTTGAAACATTTCCATTCTAATCTTACATTGGGAATTTCAGTCTTCCATTCCTGGTATTCATTTGTCTGGAATACTGATCGTTATACTGACAACTGACTACGAATTAACTGGGTCAGTTAACAGGAGGAAAGGATTTTACTGAAGTAGTAATAAACTGTTTCACAGCAGTTTCGCTTTGCATCTATTTTGTAATAAGCATAAGGCCTAGTGTTTTCGAAAATCAAAGTCAAATAAAATTTCACGCTCCTTCAGTTTGAGTCATTAAGTTTGAGTCATGTGGCATACTCTCAATCCAATTTAGATTCTGCTCGGCTCTGTGTATTTCCTTAGCTTCCAAATGCCTTTTTCCAGCAAGTATTCTGATGCAGTTGAATTATAAAATAATAAGAGATTTTTTTCTGACTTCTGGATGTTTATGCTCATTTACATGGTTACATGATGATATGCAAGACCCAACTCTTTACTGTAAATTTTCCATGATTTTAACTGGTAAATACCTGATTGATTCTTCTTGTTAGAAATGCAGCATTTTACAATAGCTGAGATAAGTCATAGAGTTATAGAATCAAAGAATTATACAGCATTGAAGGAGACCAGTCAGCCCATCGTATCTGGGCCGGTTCTTTGAAAGAGCTATCCAAATAAATCCCACTCTTCGGTCTCTCCCCATAGCCTTGCAAATTTGTCCTCCCCAAATATCTATCCACCCAATTACAGTACTTAATTTGACATTGTGATATTAAACTTTTGTGGACGCACAAATTAAGAGTTTAGAAAATGGTTTTAAAAAATTAACATATGTTTGTGTAATGTGTGTATCTGCGTGTGCATTTCAGGTAAATAGGTCTGTAAAGTCACAGATAATTGTTTCGGATTTGTAAAGCTACCTGGCCCAGAGGACAGTCTTACAGAAGAACCCTAAAAGCAGAATGTAATTAAAATAGGGAAATTGACATTGACAATATCCTGAGAAAGATAGCAAAAGGGAAATGTACAAGCTTGTACGTACAATGTTCCTCCATAAAGCTTAAAGATTGGTTTAAAGACAGTGCAAATTAGTAACAAAGAGCAAAACCTTAATTCATAGAGCTCAGATATATCTGATCTTCAGATACATATTCTAATTCTCTCAAATCTCCAGTACAGGAAAAATATGTTTAAAATATAAGGAATAAATTGTATGTTTATCAGCATTCCTGGAGCTCAGTGGTTAGAGCACTCCTGCGAGCATAAGCGAGAGGACCCGGCAGGGCGAAATGTTGGGCAAGTTTCCTTACTACGCACACCTCTGTTCACCTAGCAGTAAGTAGGAACCGGGTTGTTAGTTGATTGGCGGATTGCTTTACCATGGGTAATATTCCCTTTAAAAAATAAATTAAAATAATAATAATTTGATCACTCAATCCACGACTGTTTGTGGGACACTGCTGTGCGCAATTGGCTGCCGTGTTTCGCCCACAAAATATACAGTCAATTCACTTACAGTATATTCTGGGAAACACTTTGCGACGTCTTGAAGACGTGATAAGATGCTATATCAAATGCAAGGATTATTATTATTATAGGACTTTTCATGTAGGATACTGTCTCAGAGCACTTTACAAAGATGGGGTTGCTTGCTAAGCATTGTAAAGGAGTGGCAGCAAGGGGGGTGACCAGTGTTATGTGGCTCCTTTCGAGAGAAAGCTAGTGGGGTTGGGCTCTCTGTCCAGTCCTTGGAACGTGTCTTGGAAATGATAGGAGTTTGCAGTAATCATATTGAATGAAAGCAACATAACAACAACTTGTACTAATATAGCTCCCTTCATGTGGGATAGATTCTTGGAGTGTTTAACTTGATGCTGAGCCAGGCAGAGAGAGAGAAGGTGACCATAGGAACGGTTGAAGAGGAAAATTTTCAGGTGCGATATGAACAACAAAAAAATTACATTTGTATAGCGCCTTTCACGTCGGGAGGACGTCCCAAGGCATTGGTATGGAGACGTGCCAAGAGCGGGCAAGGTAAAGGGAGTGAGGCAGGGAGTTCCAGAGTTTGGGAGGGTAGTTGCTGAGGGCATGGATGCCAATTGTGGAGTGGACGGATCGAGAGACACCAGAAGAGATAAAGGTACATAACAACCTTTACTTGCTAAGCAAGTAAACCTTAAGTTAAAAGTGGTCAAGCTATGCAGTTTTACTCTCTGTTAATGTTATAATTCAGGTGTTCCAAGCTTTTGGCTGCCGCGGGCCGGATTCTCTATTTGAGAAAGGTCCGCAGGCCACGTAAGCAATATTTTGTATTTTCCCTTCCAGAAACATAATAACATTTACACAGCACCTTTTTCATGTTAAGGACATCTTGACAAGGTCAGTTGGGCACCCGAGTTGGGGATGGGAGCCGAGAGAAGTGGGATGGGGAGGGGAATAGATGACCAAAAAGCGTGTTCAAAGAGTTAGGTTGTGATGTGCCTTGAATGAGGGGAGGAAGGGAATGAGTCAGAGCGACTCCAGAGAGCCTCTCTCTGCTTTCTCTCACTCTTTTTATTTCTCTCTCTCCCACTCTCCCTCATGTGCTCTCTTTCCCTCAATCACTCTCTCTACCCCACTCTTTCACGCACTCTCTTGCAAATACTCTCTCTCCTCTCACACATTTTCTCTCTCAAACACTCTCTCCCCCTCTCCTCCTCTTTCTCCCGCCCCCTCTCTCTCTCTCTCTCTCTCACACACACACACACACACTCTCTCCCTTGCTCAATTACTCTCTCTCATCCCCCTCTCTCTCACACACTCTCTCTATCCCCTCCCAAACTCTCTCTCAATCACTCTCTCAGTCTACCCCCGCACTCTCCCTCTGTTTCTTTCTCTGCCCCTCTTCCTCTTCCTCTTCACTCCCTCCAGCTCTCACACTCTCTCTCTCGCTCATGCTCACTCTCTCTCTCTCCCCCCTCTCTCAATCTCTCTCTGCTCTCTCCCTCTCAACCACTTTCTCTCACTCACACACAATCTCTCTCTCACTCCCTCTTTCTTATCTCTTTCTCCCACACATACTCTCTCCTCTACTTTCTCCACATCTCCCCTGAGTCTCCCCGTCTCTTCTTCTCTCTCCCCTCTCCCCTCCCTCTGCCCCTCTCGATCCCTCTCTCGCAATGAGCCACACGTTTCACTATCTGCAGTGACAGGAGCCGACAGTTGCTAAGGACGGGGTTGGTAAGAGACAGGCTTGCCTGCCTGACAGACTGCAGTAATGGACGGTATTATTGCCACTCTCCGCGCTGAGTCCCGCCAACCGCTGCCCTGGGAGGACGTTCACCAGGGAGGGAGTGAGTGGAAGTTGGAATGTTGTAAATGGTCTCGGGCCGGATAAAATCACCTCCCGGGCCGGAGGCTGCGCCAGTTGGACCACGTTTAATCTATTCCTTAAATAATTGCCTTGTGTTAACTTTTTACAGTGATAATATGACTGTCTTCTTAGCAGCGAGCATGTTTGATTAGCATTGCTCAGTGAACAGTACACAGAGATAATTGTACAATACATACTTCATTCTGACATTTTGCAGATCCTGCAATCCCATTATTTACTTGTCACCAATGTGCTGAATCAAGGCCTGACTGATAAACAAACTGTGCTGTGAAAGAGTGTCTGATTTGCACAGTGCAGTAAGTATGGTCACAGTGATTACTGCCATAGCGATTAACACTCACACCCCATAGACCACCGTGGAAGAAAGGTCAAAAACCAAAGTAAATGTGCATGCAGTTCAATGTTCAATTCAATACTTAAGAGAAATTTCTAATTTCACAGTCAAAATGACATTGTATTGAGCTTTCAGATTGATAGTCATACCACTATATGAATATTCAAATGATGTTTCAAATACAATTGCAGAATATTTGATATATTCTGGCTGGAGCACCAACATAAAGTGAAGTGACCTTACTCACAATGATTTATAATTAAACCCCCCAAAGTTCCTGGCCATCAATTTACAGGAAGGAAATTACTGCCCTTGAGAAGAGTAGAGGGTGAACAACCAAATTGATTCTGAATATCAGAAGTTTCTTGTGGAAGGGAAAATTAATAAGTTCTCTTTGAAAATTTTATTTCATATAATTATGAAGAAAATTGACAAGATTGATCTGGAAATGTTGTTCCCTGTAGCCAAATGTTCTCAGGGACACAAGTTAAAAAAAAATATTCTCAGTAGTAAGAAAGAAAGTTAGCCTGACCTTTTTTACACATAGAGTAATAGATTACCAGGCAATGCCATGACTGGAATAGGTTTAACAAACAAGGAGTCCCCAAAAATTTTAAATCATGCAGAATTTTGGAATCAATCTTCAATTTAATCTTAATTTGAAAGCAAATTTTCTGCAGTGCCCAAAACTGACTGTGGAGAATCAGCTTCCAAATTAATATTGAATTTAAGACTATTTGATAAATTTTGGCATAGTTAAATGTTAAAACAATGAATTTGATCACAAAATGCCTCTCTGGAGTGAAGATGAGGTAACAATTGAGAGATCTGGGGAGAAAGTAATTAGGTGGGTTCAGTAAATCAAGGTTGTTGGGCCGAATGTGCCTAAAATTTTTATTAAAAGAACGATTGTTAATCAATCATATTTTGATGATGTTATACAATGCAGCTATTTAAAGAGCAATTATCCACCCTCAATCTATCCACTACTGCTCTTCCACAGATGCATACATGAAAAATGAAAATCCAAACTTTGCACAAAAGAAATCTCAGGGTTGAAACTTAACATACTAAACTTAGTGCCACCTTTTATGCCAGTGCTATTCACCTTCTTCCCTTTACAATATTTGTAAATATTACTATTATCATGCAGTAATATAGTAAATACCTTCGTACATGCTTCTATAATTAACCTTTTGAGAGCACAAGCATAGAATCTATACAAGATGGCAAAGATAATCAAGCCAATATTCAAATGTGGAACGCAATACTAGTTATGGTTGTGAAACACTGAGTTGAGTATGACATTTAAAAACATTCAATAAACACCTTGAAGAATAAAGATATACTACACAAGCATACAACGAAATGAGTGGATCGCTCCAATGGGAAGCTGGCATAGCCCAGCACCAACAGAAAATCAAAATGGCTTACTCTTCAGTAAAATGTCTAGGACATTTGTTAGAGTTTTCCATGTTATTCTCTTATCCAATCGGTCATTTAAAGAGTTAATTCAGAAATTTGCCAGTAACACGGGGTAGATTTTCAGTGGGTAACCAGAGTCTCAGCAGCTATTTCCTAGTAAAAAAAAATCAGTGTTAATATTTAATTGTTCTAGTTGTATTTTGTGGTATTTTATGCCTGCGTTTCGCCCACAAAATATACAGTCAATTCACTTAACAGTATATTCTGTGAAGTGCTTTGAGATGTCACAAAGACATGATAAGGCGCTATATCAAATGCAAAGATTATTATTATTATAAACATATTCACGTACCAAAATAAGGATTACCAGAGAAATATCAGGAATGGCTGGAAAAAGACATTGATTGGGCTGATGGACATGATTGGGCTAATTTTTCTCCAGTCTATTGATGAGGTCTTTTAATATTATAATAATAACCATAATAATACTGATCATTGCACTTGATATATGGCCTTATTACATCTCAAAGCGCTTCACTTTAGGACAACCGGATTCCTACTTACTGCTTGGTAAACAAAGGCATGTGGAATAAGGGAATGTTTCACCCTGCCCGGGAATCGAACCCAGGTCCTCTCGCTTGTGATGCACATCCTCTAAACATTGAGCTAAAGAACTCCACCGGAATGCCCAAAATTGGGTATTCAAACAGCTTGAGTTGAAAGTGTGAACATCTTACCTTCCTCAGAAGTCCCAAATGACCAATTGGCATGAGCTGCTTAAGAATCTACAGAGTGTGGGTGTCTGCAATTTGCAACAGCCTCTCTGAAAACCCAAGTACACCCCTGTCCTCATTAATTGATGAGTCTCCTTCTATCGCCTTCATATTGTGGTTTGTTGATCTGTTATAGGGATCAGTAGCCAACATCACAGCCCTTCATCCTTTTTCTCAGAAGCCATTCTTGGAGAATTTCTTGAATCTTGAGGCAACAGCAACAATTGAATAATTCAAAGCAAAGGGTTAATTTTCTAAGCCAGGGTATTGTGGGCTGACATGAATGATTCTTTGGCGTGTATCGCATACCAATTACACACTGATGGAGTGGAAACTCTTCCTGTTGATGATTGTATCCATTATTGCGAAAACTTTCAATCCCACATGAATGCAATCCACAGTTCCAAGATTGCTTGGAAATCTTAAAATGGCATCAAACTGTTGTTCTCTTTCCACCTTTCTGTCTAATGATATTTCTTGCCATGGCTTCTGACACTTGTCCCCGGATAAAATGACCTAGTCACAATTAGGTTCATGTCTCTATTGACTTTCACAGACATGGGGAGACTTTGAGTACATAGGTTTTTTTAGTCAGCTGGGTGATGACTCATGTGGAAACCCAGCACCATGCTTAAGAGAATCTAATCCAAATAGTCCCACATATGAATACCACCAACGCATGGAAATTTTCCACAACCTGGTTACATAAGGTTGGCAAGAGCCAAGGCTTAGGGACCTCAGAGTGTACTACTGGAAATTAACTCACTACAACTGTAGAGCTTGCTATTGAGAGCACTGTTATCCAGTTAGAACCCTATCCATTGGGTTTTGGCTGGCAAGATTAACAGGATCTGAGTAGTAAGATTCCTTGCTCCCAGTGAGTGAACCACCCCTCCAAACCCTGCGGATGAGCTAGGCTGGTTGGTCTATCATCAGCATTGCTCTGGAGTACTGTCAACCCAGCTGACTCAGGAACTGGACTACCAAAACTGCCACCAACCAAAGAAAGTTGATTCAATTCCGACATTCTGTTGGCAAGCATTTCACCTTGGAAGCAGTTCAGCTCCAAGGGAACCCACTTCCCCCCCCACCTTCGCTCAGGAGGTTGGTCATTTGATATCTGACAAGCGCAGGTTTGAACCCTTAATATATGGATAGCAGCTCAGTATGAAATGTATAAGAGCATTGCCACCATCTTCCTGCCTACAGCTCGGACACATCACTACCCATTGAGTGATGGATCCATCAAGATGGAGGTGCAGATCTTGAGCAGCAGCTACTTACCTCTTTGCATTCTTATGTTCTTATGCCTAGTTACCATAAATATAGCTCATTGCTGGGTCCTGAACTTCATTAATGGGTTGAAAGAAACGTCCCCTCTTCAATCCCAGAAGTTCGGTACCATGAAGGAGAATTGTTTGGACACATGTCTATATGCTATAAGTTGAACCTACATTGGGATCTTGTTGTGCTTGAAGACAGACAAGAACGACCAAAGTACTCTTCCTTCCTTCTCAGCTTGGACAGCGTCCACACAAAAATTGATGTCCACCATAACTCCCAGATACTAATAACAATCAACAATTGGGATTGTTGTATCTTACCTTGGGACTCGTGCATCTTCCAATTAATACCTATTTGACCATACTTTCAGTCATCTTTCCACTCCCCACTCCCCTCGGCTCCCATCTGCAGCTTGGGTGCCTATGCGAAGCACCTTGAGGTGTCCTTCTGACCTGACAGGTGCTATATAAATGTAAACTATATTGTAAATTATATTATAATCAATATTTGGGTACTTGGAACATCAGTGTACAACACTTTCCTATCATTAACTAGAAGAGAGTCTTAGACTTCACTGTTTTTCTGCTTAATGAGGTTCAGATAAGTCAGTTTGAATCTTTGGAGAATACTTCACTTGTATGCTCTTGCCTTCCTTTCATCCTTACATATGCCTACAACACTATGAATAAATTTCAGACATGCTGTCATTCAGACAATTCTTAAATGCACCCAGGTTCAAGAAGCTTCAGAGGCAGTTGTAAATTTCCCAGCTTAATTGGGTTCCAGCATTAATTAAATGTTTTAGTTACTGTTTTCTACCATGTTTTCCCTAACTGTTATGTTCCATTAGCAGTGATCAGACGAAACTTGCAATTCTCATTGTAAATGAGCAAAATGTCCATACTCCTGAAACTTCAATATTTTCCCTCTTGCTATTCATGTGTTAATTTTACTAAGACTTCAAAAAACTGACTTTTTATTTGGTACCTTCTCCCCAGTTCCCTAAACAAGTACACCAACGCTCCAACTGTGGCTTCTTTACATCTATCACTACCAGAAGAGATAGATACAGTGAAACGGTGATGACCCGTCACCCCAAGGGAAATAGCTCAGGCTATTTATCAGAGTTGGCTAGTTATCCAAAGTACAGTATTTAAAAATTACAAACTACTCGAATCTGCTCAACAGGCACCAGCCTGCTTCATGTCCCCTGCCTCACTGATGGTGGGGGAGGTCAAACGTGAAGCAGGCTGGTGCCAGCTGAGCGGAAGGAATGGGCAGCTTGACAGCACTTGAGGAGGTTGCAGAGTTGAGGGGGCAAAACCATCGAGGCATTTAAAGGTTAGGATGAGGATCTGAACTTGATCCACTGGGGGATAGGGGAATACCTTACACAACATTATATGTCATGCACCAAAAAGAGTATTGATTTCCATCTCTATAGACAGAATTGGTAACCGAAAATTTTTGATGAGATTTGATTGTGACTTTTTGCAATGTCTGTTTACTTGGCATGCGGTTTGGGTAACAAATACTTCAACAATAACAACTTTCATTTATATAGCGTACCTCGCGCAGGGTAGCGCCCCAGAGCACTTGACAGTGGCGGAGCACAATGCCAAGCCGGGGTGAGGAGTGAGGTGTCCTTAGGCTCGGTCGAAGAGGAGCTTCTTCAGGCATGACCTGAAGATGGGGAAGGAGGCGGCAAGGCGAGTATTTCACCAATGCTTAGGCAGGAACTAATTACATTTTAAACTCCTTAAGTAACAGCAGTCATTATAGTTATGAGGGGTCAGGAGAAGTGTGTTATATATCACATCACATAATACATCCTCCCACATTGTGTTTGTGAATTCTCAGCTTCACTGTTTCAGACAGAAACTCAACAAATTCTCCTGTTACATAAAATGCAAGGGATTACTGTGTCACTTGGCATAGTTTTTGAGGATGAATTCAGAAGTCATTACTGAATTTTTACAAACTGTAGCTGTCATAGTTATTTCTATTCCAGTCCTAACATAAGGCAAAGACTTTTTTTAATACACTGCCAGTTACTTAGTTTTGTCCTCCATTACTGATTTCAAATCTGCCCTGCAAAAGATGGTCAAATGGCAACTTGCTTTCCTAGATCAGGTTGCACATATGCCATCAGAAGCCATCATTGTTATTTAGTGTTTTGGTGCTTTTTTTGTGGACACTGAGTATTATTGTAGCGTGAGAGAGAAACTCTCAATTGTTTTTAACTCAAAACCTTAGTTTTTCTATCCATATCTTCTATGAATACCATGTTGTTGCAAAACAAGCCATATGGCTGATGCTGGTTATCAGAACATGCATAAAATATACACTCGTTTGATAAATTACAATAATGATGAGCCCATTACATTGTATTTAAAATATTAGTTTTATTTATTTAGAATTAAATAAGTTCAGAATAAGCATAGAATTTCTATAATTTTCAAACAAAAGTCAAATATTTTATTGCCCTTTCCAGAGGTATTATTTTTATTATTATTTATTTATGCGGCGAAGAAATTTGCTTTATATATAAATGTCCACTCCAGAGGGTCTCAGAAGCATTCGGACTCTTGCTCATAGACCCCAGGTTTAAATCTAATTTAAGCTCAGCTGCCCTCTAACGGTAAATTTTAGCTAAACTGCCAGAAGGAGTGCTTTACAGTGGTAAAGTATACCATTCTGGCAAGGAGTCGTGTTCCAAGCCTACTAAGCAAATGTGCTATCAATAGTACACTGAATTGAGCAAGCCATAGCGGCCCAGCCCATCCAGCCCTTCTATATAAAGTGAACTAATCACTTCAAAACATGTACTGTAGATGTATAATTTCAGTGCAGGATGCATTTTGTACTATTCATTACCCATAACTCCATATTCAGCACTTCTTACTATTTAATTTGATTTGTTCACTGCTCCGTTCAAAAATCTGTCAGGTTTACTTGTAATTATCCTGTTTCCATAAGGTGAATGGGAAAACTCCCTATTCTGAGTGACTGGTCACACCTCCAAACACTGCGATGAGCCAGGGTGCTTGGTCTGTCATCAGCGGTGTCCTCTTGTACTGGTGGCCTTGCCTGACTCAGGCAAGTACTAATGGGACTTTCACAGAGGATTAACTTGATTTCAACACTCTATTGGGAAGTCCAGCTCAGCCAGCTCAGACCCAAGGAGACCCCACTTACCTCCTGCGAAGTCACTAGTTGGTCATTTGACATTTGACAACTGCAGGTTTGAGCTCACATTAGGTGAATAGCTGGTACCAGGAACTCCCTACAAGCTTGCTGGTGAGCAGTACAGTTTGACATGAAATGTATGAGAACATTGCTACCATTCAGCCTATTTTTCCATGTCCTTGTTTGATCCTCCAAGAAGCCTTTCTTTCCTTTTCTGTTCCCAATTCCTGCTCTTTCCCTGCACTCTCTAATAACTTTCCTCTCTATAGCCTTGTCCACTTTTTTTACATGTTGATGAATTTGATCTCATAAAACAAACTCATAGCACATCTGCATGCGATACTGATCTATAATTTTATGGTTCTGATTTATTATCTTTTTCACAATACAGTTGAAACCTGGTCAGATTACATCTGCAGAACAAAATGAAACCCTGATCTTAAATGACTTCCGAAACTCTGTCTGTCCCAGGCCTTGGGATGTCCTCCCGACGTTAAATGACCTATACAAATGTAATGTTGTTGTTGTTGACTTGCAGTTTTTTTTAAAAATGCATTTGGTGTAGCATCTTCCACAGCGAAAGAGTCCTGTAGCTCCGTGGTTAGAGCACTCGCTTTGCAAGTGAGAGACCTGAGTTCAAATCCAGGCAGGGCGAAACCTTGGGCAAGTTTCCTTACTCCAAACGCCTAATAATAATCCCGCCAAAAAACCCAAAACAATAATAAATTGCTCATTTTCAATCTACGACTGTTTGTGGGACATTGCTGTGCGCAATTGGCTGCCGCGTTCACCCACAAATATACAGTTAATTCACTTTACAGTGTGTTCTGTGAAGCGCTTTGGGACGTGCTCCCGACGTGAAAAGCGCTATATCAAATGCAAGGATTATTATTATTATTATTATTATTATTATTATTATTGTTATTATTATTGTTATTATTATTGTTATTATTAGTATGTGTTGGAAAGCACTTCACAGGATTTACTATAAAGTGGAATGACTGTGTGTTTGTAGGTGAAAGTGGCAGCCTAATTTTACACAGCAATGTCATACCACCAGCCATGAAACGAATGACCAATTTCACTTGAGGGTTGTTGACCAGGACACATGAAAGAACTCCCTTTAAGATTTCTCCCTGTTGCTCAGTATCACAATAGTGATATTCAGTCTCTGTAGCGCTTCACAAGATATACTGGGCAAACGTGCCAATATTTGTCCTGCAAAATACATTGTACACAAATGCAATGTTTAATGATTTGAAAAGATTATTTGAAAGGTTGCCACGCTGATTGAACGACAAGGGCAAGTTTGAGCCCTTAGGTAAGCATGATGTATCCCTCCAAGGAAAGTGTGCACTCCACCCAGACACAGGGAAATGTCCATGTGTCTGGGTGGATCACTTTTCCAGGGGTAATAATTCTTTCAAAAAAAATAATAAATTGGTCACTTCAATCCACGACTGATTGTGGGACACTGCTGTGCGCAATTGGCAGTCGTGTTTCGCCCACAAAATATACAGTAAATTCACTTCACAGTATATTCTGTGAAGCGCCTTGAGATGTAATAAGGTGCATGTGGAATTCTCAGTCTGATTTGAGTACTCTTAAACATGGTGATAGGTTTCCGCATGTATCAGACATGCGGCTGACCAAAAAATGTCATCAATTCCTCTCCATCCCTTCAAAGTTGGCCTTCCTGTAGTACAAATCTATTTGTATATGTGACCCTTTTTGTAAACTTAAACCTGATACAGAATTCAATTATATTATTTTCTCGATTTCCAATATGTTTCCTTACCACCAGATTGGTAACTATTTCAGGATTATTACTCATAACTAAATTCAGTATCATCTGATCTGTGGTTGATTTTGAGGCATTCTGTTTTAGAAATCTATCCTGACTGAATTCCATAAATGATTACCTTGGCTACTCTGCCAACTTTACTCTCAAATTTTAATCAATTCACTCTTCATCTCGTTGTTTGTGGGACATTGCTGACTCCAATTAGGCGCTGCAATTGCCTCTAAAACATTTAGCTGATCCAAAACTCATTGCCTGCATACTCACCCTTACTAAACTCTGAAACCCCATCACACCAGTTCTAGCCAGGCTTCACTGGCTCCCTGTCGCCAAACGGATCGATTTCAAGATCCTCACATTCATTTTCAAATCCCTTCATGTCCTGGCAGTTCCCTATCTCTCCAACCTCCTTATCCCACAACCCGCTGCCTCTGCTCTATTGGCTCTGCCCTTCAGCATGTTCCTTGTGCCCTCTGTTCCACCATTTTACAGGCTTTCAGACACTATGCCCTGAAACTCTGAAACACTTTCCCTCTATCCCTCTGCCTTGCGCCTTCCTTCCCCATCTTTAGGTCTCGCCTGAAGACCTTTCTAGTCAACCGTGCCTAAGGTCACCTCGCTCTCTCCCTGGCTCAGCGTCGTGCTCTGCCACTGTCAAGCACTCTGGGACGCTACCCTGCGTGAGGGGCGCTATATAAATGGAAGTTGTTGTTAGTTAGTTACTTATTATTCTCATTCTGTAAAGTGCTTTGGAGCATTTCTTGGAAGTGACAGGTGCTGTAAATGTACATTGTTGAAGTTGTGGCTGTCTACCTGCTTTCATCCCCCCACACCCCACCTCATCTCCAAGCTTCGATTTCCAATCACCCTTGTGAAGAACTTTGAGATGTCTTCCAATGTGAAAGCACTAAATAAATGTAAGATGTAAATATACTTTGCAAGATCTTCATCTTGCACTTCCTTTTATCATTGGATTTCATAAGAATCACGGCCTCTGGCTGATTTTCCTCCTCTACGAGAAGTTTTTCCATGATATTTATCATACCAATTGATTGCTTTTGATCAGTTTTATCTTGCAGTCTAATTGATTTACTGAATCACAACTTTGATTTCGCAGCTGATTTGTCTTTTTCATTTTGCTGTCCATAGAACTGTAGAGGAAGAATCAAGTGCTACGCATTTTAATTTGGTTTGTGTGAAGCCATTTGAATTATAGTAAATGTACTTAAGGAAAGGGCAACTCAGTTATTTACTTTGGTTTGACTACAACAAAATTGAGTACTTCTAATGCACAATAATATTCTTTCAAATTAACATTCAATTGTGGTTTATGAAACCACAATGGTATATTAATATGCATGCATTGTACTTTTAATCTTGTTAATAAACGGCAACATTAAAACTGATATCTCCATGGAGTATCTCCATTCTCCTTAAAGAGCCAGCCAAGGCCTCTTGTTTCACTTATCTAGGTAGAATAAACTGTTCCTTCTTACTTTAATGTATTATTTTGATACCTTAGCAAATTCTCAATTTTCTCCGAGTTTATAGAAACCACAGTGAATGGAAAGTGAAACCATCATAACTGCAAGAACTTGTTTTGCCAATAAATTAGCTTCAATAAGATTTAGATTGCAATATCTGCATTAGAGGTGCGAAAGATTAATTTGAGTCTACCTTGGATTGGGGTTGGTGAAAACCCCTAAAGTGAGAAACAAAGCTGTATAGCAAACCTAATATAATTACAATATCTGCAGAAGGAAGCCATTTTGTTCTCCTGTCCTTTTTTGCACCATGGAAGCTTTTAGAAATGATAATGCTTCCCAACATTTTTGCAGATGTTCACCACAGTAGACATTAAATACAACTTTACAGTAATCCCCTGAAGCACTTTGAGACTTCCTTCCAGGCCTATATCAAATGGAAGATTTTTTTTTACTGCAGACTCCTATATGCAATCTTCTTAATTTCCTAGATTTTTCTGAAAATTCATGTGATATAGGAACAAACCGATTCTTTCAAAAGTCGGGATGAAAGTGCAATAGCCATTGATATTCTGAAAAGTTAAATGTTGTACGCCGCCCCAGCCTTATTGCAAAGCTGCAATCCTGTGGTGTATCTTGTGAGCTGCTAGTTTGCATATTCGATTCTGTGGAAAGATGAAATCTTGGTCATGATAAATGAGCATTTGTCTTATTAGAATATCAACTCATAGGACCATCTTTAAAGTTATGCTGCTCTTCGTCTTTACCAATAGTCCTCTTGATATTGTTGTAATATTTGTTTTATGGATGATATATGCTCCTCAGAGACTGGAAAAGGTGAGGAACAGCTTAATCACTGAATCGAGATCGTGTGTGAACTGGGCACTATTTCATTTTGTTAATGGAGCTATTAGTTAACAGAGGAATATACAACTATTACATGATATGTAACAGATCACTAAAATATTTTATAATGTAGCTTTGCCAAGGTATAAGGAGGTACTTTGCTACCTTTAAAGAAAGTGTGTAATCCAATAGGAAAGCAGCAGTAACCAATTCTTAGTACTATTTAGAATCATATAAATTTACAGCACAAAAGAAGCCAATCAACCCAATGAGTCTGCACCAGCTCTCAGAGCAAGCTGTCCATTCAACTCCATTGCCGTACCCTATCCCCATACCCCTTTAAGCCTCTGTCATTCACCTGTCTGCTTCCCTCTTGAAACCCACAATGGACACCTGAACAAAGTTAACAGGATTTCATTAGGAAGCAATGGGCTAATGCATACATTGTTGTACATGTTTGGTGGGTTCCTATCCAGATGTTGCTTGGCAAATGGTTGTGTTTCTGAATAGACCAATGGAGAAGTATGAACAGACACCCTTTTGGGGTGACTGGGAGAAGAAGGCAACAATTCCAAAAAACAAAATTCATTTTTATTGCACCTTACCACAGCCAAACATTTCAAAGTGCTCAAAGTATCAAGGGTAGTGATTGTTTTGTTGGCAAATACAGCAGTCAATTTGCTCACAGCAAGGACACACAAAATAGCTGAGAGGTGAATGACAAATTTGTCCAGAAGATTGTTAGACACTATGAAGAAATTATTATTTCAATGATAAGTATATAATAACTCCAGTTTGATATTCTGGTCAGTTACTTACGAAAGATGCAGCATGCTTCAGTTAACCATAACTTCCAGTGAGCAAACTCTATACAAGACCAAGTTCAAAGAGTTTCTTGATTTAATTGCATGTAGTAGAGATCCCTTCTGATTCTACGGATTAGATTTGTTTATTTGACACTCAAACAGTTGTAGTTATGACAATGAAGATGATCCTCCAGAGAGCAATACAATCAGCCTAGAGTTCCTCAGCTCAGCAACAGCAGAGAACCAGTGGAAGTATTGAGCAGGTAATCATAGTGGTTTTGAGCTGTCAATCTGAAAATAGTTGCTTCCTTTCTTTAAACAACAGATGTAGAGAGTTTCACAATCAAACCTACCCTATTACCATTTAGATGATGTTATGCTAATCAGCACTTACCTGTGATAATTAGACAAAAAATGATTTTTCACAAAACAATTCACACTCCACCACCCATAATTCTCACAAGTCCCAAGTTCTGCACCCCCAATCACTCCAGTTCTTGCCAGGCTCTACTGGCTCCCTGTTGTAGAACAGATAGATTTCAAGATCCTCACACTCACATACAAAGCATTTCATATACTGACACCTCCCTACCTCTCCGACCTGCTTACACATCACTCCTCTATTGGTCTTCAAGTCCCATCTCAAAATTTACTTAGTCGGGCAGGCATCAGCCCACCGTAAACGCTCTAAGATGCTACTTGGGATGTCCTCCCGACAAGAAAGGCGGTTTACAAATGTAATTTTGTATTGTGTTACTTCTACAATAAGCTATTGTATATAAATCCAAATTATAAAAAAACACAAGTTCCAAAGTGTAGAGATTATAATTGTTATCTTATAAAATATAACATTTTAATATCCAATGCCTTAATACCTTGTTTGACCCTCAACTGTCCTTTCTACCCCACATCCGTGACATGACCCACTCTGCCTTTGCCCACCTCCAGAACATCACCCAGTTCTGCCGCTGGCTCACCCCTCAGGCCGCAGAAACCCTCATCCACGCATTTATCACATCTAGGCTCGACTATGCCAACTTCCTGCTTGTCAGTCTTCCCAACTCTTCCCTCCGCAAGCAGCAGATCATCCAGAACTCTGCAGCTCATGTCCTCTCCCGCATCAGGCTCCATGACCCTATCACCTGACCCTCACCTGACTCCACTGGCTCCCCATCCCCCAGAGGATAGAGTTCAAAATCCTAGTCCTTGCCTTTAAGGCCCTCCACAGCCTTGCTCCTTCCTACCTTTGCGACCTGCTGACCCCACAGCAACCTGTCCGCTCCCTCCGCTCAGCAGGCTCTGGCCTGCTCCATGTCCCCTATCTGGCCCGCCCCACCATCAGCAGTCGGGCCTTCAGCCTTTCTGCCCCCACCCTTTGGAACTCCATCCCACATTCCCTTCTCCTCGCTCCTTCTCTTGCATCCTTCAGGGCGTCTTAAAACTCTCCTCTTCGACCAAGCCTTCGGCCACCCTCCGATCCTCCCTGCCCTCCACTCTCCCCGATCCCGACCCCCAGCTCAGATCCAAATCCCTGACTATCCAGCTCTTTGGCATGTCTTCCTGATGTGAAAGGCACTATACGAATGTAATTTTGCATAGTATTTTGTATTCAAACCTTGTTTGTAAATTCAGGTTATTTAAATTAGATTTTTTACATTAAATTATTTTGATAGAAATTGTAGATAATTTTTTAAGCGATTAGGCAAAATATATAAATACCTTAAATGTAAATCTGCTGGTCAACCCAGCTAACTAATCTTTTTTAGATTCTTACCATTCAGGTAGCATGATTTTTTTTGTTTTATTGAATTAGATCCAAAACAGGAGTAATCATATTTTGGCCAGGGTATGTATCCATATGTCAAACCTTACCAGCTCCTGCTTACTGATAAAACTGCTCACAGCCACTCTAGCAGTATGGGGAACCCTGTGTTATTTGAGGGAATCACAGCCTGAATACAGATACAGAAACAAATTTGCACAGCTTCCACTTGGTATGGGCCTACCAGGATACTACTGAACTACAGTAGTTAATGGGTGCAGAGATTAGTGTGCTCTCCATAAATTTCAGAGAATCTTGGCAGGCGTTTTGGGGTTAGGCTGCCAGACATTTCATACAGGAATTATGGGACTGAGACTAAAAGAGATGGAAGGAGGAATGAGAGGAAAGAGAGAGAATGCGAAGGAAAAACGAAAGCAGGCAAAAATGAAAAACATCTGAGAGAAAATAAAATAAAAAGAGAATCTAGAAAGCAACAAAGAATATTGTCAATATTATATAAAAAACCCTAGGAAATAATCATTGCATACACACAAGCATAGAACACTGTGGAAATAGTGAAATTGTTTCAGAAACAATTAACCTTTTTTTATATTTTTTATACTTGGAAAAAACAATGAATAAATTGGTTATTCACTTCATGGCGGTTTGCAGGAAGCTACTGTGTGGCAAATTAACTGCCTGTTCACCCACAAAATATATAGTCACTACATTTTACAGTAAGTCCTGTGAAATGCTTTGAGATATCCTCTTGATGTGAAAGGCACTATATCAACTGCAAGGATTTAAAAAATATTATTTATTAATGCAACTATTGTACACGAAAACTGCAATGTCTAGGAAAAATCTAGTCGAAATATGATTATTGAATTAGTCAAAAGACTCATAGTCCTGCATTGGGGTAATTTGGCTATAGAATATTCAAATTACAGTGGTTTATTTGATACCCTATTGAGACTTGCAAATCGTCAGATCACTTACTCCCCTTGGAAACAGGATGAGAATTACAGCTATTTTCTGAGCCTATTGCCATGATCACTGTGTTTGACATCCCCAAAAAGTGCTGTTTGAAGAAGTTCCAATGTGTGTTTGGAGTATTCGTGTTCAGACTGCTGAACAAATCCATGTAGCTACAGGATGAGATTGGATTATGGACAACAAGCCTGTACATTCAAGAAGAATATGATCTCTCTTGAAAGACATACACTTTGATTGAAGTCAAATCCCAATCACAACTCCTGTGGTTTCTATGAGGTACTTCCACTTCAGAAACAACAGGCATACTATCTTTTCAAGGCAGCAGTGGGTGATTTACAAAGTAACAAAGGAATTGAGCCTTCAAGAAAACCTGGATAACAACAATTACAACAACAACTTAGACTTATATAGCGCCCTCCACACAGGGTAGGTACTCAGAGCACTAGACTTCTCACTAGAAGTATACCTAGACTTCTCGTGTGAAATATTGTGAGGAGTACAGCATTCTGGATCTTTACTCATGGAACTGTTAAGACTGTTAATTTTTTTGTTGATTAGGTGGATCATTTATTGGGACATTTCAGGGCAGTTGAAAAAAGTAATTAATCTGGAGGCCAGGACACTGAGAGAAATAATGTCCTGGGATCTTTAACATAATCCTGAAGAACTGGCAGATGGAGCCCAATACAAGCATAGGAGAGACGAATGCTTATGCTCAGGGTTGCATGTTCCTCATCTAAATTAAGCAGAGATGCAAAACATAGGAACCATTAAAACCGTACAACAGCCAAACCTGAAAAAATATTGAATAAATCTTAGAATTTTTTTTTTACAAGTTGTTCTGTCTTTATCAGACATTGGGACAACATGGAATTAAAATACCACACAGTTAGAATGGTTGAAATATTCATCCCAGTACTTAAGATTCACAGGCATCTCTAATATATAATAAAGGTGAACTCAGACATGCTTACATTTATGCTTTTGCTTAAAATTATGTTTGTAGTCACATTGATCAGAAAAACAACAATTTGGGGAGGGTTTAGCCAGGTGCCTGACACATGTGCAAACTCATCACCGTGCTTAAGAGTATGCAAACCGAACAAAGAAAAACAACAGCATTATGTTTGGTGGCATCTGTACTCCAGTCAAAGTATGGGTTTACTGTATAAAAGGCCCTTAAAACCTATCCATGTTTTGGAAATAAAGACTACCTTAATCACTAGTTCAGTATACAATCTGAAGAGATTGTCAAAAATTCATTTCTTGTGCACTTTTTGCTAAGTAATTATTGTAGGAGAGTATTTTACCTCATAAAATGTGTTTATTATCTAAGATTTGTTTTAAGAGAGAAACCAAATGTTGAATTAATTATTAATTATTAATCAGTTCAAAGTAGGGCTGATAGTCAGTAAAAGCAATATGGAAAATGGGTTGAACTTTTTTTAATACTGAGGCAATGGAACAATTAATTTATGGGGATTAAAGCTAATCACAAAACCAATCACGTATTTGATGAAGCAGTTCCTTCTTTTCACCTACTATTAATCTCTTTGACATTCCAATTATAAGACTATTATATAACTTGCCTGAGTCCCTGGATGTCAGATAACACCTTCATTTAAAAGTTGAATAATATATAAAAAAAACACAGTATTTGGACTGACTTTCATCATTATATAGCTCCAAGCAGTAGCAGATTGGTTGCCTCAGATCTTGCATTGCTCTCGTTATTATAGAACAGCTTTGTCATAGACAGATAAGTGTTATATATACCCACTGATTCATTGAAAGCATGTCAGCTCCAATCCTGAGTTCCCACATTCTAAACTCATAATTTTACTCGTGAAGATGATTTAATCCATAAATTTTGTAAGACAAATCCCCTGGACAAAATAACAATTAAAAATAGAACAAGTCTGAGAAATGGTAATACTTTATAGCACTGACAGTATATTGGTCAGAATTTACGCACCCAGAAAATGAAATAATTCCTGTTTAAAGGGAACACAAAAATCTGAGACTCAAGATATTTATTTTTATTTATCTTAAGACCATTATCTTAAAATCTAAGATGATGCAGAATTTTGGAACATTCTTAAATTCAGTCTCAATTTGGGAGCCATTTTATCGCACTTTTTGAAAATTCTGCATAATCTTTAAAATAACGGACTTAAGGCTAAAACAAGAACAACAACAAAATTACATTTGTATAGTGCCTTGCACATTGGGAGGATGTCCCAACGTACTGGACAGTCAGTGTTTTGGACCTGAGCTGGGGGTTGGGATTGGGGAGGGTGGAGGGCAGGGGGGGAAGCAGGGAGATTGAAAACAAGGTCGAAGAGGACGGTCTTGAGATGGGTCTTGAAGGAGGCAAGGGTGGGGGCGAGGCGAAGGGACTGCTTGATGGAGTTCCAGGGGGTGGGAACAGAGTGGCAGAAGGCCCGCCCGTCAATTGCGGGGTGGGCGAGGCAGCGGACATGAAGCAGGCCGGAACCCACTAAGTGGAGGGAGTGGGCAGGATGGTAGGGGGGTAGGAGGTTGCAGAGGTAGGGAGGAGTAAGGCCATGGAGGCCTTTGAAGGTGTAGACCAAGATCTTGAACTGCATCCCTGCATGAGGGGAAGCCATGAGAAATATAAAGCCACTGTTTTACTCTGTGTCCGAGAAAGATGGGTATATCTAGTTCCAGCAAATTCTGTTCTCAGATTTGTGATGAATTGCTGGAGGAGATTGCTTTTTCATTTTTGAATTTAAAGTGTAATTATTGAGTGGCAGAGGATTATTAATTTATAGACCATGACTCTTGTAATGACATTTTTGGAACCATTATAATTGCCAACGTTTCTGCTTTTTGTATAAGTTTTGTTATTTAAAAGCTCCTAATATCAAGATGAAGCAAGATAAAAAGAACTTTCATTTTATATAGCACCTTATCATGTCAAAACTCAATAATGTGCTTTACAGTAATTAATGGAAAGACAGTTTTTGTAGGCAAATGTCAGCACTATTTTGTGCATAGCAAGGTCCCATAAATAAGATAAAAGACCAGTGTATCTAGAGGAATGTTGATCAGGTCACTCTGGAAAATTCTCTTCTCTTTTCAAACAGTACCATGGGAACTTTAACATCCACCCAAACAACTGACCAATGTTATACATCAATAACATTAAAATGTGCCAAATGATCTCGTCAAAGGAGTTTGGAAAAACAGTTCCTGATCACGATCATGAATTTTGCAAGCATTTTCTCCTGCAAATTCTTGATGATTTTATGCATATACGGTAAGACAAGTCCATAAGGATCATCACAGAATCATAGAATCATAAAATTATATGGCACAGAATGAGGACATTCAGCCCATCGTGTCTATGTTGACTCTTTGAAAAGAGTTATCCAAATCAATCCCACTCCCCCACTCTCTCCCCATAGCCCTGCAAACTTGTCCTCCCCAAATAATTATCTACTTCTCTCTTAAAAGTTGCTGACGAATTGGCTTCCACCACCCTTTCAGGCAATGCATTCCAGATCCCAACAACTCGCTGTGTAAAAAAAATGTTCCTCACTTCCCTCTGTTTCTTTTAACAACTATTTTAAATCAGTGTCCTCGAGTTACCAACCCACCCACCAGTGGAAATAATTTCTTCTTGTTCACCCTATCGAACCCCTCATAATTTTGAAAACTTCTATTAAGTTTCCTCTTAAACTTCTCTGCTCCAAGGAGAATAATCCTGGCTTCTCTCACCTCTCCTGATAACTGAAGTCCCACATTCCTGGTAAATCTCCTTTGCACCCTCTCCAATGCCTTGACATCCTTCCTAAAGTGTGGGGCCCAGAACTGAACACATACTCTAGCTGAGGCCTAACCAGTGTTTTATAAAAGTTCATCATAACTTCCTGATTTTGTATTCAATGTCCCTATTTATAAAGCCTAGTACCCCGTATGCTTTTTTAACAGCTTTATCTACCTGTCCTGCCACCTTCAAAGATTTACTTATATGAACCCCCAGTCTCTCTGTTCCTTCACCCCCTTTAAGATTGGACCATCAGCTTATATTGCCTCTCCTCATTCTTCCTCCCAAAATGCATCACTTGATATTTCTCTACATTAAACTTCATCTGCCACATGTCTGCCCACTTTACCAGTCTGTCGATGTTCCCTTGCAGTCTGCTACTATCCTCCTCGCTTCTTTACTATTTTCCCTAGCTTAGCATCATCTGCAAACTTGGAAATTGTACTCCCTATACCCAAGTCCAGGTCATTTATATAGATCAAAAACAGCAGTGGTCTCAATATTGATGCCTGGGGGACACCACTGCACACTTCACTCCAGTTAGAAAAACAACTATTCACCACCACTCTCTGCTTTCTGTCTCCCAGCCAGTTCTGTATCCATGCTGCCACTGTTCCTTTAATACAGTGGGCTTCTAGTTTGCTTACAAGTCTCTTATGTGGCACTTTATCAAATGACAAAATGGTATATAAATGGTATACCTATGATGTAACTGAAGTATTGTGTTCAGTTCTGGGCACCTTCCTCAAGAAAGGAGGGGTGTAGAGATATATGAGAATGATACCAGGGATGAGGAGGCTATTGTTATAAGGAGAGATTGGAGAAACTGGGTCTGTTTTCATTGGAACAGAAAAGTTTGAAAAGGGGTCTGATAGAGGTGTACAAAATTATGAGTGATTTTGAAATGCTAAATAGGGAGAAGCTATTTCCACTACTAGGGGAATCAGTTACTAAGGATAAGATTGTCACAAGAAGAACAAACGAAGAGCTTAAGAGAATTTGGTTTTCACTTGGAGAATTATTGGCATGTGAAATACCATGATAGAGGCAGTGAAAGGTGATAGAGGCAGAGAGTCCATTGTAAGTTTCAAGAGGGAAGTAGACAGGTACATGAAAGTTAGAGGCTTGAAGAGGTAAAGGGATAGGGTAGGGCATCAGGATTGAAATAATAACTTACTCTGAGAGCCTTTGTAGATTTGATGGCCAAATTGCCTCCTTTTACTTGTAAATTTCTTTGATTCTATACTTTTTGTTGTGTTTTCATTTGTATGTGTACAAGAAATGTATTAAACATTTACAACACGTCAATTAGAATACTACTCTGTTTCTTTTTGTTACTGTTCCTTGTTCTTCTCTATTTCTCTTACTGTCTCTCAATTCGCATTAGTGTTATATACCCCAACACCTGACTGTTCAGTGCTTTGGGACGTCCTCCCGACGTGAAAGGTACTCTATAAATGTAATTTTGTTGTTGTTGCACTGGTTGACAATTTTGCAGAGTAGCAGAGTTTGCCTTTTCCCACATTACTCTAAGGACCAAATTTCATGTTGGGTGTGAGAATTCACAAGGCTTGAAAGTGCTAAAAGAGCAACTAAAGATAGAAGACACTGGGAGGTATTTCTTTACCCAGAAAGTAATTAACAACTGGAACAGATTACTAGTAAGGATGATTGAGAATGGGATGCTGGACACATTTTTGAAAAAAACAGCCTGAAGCTGTGATCGCAGGATGGGAGGTGAGTATTCTGGAAGGATGAGTTCAAATGGGTTGAAGTGCCTTCTTCATCTGAACCAATCTTGTGATCTTATGATTTTTGCACAAAGAATTGATAATTAAATACCTATTTTTTCATAGCTGCTTAATTGTGTATCCACATAACTATTCTGGGTCTCTGAGCTCCTGCCAAATGTGAATGGAGAGGGAAGACGTCTGAAAATTCAGTCTTACCTTGTAATCGTCTTCTCCGCAGTTCTTTTTGGCTACTGTGGAAAGCTCCTGGCTTCCAAATTAAGATTGAATTTAATAATTTTCCAAAAATGTGCATGATGTTACATTTTAAGACGATGCCCTTAATAATGAAGAGAATCCTTACATTTGGTATAGTGCTTGATCATGTTGTCAAAATGTGTCAAAGTGCTTCACAGTATTTATTGTAACATGTAATTACTATGTATTTCCATGCAGACACAATAGCCAATTTGTGCACAGCAATGTCTCAGGCTAAGGTTATGAACAATATCAGGGTCAGATTTCTGGTGGACAAGAACATGCCTTTACTGTGTTTTGATGAGCATCCTGCCAAATCATTGATGCCTTGAAGAGAAAAACAGTATGTATTCAAGCCTTCGACCAGCAGTGGAGGATGATGATTTTACATTTTTTAATTATAAATTCTGCATGCAATGTTACATTTCCTTTTATATTCCTTCAGTTTTATTCTCACTAAGCAGAAATAATCCCCATAGGGAGCCAATTTGGTTTAAGAACATGGTTTATCTTGGGTTCATTAGAAGTTATTTGCTAGAAAACTTCATGCCTATAATAAAAATGTATTTCCATTAAGCACTCTGAAATGCTACCCTGAGTGAGGGGCGCTATCTAATCTACTAACCACCTGAGCATGATTCTCAAGAAATCAATTGTTGCCCTCAGAAAGGCTCATTTCTCAAAAGATGTTAATCATTCAGATGTCAAGAAAATCAAATATACTTCTTGTGTTGTACAGCTCCAAATTGACAGCTATGATTGGTTTTGTGGGCTAGATTAGTATATAATAATAGGAGAACAAGAAAAGCTATATGACCTCAAAGTCCTCATGGCACCTGAGGAAAGCTTATTGCTCTTATTTAATAGAGAGCATGATGGAACAGACAATACCATGTTAGGGCCTCCAAGGACGATATAATGACCAATTTAATGTGGAAATAATAGAGTGAAATTTGTGGTGTTTTAAAATGTGTTCCTTGTGATAATTATCTCAAGAAAAACATTATGAAACAGCACAAGATTCAACCTAATGGCACTATAACTTGATGTATTGCATAGTTGGGAGTTGAGGATATAATCATATACCATAGCACACTGATAACACGTTAACACTGTAAACAACAACACTTGCATTTATATAATGCTCTTCGCACGTTGTAGCATTTTGGAGTGCTGGACAGTGGCGGAGCTTGATGCTGAGCCAGGGAGAGAGGGCAGGTAACTTTCAGGGACGGGAGGTGATCATAAGGGCTCTTGAGGGAGCTGGCACAGCCACAATAGGCTGAATAACCTTCTAATGTGCGGTAAATGTTTTCTATGGTCTTATGGTTCTATAGACATGGTTGAAGAGAAAGATCTCCAGGTGCAATCTGAGGATGGGCAAGGCAGAGATATTGAGGGAGAGAATTCCAGAGTTTTGGGATGTAGTGGCTGAAAGCACAGCCATTGATAGTGGAGCAGAGGGGACAAGGGGTGTTGTGGGAGGCTGAAGCCAGCTGAACAAAGTCGGCAGACAGAGGAGTGGGAGTAATAAGTTACATTAATCACCAAATATCAGTATTGGGACCTTTTTATTATCTTGTTGTCAAGGAAATACTTCAACAGACTCCAGTAATATACAATCCTCTCTTTAAAAGTGAAAATAATCATAAAATGGCACTTTATCAATTAGGTTATTGATTATTGAATCATAGAAATTTTGCAGCTCAGAAAGTGATTCATCCCTTGTCTCTGTGGTTGTGCTAGTTTTCCCACTGAAATTATCATCCCAGTCATATTCCTCTGCTCTTTCTCCATACACTATATGATTTTCCCTCAAGTAATTAGCATATCTTGCCCACAAAATAGTCAGTTCACTTTACAGTATATTCTGTGAAGGACTTTGAGATGTCTCGACGATGTGATAAAGGCGCTATATCAAATGCAATTATCATTATTGTTATTACATTTAATAGAAGACAGTTTCTCCCAATTGCCTAGCCAAAAATCCATCAAATAAAACTTGTCATTCACTTCATGGATGTTTGTATGACATTTCTGTATGCAAATTAGCTGCTGTGTTTATCTACATACACTCAGTCACGCCACTTTACAATATAATCTGGATAGCCCTTTGAGATGTCTTTCTGATATGAAAGGCATTGTACTAAATGCATGGATTATTAATGTAAATTATTTTGTAAATGCTGTATGGATTCACCTACAACTATTATTTACAGTAAGGCATTCATTATTCTAACAACCCTCTATGGAAAAAAATCATTCAACCTCTCACTTTCGTTTACGCTGATAATAATTAGTTTACCATGGTAGTAAGTATCCAATCAGATTTATTTTGGTCTGTTGGCTGTCTGACACGCGTGGAAATGTATCATCATGCTTATGAAGGAATAAGCAAATCAGACTTGATAGATTCACATGTAGACCATCTATGTATGTTCATTTCCCTGTGTATGCAATGGATTATGCACACTCTCCCTGGAGGGATACATGCTGCTAACCTATTCCAGAAGTAATATGTACAAGTTGTCAAGAACCAAGGCTTGGGAACCCTAGAGTATGTGTTAGGATACTGCTTATGTTTAGCCAGCTAAAATGGCATACCATGCCACTGAGAAAGAGCATTGTCTGGCAACCTTCCTACTTCAACTCCAGCTAGGACTACCCTACCCATTAGAGCTTGGCTTGCAGGGTTAACAGGAGCTGAGTGGGAAGAATCCCACTCAGCTCCTGTTAACTGGTCTGACATTTCAGGTCCTGCCGATGAGCCAGGCTGGCTATGCTGTCATCACAGTGCCTTGGAATATTGCAGACACATCTGCAAGTTATAATAATAATAATCCTTGCATTTGATATAGCGCTTTTCATGTCGGGAGGATGTCCCAAAGTGCTTAACAGAACACACTGTAAAGTGAATTGACTGTATATTTGTGGGCGAACGCGGCAGCCAATTGCGCACAGCAATGTCCCACAAACAGTCGTAGATTGAAAATGACCAATTTATTATTGTTTTGGGTTTTTGGAGGGATTATTATTAGGCGTGTGGAGTAAGGAAACTTGCCCAAGGTTTCACCCTGCCTGGAATTGAACTCAGGTCTCTCACTTGCAAAGCGAGTGCTCTAACCACTGAGCTACAGGACTCCATTCCTGACTCAATTTTGATATTTTGTTGTCCCCATCAAACCCTGTGTACCTCTCCCTCCAAGGAGAATAGTCACAAGTTAGTAATTTGACATCTAACAAGTGCAGGATTGAGCCCTCACTAGGTAGATAACAGATATCAGGAATTCCTTGACAGCCTCTGGGTGAGCAGCACTACTCAGCATGAAATGTGTGAAGGCATTGCCACAATCCAACCACTTACAGCTTAGACAATATTATCGGCAATAATTATCACCAAAACATGTGCTGTAAACCTATCTTTATTGTGTTTAGGAGAGAACCATTCTTCAATTTCATCACAATAGGGTTTGCTTCAAAGTCTGGCTTCAGAATTTTCACACAGAGTTTCATGTAGTCAGGATTAGATAAGACACTGGTTTGTAAGACATGAAAACATGTCGCTATAGCCGTTGAATTTGCACAATCTTCCTATCTTAAACATGCAACATTGAAAGCTCTTGTATCTCAGTCTCTTCTTTCAACTGTGCATTGTGCTTGTGGAGGTATTGAAATGAATCCTATTGCAAAGAGCTGAACATAAATATCGGAACAGCTGAAAATGTTTCTTATATGTTTCGCAGGTGTTCCACATCATGTTTTGACAGAGAGCCAACTGTCATCATTATTGCATTTCTCAATCCTGGGCAATATGGTCTTGGCTCATTCACTGACATAAACCTACCCAGTACAAGCTTGCCAGATCTGTCACGAGCAGCCTGTAGTTTTCCCTTCTGCATTAAGGCACCAAAGAGCTGTGATTAACCAAAAGAATAAAAGTTTTATGAATTCCTCCAGTATGCTAATCTGAACTCGCCAAGAGTTTCAGCTACTCTGTAGGTGGATTTCCATGCGGTTGAACTGATGCATTGTGCTCTGTAAGCACCTTGAGTTCTGGTGCACATTCACCTTACTGGAAACTATAATAATTTCACCCCACATGTAAATTTTTTGACCAAGACAGGGGATTTCCCATAAGAGGCACATGAAGCGTGCAGCTTCAAAGACAAGTGGAACATCTGCTAGATGTTATCTCGCTGTCAGCATAACAAGAGCATTTTACTGGAAGTGTCCTGATTTCATCTTTGCTTTCACTGGTGTGGCTAAAAATTCACAGCAGAAAATGTTTTCATATTAAAGTTTTTTACATTAGGTATGCATTTGTTATCTCCTTTTTTATCATTTTGGGATGTGCTGCAGCAAACACAATAACAAATTTATATAGTGCCTTTCATGATCTGAGGACATCCCAAGACACTTAACAACAATGGCTTGGCATCTGGGGTGGAAACTGAGGGTGATGGGCAGAGGAAAGATGACTGAAAGTGTGGTCAAAAAGATAGATCTTGAGTTATTTAAAGACTTTAGATCGCTAAACAAAATAACTTTAAACTGTATTTTATAATATAATTTATACTCCTTCCATTTTAATTGTCCTTGCTTTTGTTTAGCCTCATGCTGTTCCCCTTTCTCCAGGTGTGCTGGAAATTTACTGCTTGATGTTCCATGACTGACACTACTCTATTTATCCTCTCTCTGTAACTGAACAAGATCTGCAGCTCTATGCTACATTTAATTATCTGCCTATGAACTGACATATTTTGGATGGCTACAGCAAGCAGCCTTGGGATTTGAATTCACAGTCTCTACCCTTGGGAGCCTGACATTTGAACTGTTTAATCTGCTCCTTCTGACAACAAGAGTAGTGGTTGTGGAACAAGTTAGTCGGTCAGCCATTCCTTTGAAGGGTGGCCGTCATTCTGTACACTTTTTTTCTAACTAGCAACTAGGCTGAGAAGTGCTGACCTTTAACAGAACAGAAAAGAGAATAGTTAAAATGACTTTGCGAAGAGTTGTTCGAATGTGAACAAATTATCGCAAATAACTCTTGAGACTGACTGTAAAAAGGATAAATACTTGAAGGAAAATAATATTAAAAGCTTTGGGGAAAGAGCATGGGAATGGGATTAGACTAGGGAGCTCCAGTGGGAAATTGAGAAAGAAGGGGCAAATGACCTCCATCTGTTCAGCAAACTTTCAAGGATTTTTCATCTGAGTGTTAGGGCTCAGTGTCAAGCAGCAACAACAACTTGCACTTATATAGCACCCTTCACGCAGGGTAGTGCCAAAGGGGGAGAGGTGGTGGTAAACATGGTCGAAGAGGAAGGTTTTCAGGCGGGACTTGAAAAAAAGCGTTAGAACCTCTGATTAAATAACCCACTGCAACATGAAGCCAAAACATGTTGTGTGTCTGCCTTCTGGGTCCCCGAGGGATCAGCTTTGAAGAATTTTATTATACCCAGAAGAACAACAGAAATGTTTGGCATCTGCACTCCCAGATACTTCCCTGCCTGAAAGTCACTACATAAAATGCAAGTTGTTGTTGTCGCAGACAGATTCAACTGTAATAAACAGGGTCAAACAGTCCAGTAAAGTTCACATCACCTTAGAAAACGTGTTACAATATTACTTCATTCTGAGTCATGTGATACTGTGTTATTTCTATTTGAATCAGAATCTACAGGAATCACTGTTCAGCTATTCCAGCTCAAAATTCCTTCATTGGGTAAGAATTTTTATTTTGTAAACACGATCCATGTTCTGATAGTTTATCTGAAACCCTTAATGTGTCATAGTCATTGCCTCCAGTTAATAAAACACTGCATTCATTGTGTTGTTTTTGCCTTCCAGTTCTCTGTCATTTTAGATTACCATCGTTAAATATTCTCACTTCAACTTTAAGAGTGTACGGCAGATGGTTTCAACTTGTAACCATCCCCCAGCAGATTGGGTTCAAGATCTACATTCTCACTTTCAAATCCCTTAATAGTCTTGCCCCACCCTACATCTATGACCACCTTCAACTACCCTGGCCCAACCACTCCCTCCCAGCCATTTTGTGCATAACAAGGATCCACAAAAGAGTCATCATTTAAATGAATAAATTATCTGGGGGTTATTGACCAGGACACGGGTCATGGAAATCTCAGCTTGGTTTGGGTACTCTTAAACATGGTGATGGGTTTCCGCATGTGTCAGACTTCCAGCTGACCAAAACAAAGGTCATAGAGTGACAAAGGTATAGTAAAGGTTAAAATATTTAACTGTGTGACAAAGGTATTGTAAAGGTTAAAATATTGCAGCAATGAGATAATAATAATCTTTGCATTTGACATTGTGCCACATTGCCAAAATGTTGCAAAGGATTTACTGTAAAGCTTGTGATTTGTATTTGTAGGCAGTCAGTTTGCCCACAGCAATGTCACACATACAGCCATGATAAATTTAATCTGGGGGCTTGTTGGTCAGGGCACTCCCTCTTCTTTTCGAGGGAAATTTTAACATCCACCTGAACAACAAGACAGGACCTGGGTTTAATATGTCATCCAAATGATGGCACCTGCAACAATACAGCCCTCCAGCACTGCATTGGAGATTTAACCTAAATTATGTGAGTTCAGAGTTCAATGTAGGGCTTGAACCCACAACCTTCTGACTCATCTGCAAATGTTATCACATGCTGCACAGTGCTATCTACAGTGAGGGCTGACCATGGAATATTTGTACGCTACTGAACCTGCGCAAAAAAAGTACAATTCCTTTTACTTTCTAACTGCTTCACTGCCAGAATTTCTTCTCTTTAGCCTTATTTTTTCCCAGTGAAAAGAAATTGAGCTCTCTGATCTTGTCATAAATTCTAAGTCATCTTCAACGCTGCTCTGAATGTACGTTTGAAGGGAGGGGGCACAAAATGACACAATAAATATTCCAATGATAGAGTATAAAGTTGGAATAATAACAACTACAACTGAAGCATGTGACATATCCTAATACAGAGTTTTCAACCGATTTAATCAGAGCTGTAGCACTGTGAACAGAACTCAGATTTATCACCTACTCAGACATAAGTAAAATACTGTTATGTTCAGAGGCAGAGAAGCATATTGATTTCCTAGGTAATTAATTACCACTATCAATTAAATACCTTAATTGCTATTTTCAATAGTGTTCATAGTCACTATTTACCACTTAGAGAAAACTTGCAACATCAATTTGAAACAAACAAAATGTCAGTAATGCTGAAACTTCAAAATTTCTCCTGTTGCTGATGATATGTTTATTTTAATAACGGAAAGAAAATTGTCCTTTTGATTTGTCTTCTTCATTATACGTGCACTACTGATAAGCAATTTGTGTTCGAGATTCCTGAGGCAGAACGAGTGAATCCCAACTTGTCATTATTTCTGAAAAATGTATTTAACCATCTCCTGCATCTTCCTGGCTTATCTCTTAATCAACATTGTTGGCTGTCTACTGTTAGCATAAATAAAAACAATGATTCTGGATGTTTCTACCACAAACTGAAATCTACTTTTCTATTTTCCTTATTTTTACCTACAATTGTGTTTCATATGGACTTTCAGTTCTCACCATGTTTTACTTTGGTGAATTTTTGAAACACATTTTTCTGCTTGTAATTAATAAACCTAAACAGAACATTTAGATGCTCGTTCAAAACAATAATAACAACTTGGATTTATATAGTGCCCTCCAAACTGGACGGCATCTCAGAGCGCTTCACACGTCAGAAGCCTGAGAAAGATTAGAGTATAAGCCTAAGAGTGCGAAAATAACTACTAAGTTTAAACACTACACTTAGAATATTAAGTTCAGTTTAAGAACCATACTTCCAAAGGGCCATGACTGTTGTAATATCTAATCATGCAAAGCAGGGAGAAGTCAAGCTTAACTATAAGCCGTTAAGGCAAATGGACTGAGAAGGTTCTTTGGGAGAATGCAATTTTTTTCACAATACAGGGCCAGTAAAGCAATTCTGATTGTTTTAGACTCTAAATTTGGAGTCTTATCATGGTGTTGAGCCAGGAATGATGACATCTGTTACTAGGGTTTCTTCGTAACAATAATAATAACAGTAATAATGCTTTCATTTGGTATAGCTCCTTTCATGTTGGTAGGATGTTTCAAAGCACTTCACAGGATATAGCGTAATCTGCAGCATCTGATTTTTAGCTGGAAGGGTGAAACAAAGCCAATGTTGTATACACTGCCATGTCGTTCTGTCATTGTGGTTTAAAAGCACTTTTCTGCAGTACAAATTGTAATGTGTAATGTTCATTTGGGGTTTAATGAGGTTTAAGCAGTGCCGTGTTCATTCACTTTCATTTTATGAATGCCTAATTTTTAAATCTTACTGTATTGTTCTAAATATAAGAGCAATTGTTCCCTAAATTAAAAGCTTTGAAGTTGCTGCTTACCTACATTGATGGATGAAGATAAGACAACAGAATACTGTGAAAACATTCATTTACATCTAAATGTGAAGAATTGCAAAATTTCCCACATGTATGCAAACTGACTAGGCATGTAACAATAATGTTTACATTTGAAAGAGTAGCTTATCACGTCTTCAAAATGTCTCCAAGTATCTCACAGGATTTTTTACAGTACAGTGTAATGGCTGTGTATTAGAAGGGATTGAATTTCCTTGCACAGTGTAGGCCTGATAACATTGTGCATTTGACTAGATTTTTTGTTGTTTGGCACAAAAATAGATCAACTAAAAGTGCACAGTTAGAGAGGAGAAGAGATTCACAAGGAACGAAAAGGGAGCTAGAGAAAGAAAACACCTTAGACAAAGAGAAAGAGAAAGAGAAAGAATGTTAGAGAAACTCAGAGAAAAAGATGCAGAGAGAGAGAGAAACAACAAGTTGCATTTGTATAGCAGCTTTTGTTTAAAGTGGCATTGTAAGGATGATACTGGAAACCGATGAGAGAGAGAATGGGGGAATGAGTAGGGAGATGACCATAGGCATGGTAAGATTTTAGATAGATTTGATGACTGAAAGATAGATGTTGAGGGCTAAAGGCTGAAGGCTTGCCTTCTGATGGTGAAGCAAAAGGGGTGAGGAAAGATCGTCTGGTCAGTATTTGCTGGGCGGAGAGGCCAAATAAGAACATGAGCCTGGAGAAGATCATGGTAGTAGGGAGATCTAAGGATGGATGCTCTATTTGAGGAACTTCTGCAACAGCAACAACAACAACTTGGATTTATATAGCGCCCGCCAGGCCGGACGGCGTCTCAGAGCACTTTACAGTAGCGGATCCCGGGACCGAGCCAGGGGGAGGGGGAGGAAGGTGACCAAAGACGCGGTCAAAAAGAAAGGTCTTCAGCAGAGACCTGAAAATGGGAAGGGAGGGGTGAGACGAAGGGAATGAGGAAGGCAGTTCCAGAGCCTCGGGGCATAGTGGCTAAAGGCACGGCCGCCGAGGGTGGAGCGGAGGAGCGGAGGACTCGGGGGACGAGGAGAAGGCCAGACCTGGAGAAATGAAGGCAGAGGGTACTGTTTTGAGGAGAGAGGTCGGAGAGGTAGGGGGGTGCAGTGGAGTGCAGGGACTTGAAATACAAGGGTGAGGATCTTGAAATTGATCCTCTCTGGGATAGGCAGCCAGTGCAGCCTGACAAGGACTGGGATGATCGGGGAGTGGAGTTTCATGTGGGTGAGAATGCGGGTGGAAGAGTTTTGAATGAGTTGGATTTTATGGATAATAATAATAATAATAATAATAATCCTTGCATTTGATATAGCGCTTTTCACGTCAGGAGGACGTCCCAAAGCGCTTCACAGAACACACTGTAAAGTGAATTGACTGTATATTTGTGGGCGAACGCGGCAGCCAATTGCGCACAGCAATGTCCCACAAACAGTCGTAGATTGAAAATGACCAATTTAATTATTGTTTTGGGTTTTTTGGAGGGATTATTATTAGGCGTGTGGAGTAAGGAAACTTGCCCAAGGTTTCGCCCTGCCTGGAATTGAACTCAGGTCTCTCACTTGCAAAGCGAGTGCTCTAACCACTGAGCTACAGGACTCCACGATGGTAGTTGATGGGAGACCGGCGAGGAGGACGTTAGAGTAGTCCAGCCGAGAGGTGACAAAGGCATGGACCAGGGTTTCAGCGGCTTTTGGGGAGAGGTATTGGCAGAGACGGGCGATGCGTCGGAGGTGGTAGAAGGCGGTGCTGGTGAGAGACCGGATGTGGCGGAGGAAGGATAATTGGGGGTCGAACCTGACGCCTACGTTACGTACGGGTTCGGAGAGTTTTAGGTGGAGGTCGGGTAGGTGGAGGAAGTGAGAGCCGTGAGATTTTAGATGTTGATGAGAGTCAAAGAGTTTGGCTTCCGTCTTGTCAACGTTCAGCTGAAGGAAGTTTGCGCTCATCCAGCCCCTGAGATCTGACAGGCAGGCTGACAGAACATCAGGGGACTGGGGGTCGCAAAGAGAGGTGGAAAAATAGAGTTGGGTGTCATCTGTATACATGTAGAAATGTATCCCATGTCTGCGGATGACAACCCCAAGAGGGAGCATGTAGATCAGAAAGAGGAGGGGGCCAAGGATGGATCCTTGGGGTACTTCGCAAGTGACCGGGTGAGAGCGGGAGGAGAAGCCTTTTGTGCAGATGTACTGCTGGCGGTTTGTGAGGTAGGATTCGAACCAGGCGAGTGCGGTCCCACTGAGGTGGATGACGGAGGAAAGGCAGTGGAGGAGGATGGCATGATCGACTGTGTCGAACGCAGCAGAGAGGTCCAGGAGAACAAGGAGGCAGAGGGAGCCCTGGTCACACATAGAGAGGATGTCGTTTGTGACTTTGACAAGTGCAGTCTCTGTACTGTGGGCGCAGTCTCTGTACTGTGGGCAGGGCGGAGACCAGACTGGAGGGTTTCGAAGAGGAAGTGGGAGGAGAGGTGTACGCGAAGTTGGTTGGCAATGATGCGTTCTAGAACTTTTGAGAGGAAGGGCAGGTTAGAAATAGGGCGGTAGTGGCTGGGGTTTGAGGGATCCAGGAAGGGTTTTTTCAGAAGGGGGGTGATGACAGCAGTTTTGAGGGAGGCAGGGACTGATCCGGAGGCAAGGGATTGGTTGATGATGTCAGCCAGTAGTGGGTAGAGGAGGGGGAGCTGGGTGACCAGCAAGTTGGTGGGGAGGGGATCAAGGCAGCAGGTGGTGGGATTCATGGAGGTGATGGTGGGTGAGAGGGAGGATGGAGAGATGGGGAGGAAGGAATGTAGAATGGGGGTGGTGATAGGATCTCCGTGGATGGAGGGCCAGAGGGATAGGATGTTTGATGATGAAAGGGCCTTTATGAGGGTCTCGGGGGGTAGCCTTTTCCAAGGGCAGTAGAGGATGGTTGAGGGCTTGGTGGAGGAGAGAGGGATGTGAGAGGAGAAGGAGATGAAAAAGTGGTCTGAGATGGCCTTGTCCACTATGCTGAGGTCGGAAATGTCAAGGCCGTGGGTGATAGTGAGGTCAAGTGCATGATCGCGGTTGTAGGTGGGTGAATTTATATGAGGATAAGATTTAGGGAGGAGAGGAGGACAGTGAAATCGGCTGAAGTGGTGCAAGGGGAGTTTAGGTGGAGGTTGAAATCGCCCATTATGAGCAGGCGCTCGGAGCAGAGGGACAGGGAAGAGAGGAGAGTAGAGATGTCTGTGTGGAAGGAGCCGGGGGACTTGGGGGGGTGGCAGACAAGGAGGATATTTCAAAGGGAGAGAGGGATGGAAGAGGTTGAGATGCTCGAAGGAGGGGAAGCAGCCAGAGGAGTAGGGGGTGAGACCAAGGGAGGCTTTGAAAATGAGGGCCACCCCGCCGCCATGTTGGTTTGGACAGGGGGTGTGGTGGAAGGTATAGCCTGGAGGGGAGGCTTCCACTAGGGGGACGGGGTCATTGCGGGAGATTCAGGTTTTGGTGAGCCCAAGAATGTCAAGGTGCTCGTCCAGGATGAGGTTGTGGATAGTGAGGGCTTTATTTGAGAGTGAGCGGACATTTTGGAGGGAAATGCGGGTGAGTTTGCTGGAGGGAGGGGAGGGAGGAGAGAGTGGTGCAGAGAGGATTTTGGGTTGTGCAGGAGAGATGGTTGTGGTGAGTGGTGTGAGTGGAGAGTTGGGGAGGGTACGTATGAGAGAGGGGGAAGTAGGATTTGCCTTAAGGAGGCGGTTTGAGCGGAGGGAGTGAATGATTGGACACGTGGGGTTGCTGCTCTGGGACAGCCAGTGACGGAAGCCATGATGGGCCCGGCGGAGGATGCCCGGGCTGGAGCAGAGGGAAGTGGTGATGGGATCGAGGAGAGAGAGAAGGCGGGGAGGGCGGTGGGAGAGAAGGACAGAGGGGGAGTAGCGGATAGAGGGGGCAGGAGGAGAGACATAGAGGGGGGTGGAAGGAGAGACATTTAGTGGAAACTCGGGTTGGGGCGGCAGCCAAAATGCACAGGCAGAGACCGGGAGCGAGCGATCAGCAGGACAGCATCAGGCCTCAGGCTTAAGCCTCCCAGGTCATGGCCAAGTGGCAGTGGCTGCCGGGCCATTGTTGTTGTTGTTGTTGCTGGGTTTTTTATAATTTTTTTTATTAACTGTGACGTCACGCCGACTTCACTTTGTGAAACGCGCTTGCCCCACCCCCTCACTTACCTCAGCTCCTACCTCCACTCCCGATTGAGTGGCTCCTCACCTGGCTGTGCTTTATATACACGGCTAGGCCTCGGTTCCGCCCCGCGCTCTCCTACCTTAGAAGATATACTACAACCTTACACCTGCTTCCCTCTCTGCACCTAATTCACACTCTCACCCAATTCCTTCTCACTCTGGCCTCGCCTCACTCCAGACGTAGCTCACTCTGGGCCCTCTGCTCGAGTAAGGCTCTCGCAGCTATATTCTTTTTATACCCTCTGGATGCAACCGCAGGCTGCATAAGCAATATTTTTGTGTTTCCCTTACAGAATCAAAACATTTATGGATTCTGGAGGGAGCAGATGGGCCAGATGTAATGGAGGGGGCCAGATGGAATTGGCTCGCTGGACACCAATTGGCCTGACTGAGATGAGAGTGGGTAGTTAAGCCAGGGTCGAGTTATCAAGAGTTTACCATATTTAATTTTCTTCCACAACAATAACTTGGATATTTTGTTGGTGTGGGGGTGATGTTGATGTTGTCTTATATTTGCAGCAATACGATAATTCCAATGTTTTATTTAAAAAAGATGTGGTCTTGCTAGCATTTTATTACTGCTGTGCAATTAGTATTAATGAGGGAACCTTAGTTTCTTCCAGAAATGAGTGACGCAGTGGGTTTAATGACTGCTGATGGGAAACAGTCACTGTCTTCACTGCCACAATTTTCCACGACTGGTAAAGCTGCTATTTACATATTTTAATTTGCCACTTGGCAGAGTTCAGACGTTTTTAAATCTGATTTCAGCAATATCGCAGGCAAAGAGGGAAAGACATCTGGCTCATTTGCGATGTGAAGAATAGATTCATTTTTATCTAAAAATAATAACTTATTCTCCTATCCAATTGTCATGATTCCATCTTGGTTGGGATCTTTTTCTCCTGAGGACAGAGCCTTGTTTTGCCACACTTTATTTCTAAAACTTCTTATTGGGTGTTCAGTGATGACTTACCACCCCAACTGTTTGCAAAAGCCAAAATCAGGAGCAGATGGTAATTTTCACTGATCCATTGCCATTAACGTAGACGAGTCATTTTGTGCTGTTGGAGCTGGGCTGGTGGGATGTTGCCTGGGAAGCAGGGAGGGAAGGAGGCCAGTGTTGAATATTGCAGATGTGAGATGGATTTTTGCAGATGTGGGAGGGTATTTTCGCTCAACTACTTTTGGAATTCAGGGTGTAACTATACAATACATTGCCCCAGGAGAATTGGTCAGTGGTGCAAAGTTCATAATTGGGTTGGATGCGAGTGACAATGGAAGGAACGGGTTTGATGGGTTGACCTTTGAGGAATGATTAAATAAGCTGGAGTTCATCAGCCTTGAAAAATGGTATCTCAGAAGGGGTCTTGCAGAGGAAAACAAGATTCTAAATGGAATTGATAAAGTAAATGCAAAATAATGCTTTCAGATATGCAAGGCAGCAGGACAGAGGGCATGTTCACTTACACCAAACTCCATACTCCCATCACCCCAGTCCTTGCCAGGCTCTACTGGTTCCCTACTGCAGAATGGTTCGACTTCAAGATCCTCACACTTATTTACAAATCAATTCACATCCTGACACCTCCCAGCTCTTTGACCTGCTTACACCCCACTCCACTATCCACCTCTGCTGCTCAGTTGGCTCCAGCCTTCTACACGTTCCTCGCCCCCTCGGTCCCAACATTGGAGTCCTGTAGCTCAGTGGTTAGAGCACTCGCTTTGCAAGTGAGAGACCTGAGTTCAATTCCAGACAGGGCGAAACCTTGGGCAAGTTTCCTTACTCCATACACCTAATAATAATCCCTCCAAAAAACAAAACAATAATAAATTGGTCATTTTCAGTCCATGACTGTTTGTGGGACATTGGTGTGTGCAATTGGCTGCCTCATTCGCCCACAAATATACAGTCAATTCACTTTGCAGTATATTCTGTAAAGCGCTTTGGGATGTCTAGAAGACGTGAAAAGCGCTATATCAAATGCAAGGATTATTATTATTATTATTATTGGAGTCCGGGATTTCAGCCACTGAACCCCAAACTCTGGAAATCTCTGCCTCAATCTGTCTGCCTTGGCCCCTCCTTTCCATCTTCAGATTACACCAATAAACCTCTTTGACAGTGCCTACAGTCACCTCCTTTCTCTCCCTGGCTTGGCCTGAGCTCGTGCTCAGCGAAACTACCTGCATGAAGAACGCTGCATAAATGCAAGTTGTTGTTGTGAAAGCACAATTTTAGGACAGGCATCAGGAAGTATTTCTCTAAGCAGATTGGTGTCTGAAATCTGGGGCAACATTGTCTTAAATTCTAAAGCCCCAAATTTTCATTAAAGATATCGAGCAATGCATACATTTCTCAAGCACTAGAAATAGAACCGCAATAAAGCCTTGTTATAACATGGAGAATGAACAATAGTACAGACCAGTTGGACTGAATGGCCTGTTTCCATGCTGTAACAGTTTATGTAATTCTATGCAATATGTGTTTGGGTTCAATAAATCTGGATACAAGGCATCATAGCTGGTTTCACTACATCTGCACACAGCCAGATGGTTTGCCCCTGAGGATTACCCTGTTCCCCAACTGAAAGAAAAATATGCCAACTTCCATATCATCAAAATACCACCAACATCACTTTCTGTTTCCTTCTCTGCCTTTCCCCACCTCCACAACATCACCAAGGCTCTGTCACTGCCTCTCCTCTCAGGCCGCCGAAACCCTCATCCATACATTTATTATATCTCGGCTCGACTTTGCCAACTCCCTGCTTGTCGGCCTTCCCTCCACAAGCTTCAGATATTCCAGACTCTGCAGCTCACGTCCTCTCCTGCACCAGGCTTGTCAATGGGGTTGGAGAATGTACTAATAGTAGGGAGGTAAAACAGCCATCTTCTGGGTCATTAGATCATTATTAACATCACTTCCTGCTTTGGTTGTGATGGAAATCATGATAAAATGCTTGAAATTAAAGGAGCAGATGTGAAGAAATATGATCTTTTGCAATTGCTCACTTGCTGGTGTCCTTATTTCACCTACGAAAGAAAAAACTTACAGATGGAACAGGTTACCAGGAAGGATGTTTGAGAACTGCAGTCATTTAAGATACAGCTTGATTCAGTAATGAGAGGACATAAGGGAATGTATTATGGAAGGATCAGATCAAATAGGGCCAAAGGGCCTATTTTATCCTCTCTTGTGATGGACTGCATATCTTTTTCTTGCTGTATGCTTCATTATGTTCTTAATTGGAAATCTTTTTATCAGGCACATTTACTAAAAACTGTCAATAAATGATAAATTTGCCAAATTTCTCCCAAATTATTCAAAAGAATCATGATGAACTTTAACATCTCTTCTTTCTCCGTCCATTTTTGCACTTTAATCTTTTTGTTTGAGCTTGATAGTCATTATCCAACTGGGCGGGTGAATGTGGATAAGTCACAGAGTCACAAGTATCAAGGAGCAAAATTAACACAGTTTAATGACAGGATCTCTCAACACACCGTGCTACTAAATGGATCTACTCATCTTAATTTCAGCTCCGCAAGTGTTAGATTCAGGTTAATTGCCAACCTCCTCCCCCGATGATGTTATTTAAATCAAATATTAAAACTAACATAAATAGACAGAGAAAAAAAAAGGATGTTGAAATTAAATATTGTCCTATTTGTCTTGTAATATTTGTGAATCCAAAACAGTTTAGATTCACTAGTTTCTTTATTTAAACCTTACACTTCCACTCTCTTCCACAATCTGCCCAGTTACTTTCCCAGAACCCATTTTTGCTTCTTGCTTCTCATTGTCAATGTCCAATTACCAATTAAGTCTTAAAGCAATATGCAACATAACTGAAATTTTGAAACCTGATTCTAACTTTTTTAAAGGTTTAGCTGATAAATGAATAAATTGGGAATAAAAGGGTTTCACACTATCCTGCCTGTGTTTCCACATCAGTAATTCCTAGTCGGATCTCCCCATGCTGCAGAACAATCTAAATTAAGCAATCTAAATCCGAGCCCTGACCAGGGAACCTGTGCTTTCTTTGAGAAATGTCACATGCAAGCAGCAATCCAGCATCACTTGAATAAAATGAAAAAAAGACAATTGTTTTCAGTGAACTTGTCAGTAATAACAATAATAATCCTTGCATTTGATATAGCGCTTTTCACATCTTCTAGACATCTCAAAGCACTTCACAGAAATACTGTAAAGTGAATTGACTGTATATTTGTGGGCGAAACGTTACAGCCAATTGCACACAGCAGGGTCTCTGTTATAAGACCCAGTGATGGTTGCATTGAGAATATCACTGGTATCCTGAAGTGTAACATCATCCTTACAGTTCATTGCCAGTATCCATCACTAAAATTAGAGAGAGCACCTAATTGCTCAATCGCCAAAAACAGAGTAGAAGCATAAGATTTATATCAAAAGGTACTTGTGCTCATTTTAAGATATTTTATTATTCCTGATATCCAATTGAAAAATCTCAACCTAGAATTTGGTAATGCAAACTGATAAAGGCTTGAAAACACAGCAGGGAAAGAATACAGCTCTGTTGGATGTTCCTTCCAAGCTAGAATAGTTGGCAATTGTTTTAGCTGTTGGAAATAAGAAATAATTTTTATAGGACCTTATGTCAAAATGTCTCACAGAAATTAAATTACTGCCAAGTGCCATGATAAACGCATGTTGTTTTTGGTTTCTTCCTGAGCAGCACCATATTTGATATTGAACGTCACAGTTGATGCACAGGATAAAAGAGAAGCAAGTCATTCTAAATATCAATATGGTGTCAATCTTAATGAAGCCTGCAGAAACAGGGTGTTGAAGATCTGATGGCACTTTTAAAGAGAAGAGAGCTTCTTCCAGTGTTCTGACCAACAGTCCTCCACATAAATTGGTCACTCACCACACAGTTTGAGGGACTTTGCTGGCACAAGTGGTTGCTCACACAATGAGTCACTAGATTTTATAGCAATTATTTGTGAAGTAGTTTGAGACATTTTGACATTATAGGTGCAAGTAAAATGCCATCTTTTTGAGTTCTTTCTCACTTATGTAAACGTACAGGAGTTTCCTGTTGAAATATAATCTTGGAAACAGAAGAAAACAATTGAGTAAATATTCTTAACTCAAGCCCAGAGGAAATCTCAGAGAACAACTGAAATGTTAATCAATTGGGAAACAATGGATATTACTGCAGGGGTTAGTGACCCAACCTCCTTCAATTGTTTCAAGTGAAAGTCAAGGGAGTCCAACATAGTAATGGGACTTTGGAAAAATATAGCTGTAGCCATAGCTTCCTGGCACTTACTGATTGTTAGGTGAGACATGCGTTTGTGGGACTTTGCTGTGGGCAAATTCGCTGTTTCTTTCACCCAGAACACAGTCACTCCACTTTACAATATATCCTGTGAAGCTTTTTGAAATGTCCTCCTGATGTGAAAGATATTGTTCCAAACGTAATTACTATTTTGTGCCTTGTGTCTTTTGTCTTTACCCGAAACCTGCCAGGATTAACAGAGATTCTGGAGCGGACAAAATTTATCATGATAAAAATAGAGTAAAATAGTAGTGCAGAGATAGAAATGGAAAGAAGAAAGAACATGAATGGGGAAAAGAGTGACACAACAACAAAATGACATTTGTATAGCACCTTTCATGTCGAGAGGACGTCCCAAGGCACTGGACAATCAGTGTTTCGGACTCTAGCTGAGGGTTTGGGATCGCGGAGTGTGGAGGGCAGTGGGGGAAGGAGGGTGACTGAAGGCACAGTTGAAGAGGAGGGTCTTGAGACAGGTCTTGAAGGAGGCAAGGGAGAGGGCAAGGTGGAGTGCGGGATGGAGTTCTAGAGAGTGGGGGCAGAGTGTCTGAAGGCCCGCACACCAATGGTGGGGCGAGCGAGGTGGTGGACATGAAGCAGGCCGGAGCTCACTGAGTGGAAGGAGCGGACAAGTTGGTAGGGGGTTAGGAGGTCACAGAGGCAGGGGGGAGCAAGGCCATGGAGAGCTTTGAAAGTGAGGACCAGGATCTTGAACTGTATCCTCTGTGTGATGGGAAGCCAGTGGAGTTGGGCGAGGATGGGGTGATAGGGTCACTGAGCCTGGTACGGGAGAGGACACGGGCTGCAGAGTTCTGGCTGATCTGCAACCTATGGAGGGAGGAGCTTGGGAGGCCAACAAGCAGGGAGTTAGCATAGTTGAGCCTGGATGTTACGTATGCATGTATGAGGGTTTCAGCGGCCTGCGATGTGAGACAGTGGCGGAACCGGGCGATGTTGTGGAGGTGGGGGAAGGCAGAGCAGGTCATGGCACAGGTGGGGTAGAAAGGACAGTTGAGGGTCAAACAAGACCCCAAGGTTCCAGACTGGCTTAGTGAGGTGGAGTGTGCAACCGTGGATGGTGACGCTGTCAGTGCCTGAGGTGAGGGGGAGCTGACGAGAGCCAATCAGGAGAGCCTCGGTCTTATTGATGTTCAACTGTAGAAAGTTATCTCTCATCCAGGACTTGATGTCTAACAAACATTCTTTGAGAACAGCAGTGGTCCTGGAGTCGAGGGTGAAGGCAGAAAGAAAGAATCGGGTGTCACAATACCCGTAATCTCTGAAACTCCTTCCTTCTACCCCTCTGTCTCACCTCCTCTCTATCTGTCTTCAAATCTCATCTAAAAGCTTACTTCTTTTTACTGTACCCGCAGTCAACCATCCATCCTTGCTCTCTCCCAGCATCTGACCCCAACTTTGTGAAGCACTTTGAGACATTATCCTGTGGAGTCCTGTAGCTCAGTGGTTAGAGCACTCGCCTCACAAGTAAGAGACCTGGGCTTGATTCCCGGCAGGGCGAAACGTTGGGCAAGTTTCCTTACTCCACACACTTCTGTTTACCTAGCAGTAAGTAAGTAGGAACCCGGTTGTTACTCAATTAGCGGATCGCCATTAGTTATCGCTATAGCGGATCGCTCAATTAGCTATTGCTATTCCAGGGATAATAATCCCTTTAAAAAATAATAACAATATTAATAATTTGGTCACTCAATTTGGTCACGACTGTTTGTGGGACACTGCTGTGCCAATTGGCTGCCACGATTCGCCCACAAATATACAGTCAATTCACTTTACTCTATATTCTGTGAAGCACTTTGAGACATCTAGAAGATGTGAAAAGTGCTATATCAAATGCAAGGATTATTATTATTATTATTATTATTATTATCCTATATAAAGGGTGCTGTACAAATGCAAGTTGTTTTCTTATATTCTGCAGCCTTGTTAAATACCAATAAGCTAACAAGCTTTGGAAGCTTTTCTTCAGTTTGTACAATGACTTCTGCACCTCCATCCAGGGTCTCCACATCTCCCAGATCTTGTTGAATCTGGCAAAAATGGCAATTCAACTTATTGTTTCCATATTTTGCTAAATATGTTTTCAACTATATGTTTATACTGGAAATCATACAGAAAATGTGAGCAATAAAATAGAAATATTTGGCGTAACAATCTGATCTTCATATGGGAACACTGCAAATTATTGCCACATTTATACTGTGCCTTTGCACCCTCCAGGAACTGGGTTTAGACTATCCAAATGAATTACATTTACAAGCCTTACCTTTTGAATGAGAAGAGTTTCATCCCATCATCTGGGCTGGATTTGATATGGGGCCCAGAGGAGAAAGATTATTGAGAGGTTCACTGATTAAAGTAGTATATTTTTCAATGTGCCTTTACAATCTTCCAAATCATTTCAGAAACATTCCTAATATTCCAAGCCAGTTCACCATCCAGATCTTATATTATAAACAGTAATATTTAGAATGAACACTCACAGACTCCATTATGCAACATACAAATGAGCTAGGCAAGGCAATTATTCTAATTAAATAAGTCTCATCACAATGTTTTATTTTCTTTGAACTTTCGCCAAGGCTGATGTCCAAACTATGTGGGATTGAAGAAATTGGTAGGGAATAGCTGCCAAAATGATAAACGTAACTATTTAGAAATAGATTATTTAAAAGATACCCTGAGCTTCTTAGTGAAAGTAATGGTTGGCATTTAAATATATTTTTTCTGTTCCAGAATGGCTTGAAATGAAAGTTCTGATTGTTTCTGAATGCATCTGATTTGAAATATCACTTGTAATATCTCCTGCAACCCTACTCCCTCGGCCACGTCTTCTTCTCTGCCAACTCTGGACTGCTTCATGCTGCTCAGCTGATCTGCCCCCACTATTTAAAGCTACCCATCTATACTTTTTTTATTTACGTGCTGCCTCTTGGTGACATCATCCACAGACACCAAATCTATTTCTCCTTTAGTCGCATCCCCAGTCTTACCGATGGTTAGAGCACCTCAGTGGTTAGAGCACTCACCTCGCAAGCAGGAGACCTGGGTTCTATTCCCGGGGGCAAAATGTTGTGCAAGATTCCTTACTCCACACGCTGCTATTCTGACTGACTGCTTATCTAGCATCGAGGTCTGGATGAGCTCCAACTTTCTGCATCTAAACATGGACAAGATGGATGGCATACTCCTTGTCTTCAAATAACATCTTCTCACCTGCAGTCCTAAACTCCTTAAAATTCCCTACTGATTTCACAGACTCATCAAAAATGTACACAACCTTGGGATCAGGTTTGATCCCCAATTATCCCTCCCACCCTACATCTGGTCCCTGTCCAGGACTGCCTTCCTCCATCTCTGCCATATTGCCTACCTTCGATCCTATCTTACTTCAAATGCTGCAGCAACCCTCATTAATGCTTTCTTCACTTCCCACCTCAATTTTTCATTTACACTCCCCAGCTCCACTATAAATAAGGTAGAAATGATACAAAACTGTGCCATAAGGCTCTGCATCCCCATCAAGTGAGTTCTTGCCAGTCTTCACCTGTTGCAGAATGCATCGATTTCAAGATCCTCACTCTCACTTTCAAATCACTTCATGGCCTGGCACCTCCTTACCTCTCCTATTTGCTCACATGGTCTGTTGTCCTTACTCAGCTAGCTTGATTCTTCTTCATATCCCACATTCCCTCCACCCCACCATGGGAGGCCATGTTTTCAGCGACAATGCCCCAAATCTCTGGAACTCCCTGCCTCAATCCCTTCATCTTGCCCCCTATGCTCAATCTTCAAATCACACTGACCTTTTCGACCATGCCTTCAGTCACCTCCCCTCTTTTTCCAGCTCGGCATCAAACCACATTTCTGTTAAACCCCCCCAAGATACTATCTGTATGAAGGAGCCTATATAAATGCAAGTTGTTGATCCCGTATTTTGAACAGATTTTCTATCTAGCACTTAAAGCTGTCCTACATTCCATAATAGTCTACTTTGTCCATTTATCTCCCATGTGGAACCCTATTAACTATATTTTGAACATCTAAGTGGATAAAATACTAAGCTTTTCCTTTATTCACAAAGTCAGTAATATCTTTGAGAATCTCCAGATAGTTACTGGAGCATGACCTCCACTGCCTGAATCAATCTAGCCATCCTTTATTAAGCTCTGCCCTTTCAGATGCTCCCTCATTGGAGAATGTAAAATTGTTTGGAAGATTTTGCTATATGCAAATAATGATAAAAGCTCCATTCCATAATTTCCAGGTCAGTCTCTATTTAAAATAGAAATAGAAATAATAATAATAAAATGTGAATGGAAAATGATGTAAATGGAAGAACATCTGAAGTAAAAATATAAAATGCTGGAAATCCACAAACAATATACAAAATAGAGATCCAAATTCCTATTCCTAAACCTATTCTGTTTGTTAAATTGCCAGAAATAATCAAGAGAGTGCATGAAAATGGTGGATAAAAATATGTCTTTAAACTCTGCTTTAAAGACAGTTTTGAGGCTGACTGCACCTCCCCCCTTCCAATTCAGAAACAAAAGGGGTTTCTATTCTATCTGATGGCAGTGTGCTGGGGTAAAACTATAGCACCTTATTGTCTTTAAGGCTTTTGGAGCCTCTAAGGCTTTGGACCTGGCAGCTTCACACTGCTGCGTTATTCCAACTGGCTGGGCTCCTCTCCAAATTCTCCATGGGAACACAATCCCCTGCTCCCTGCTCACAGTCGTGTGCCACCTGCTCTCCTTGCAGTTTGAACGATCAGCCCCAGCCTCAAGTGGTCCCACTGCGCAATCCGCACGTGCAGACCTATACTTTAGACATATACTAGACATAGCGCCTTTGGTGATGGAGGAAAAAATGGCTATGTGTCTACTCCTGATCTTTGTACAGAGATGTCTGCTGGAATGATCATGTGCGTGGATAATTGGGTGAGCATAGCTTCCAACACCTGAGAAAGCCGATCAGGTACACAACCCATCAAACAACTGAAGGATGCAAGCTTTCAACCATGTGTTCCATGTCATGGTTTAAGTTTGTACAACTGCTGAGGACTCAGCATAGTTTTGGATCTTCCGCTCCAAATCACAGCTCCAAGATGCTACCCCACATGAAAGGCACTATATGGATCACAAGATTGATCTGGATGAAGACGGTGTACATCCAATCACTTCTCTCCAGAACATACACCGTATTGTTCCCCCCCCCCATCAATGCATCAAGTTGCTTTTTCAATGAGTCCAGTATCCTGGCCTCCACCACCTTTCCTAGCAACCTGTTCCAGTTGTTGTTTACCCTCTGCATAAAGAAAAACATCCTGGTATCTGTCCTGAAATTACAATTCTAAACCTATATCCACTTGTTCTGTTGCCTTGATGCATCCTAAAGTATTAATCCAGGTTTACTTTTTCAATCCCATTAAAAAATGTATACACCTATCTGAGTTGTCTTCTCTCAAGACTGAAAAGCTGTAGCTTGTCTAATCATTATTAGCTCATAAGTTGTTGTTGATTTTGATTAAATAGGTTCTGACTATGATGAACCTAAGCTTACTGGCCTTCCAGCACCTTGGGACATGCTCTTGACGTGAAAGGCACTTTATAAATACAATTTGTTGTCATTACTGTGTTGCAATGGTGAACCTACATTTGTGTCCTCGTCTATCAGCTTTTTGTGCTTTAATTCTCTGCACTCCCCAAGTATATTCCCTCTATTGGACGTACAGTTTACTGATAGTGTTAGCAAGTTAGTTGAGTTTGTTAGAAGTGAAATAAAATCAAAGGGGAGTTAGCTTTATTCAATATTCCCACCAGCAATAGAGAAAAAAGGGCATTATAAATCAATTCTTTCTTTACAACAAGAAATCCTTGCTTTAGTATTCCCCCGGTACTTTCTTTTTCTGTAGCTGACAACACCAACGAACTTATGAGAAGGAGCTGTAGTAGTTCTGTTGACTTTGATGAAGTTAGTTAGGTGCTTAGGAGCAACCTTGGAGCCAAAGCTGACTGTCTCCAGCAAAGATTTGTGCTGACAAATGTCCAACAGAATGCAGGCACTTTGAAGGGAAGAGATTATTTTATAATGCACTCTCCCTCAAATTCTGGTTGAAGGGTTCAGACCAAAATCCCTCTTGAAGCAATACTCTCCAGGTGATGGCTGAACCATTTTACTTCCAATCCAACCATCCCCTGTGCATTTCTTCCTTGCTCACTCTAGCACTTGCTTTATGTAGTATATATGTAGTATGTAATAATAATGAAAATCCTTGCGTTTGATACAGCACCTTATCACATCTTCAAGACGCTTCAAAGCACTTCACAGAATATACTGTAAAGTGAATTGACTGTATATTTTGTGAGCGAAACACGGCAGCCAATTGCACAGAGTAGTGTCCTACAAACAGTCATGGATCGAGTGACCAAATTATTATTTTTTTTTGAAGGAATTATTACCCCAGGAAAAGCTATCCACCAATCGACTAACAACCGGGTTCCTGTTTACTGCTAGATAAACAGAAGCATGTGGAGTAAGGAAACTTGACCAACGATTTTGCCCTGCCGGGAATCAAACCCAGGTCTCTCACTTGTGAGAGTATTTCGTCCACAAAATATACAGTCAATACACTTTACAGTATATTCTGTGAAGCGCTTTGATACGTCTCGAAGACGTGATAAGGCACTATATCAAGTGCAAGTATTATTATTATTATATATTGATTGATTTGTTTTATTTTTAGATGAATGTAGTCTTAGTAACTTTGTTGTTAATTACATTAAAAAAAGGGTAAATCTGTGATTGGGATCAGTATTGAAAGAATTAGGGACAGATGCAAAGTAAGCTGAATAAATAATCCAAGGAGCACAATAATATTTGTGTTCCTGTTAGTCACGAACGATGGGTGTAATATTGCCTCTAGAGACACGGGGCCAGATACGGATTGTGAATATCCTTGGATGGAAACATATGATAGAACCTTTGTATATTGCCCTTGGGGTGTAATAGATTACATTCCACAAGCAAACCCTAGTGTAGGCCAAGACAGTATCCAGCCAAACATTTTGTGTTATACAAGGAAATTTAAGCAATAGACATACTTGAAGTTCAGCGCTATTATAAACAAATATAGATTTAAAATTTTGAGAACAAAAAGTGGTTCTCTATCTATTGGCACAGTAAAAAGGATCGAAAGATTAGGTAAACTTAGCTTTAGAGGGAAGTGGCTCATGTGGAGTACAAACACCAGTACAGACTTGCTGGGCTGGATGGCCTATTTCTGTGTTATAACAATCTGTGCAATTCTATTTAATTGAATAGGCTAGTTATTATCAACAATAAGAGTATGTTTGTTCTATGGTGTATATGTATATGCCTAATATACATTTAGTTAACTAAGGATAAAATAGGAGGGTGACAATCTATGATAGGCTGCTTTTTGTATTATCTGTGGAGGGAGTGGGCTTGCTGGCTAAATGGCTTGTTCTTATTTTATTATGTGCTTCAATGCAAGGATATTTTTGGTCAATGGCTGATCTGAGCTGTGGTTTAAAGAGGAAAAGCAGAACAAAGTGCTGGTATTCACTATGGGGATTCTTCAATATTCAAGAAATGTTGCTCAGCTGCTCTCAGGCACCCAGTGACTAGTTACAGAACATGATTGATAAGACTAGTCGCAGGTCACCTACCTCTCCTCTTAGTCACAAATTACTTGTGATGCTGCAAAACCCAAAGGGAGAAAAAATTGCTTTTTGACACTGAATTATTACATCTTAAAATATACTAGTAAGTATACCTTCTCTCACCGGCTGTATTTGCCAATTTGTGTAGTGCAAAAACAATGCCTCAAGAACTGTTTATATTCCACTTTCGCCACATAATAAAAATAATAATGCATTGTATATAGCACCTTATCACATTATCGATATGTCTCAAAGCGCTTCACAGGATTTACTGTAAAGTCTTTTTGACTGTGTATTTTGTTCCACTAAATAAAGTAAATCTAAACTCAGATGGATTTTCTCCTTGTGAATCTGTTATGAAAACTTCTCGTTGTGATCGTATTTGTACCTGATTTTCTTATACTTTATTTCAGTAGGATCATGGGATATTTATAGATCTTTTCCAACCACTTTAGGTCAGCTTTGCCAGAGATAATCTGCAGTTTGTCCATTTCTTTTCATTCCATTGTTGTATTGATTTGTTATTCTCTCTAAGAGGTATTGTGTTTGTGCACTTACCCTGCAGATTCATTTTATACTGTTTTCCTGTAAAGTATTGCCTAATTATTAATTCTGAACTTTAGATTTTTCAACACCTGACAGTTTTCAAGTATCTGTTGAAATGCTTTAAGAATGTTTATCGTGAAAAGCTTCCAAGAAAAAAGTTCAAAGCAACTCCTGCCCAAACTTTAGGTACATTGTACGTTCCAAACTCTTATTTTAGGTTTGCTGAATTCTTTGGAATGGGACACACATTGGATGGTTTGAAGTGATCAAGGTACTCAAATTGTTATTAACAACACTGAGGCTTGTTGTAAAATACAAAGACTCGCCTTTTAATTTTTATAGTGCCTTATCACATAAAAATGTTTCATTAATGCATTATATTTGTTTACTCTACCTGGTTGAACCTGCACTTGACTGGAGTCTGTGGAGTACTGAACCACAGTTTGAGATCATAGCTCTGATCTCCAAACAGTCAAACTTGCAGTCAATTGTTCCATTCAGATAACTGAGAAACACATTACTGAAGGAGTCAAATGGTGACCGCAGTGTTACTCATTAATTTTTTTGGCATTGTTAAGCCCCCTTTCATACAGAGGAATTCAAAGCTTGTATAGCTGCTGTCTATCAATAGATTGACAGCCCTCCTAAGGCCATTAACATTCAACAGACAACATTCAACACTCTGAGAAAGCAAGCAATGACTAGAGTTGTCTCTATCTCTCTAAAAATGTTTCTTCATACTACTGTGGAAATAGATAAACATTCTAGTTTCCTAAAACAGTGCATTTCGCCTGCTCTTGTACCCAGGTAAACACAGAAACCACTTCTTGTTAATTTGAAATTTCTTAAGCCAAGGAATGAAGGTTGCTTCCACTTTCAACCCTCGGGCTGTTGTTATTGGTGATTTTTAAATCAGTTTTCAACAATGCACATGGAATTACAGAATCACAGACTTACAGCATAGAAGGAGGTTTTTTATATCTGTGTTTTCTCCTGGAAAGAGTAAACCATTTAGTTCTACTCATTTGCCCTTTTCTTATGTCTTTTAATATTTTTTCTTTTCAGACATTTGTCCAATTCCCTTTTGAAAACTATTATGTATATTCCTGAAAAAAGTTCCCTGAAGCGATTGAAAAAATGATTTTTGTTTGATCAGCCAGGTGCCCGACTTGTGCAGAAACCCATCCGCATGTTTAAAAATATTCAAACTTGAACGAGAGTTCCACATATGTATGCCACATATGTATGGAAATTTCTTTGTGTCTGGAATAGAGTTTGCATTCTCTCCTCAAGAGAGACGGGCTCTGGTTACCTAATTCTGGAAGGTATTAGGCACAATTTGGGGAGATTCAAGGTTCAGGGACTCCAGCTTAACCACCAAAAACAACAAAGCTTACCATCCTGAACAGTTTTTGTAAAGCTTTCCACTACTTGACCAGCTAGGACCACCCCTACCCATCAGACTTTTGGTTGTAGGGTTAACAGGAGTCAGGTAGGAAAAATTCCTGGCCCCAGTGGCTGATCTGCCTCTCCCATTGCTGCTGATGAGCCAGGCTGGTGTAAGAGTACTACAGACCCACTTGGCTCAGGAACTGGACCATTGAGATTCCAACAGAGGTTTGACTCAATAACATTCTTTTGCAAAGCACATCACCTTGCATCAGCTTAGCCCCAAAGAAACCTTGCTTACCTCCTCCGTCAACCCAGAGGATAGGAATTAAAAAAAGAAAAATTCTTATATTTAATATAAGGCCTTTCATGTCATGAGGGTGTCTCAGAGTGCTTCACAGGATATACTGTAAAGTGCAGTGACTGTATTTTGTAGGCAAATGTGGCAGCCAATTTTTGCCATGAAGTGGATGCCCAATTTGTAGGCCAATTTGTAGGGATTGTCGGCTAAGACACTAGCTGGTTATTTGACGACAACAACAACAACAACAACATCTAACAAGCACAGGTTCAAGACATCATTTGGTGTATAGCAGGCATCAGGAACTCCCTGAGACCCCTGGTGAGCAGCGCAGATCAGAATGAAATACATGAGAGAATTATCACCAACCTGTTGCCCACATTTCAGACACACAATCCTGCTCATTGAACATCGGCTTAATTATTTGAATGTGAGGATCTTCAACGGCAGCTGCTTACCTCTCTGCTTACCAATCAAGGTGGATACCAAACCCCGAATATGTGTTAATGCTGATGAACCCAGACTCCAGTTACTGCGCTCCAGCAGTCATTATCCCAGTCCTCGGATACCTTGATATTCGAGAGATCCATCAATCCTGAGAACCAGCCTTAACCTACCTCTCCGACCTACTATCCCTCCACCTACCTGCCCATACCCTCCGTTCCTCTGGCTCCGGTCTCCTCCACATCCCCCGCCCCAACCGCCCTACCATCGGTGGCCGGGTCTTCAGCCTCTCAGCCCCGAGGCTCTGGAACTCCATCCCCCAGTGCCTTCGCCGCCTCCTCCCTTTCCTCCTTCAAGGCCGGTCTCAAGACCTTTCTCTTTGACCGTGCCTTCAGCTCCCCTCTCGACTCTCTACCCCCCTCCTCGCTCCCTCCCTTCCCTCCCCTCACCCTGACCATTTCCCCCCTGCTCGGGTCCTGACCCAACTGTACAGCGCCTTGGGACGTCCTCCCGCTGTGAAAGGCGCTCTATAAATGGAATCCTGTTGTTGTTGTTGTTGTTGTTAATTAATACCAACTTTATGCAAGTCCTCGTGTGAGGGGCTTTGAAAATCCATGTCCTCGTGTGAAGTGTTTTTTTAAGAATCTCTTTTAAGAACTACAGATAACAGACTTCATAGTTAAAACTGAATTTAACACTTTGCCAAATTCTGGATCAGCTCAAACGCTGCACAGCATAAATTTAGATCCCAAGTGGAATTTGTTGCTGTGTTAAATTTGTCAATATTTGCAAGATGACATTAATATTAAACAAATAGCCTTGGCATATTGACTGCTGTTTAAAGCATGATGGTTAATTTAACATAAATTCTTACTGGCCAAATGTTTTCCCATATTTCCTTACAAAATGAGGTAACGCAGACTAGAAAAACATAACAAGGTGCAAACAATTCCATCTGTATTTGTTTAGCATAAAGTGATAGCATAAAATAATAATGTATTTTGTACTATCTACAGCTCCCCCTACTGGAAATGTTACATTTAAGTAGATTATTATTATGTTAGCTGATTAAGATTGCAAACAGCTGAAAATTCATACTGACAATTCTGTCAAGTACCTAGTGTACATCAGTGAGAGCTGGTAACAATTATATTTTCATCATAATTCATCTATCGTGCAATTCAAAAACATAAAACTATTTCTTGGTTATTTGAAATTGATTTGTTCTGATATATGATGAACACAAGTCTACATAATTGTTGCTGGTGCCTCTAATGTTGTTTATACACGATGTTAGCAGTGGTGGAAGTTATGCTATGTCCAGGTTCTTCTGGTGTGGGTAAATGTCTTGTGCTCATGAATACCTCAGTAGTGTAAATCTGTATTGCAGTTCTTGCCAGATCGTGCCATTGATGTCAACCACAAGACCATTCCCAACAATTATTGTGAAGGACTTTGAACTCATAGTCAAGGCTGACACTCCAGTGTAGTGCTGGAGATACACTGCATTGTTGGAGGTGATGGGACTTCAAACCTAGGCCCCATCTAACTGTTCAGGTAGACGTTAAAGATCCCATGGCACTATTTGAAAAGAGAAGGGTGTTTCTCCCAATGTTCTGGCCAACAATCCCCTAAATAAAATTGGTCACTCATTTCATGGCCATTTGAGGGATATTGCTGTGCACAAAATTGCCTTATTATTATTATTAACAATCCCCCAAATAAAATTGGTCACTCACTTCATGGCTGCTTGTGGGACATTGCTGTGTGCAAATTACCTGCCACGTTCATCTACAAAATGCACAGTCACTACACTTCACAGTATGAGACACTGTCTGGCGTGGAGGGCGCTATACAAATCCAAGTTGTTGTTGTTATTGTAAAATCTCTGCAGTTTTGAGATGTCTCGGTGACATGCTAACGCTCTATATCAAATGCAAGGATTATTCTAAGGATTATTATTGTTAATGTTGCATATTTCAGTTATTATTTCAACTTTGCCAGTCGTTGGTGCTTCTAACAGTTCAAATTGGTTCTTTAATACAAAGTGGAGCATTTAAAGGCAAACTGGACTCACTGTAAACAGCCACACCCTGTCTGTGTTTCTTCCTCAGGAAGTAAGCTTTGTCTTTTTCATGCAACTGACATGAAGCATAATTAATTTTAATACTGGGTATGCGGTGAGGGTTAACACTATCTAATTCATCCATGTAGGTGATGTACAGTATTATAGTTGTTATCTAAATTACAGTCACATGTGATTTTGAGCAAATAGGGCACTGAGACCTCATTTGTGACAACATTTTAAATTCAGAACATTTGTTTTTGTTGTATAGCAAAACAAATGCCATTACTTTATATGTTACCACAATCGTATTTATGTTTGGAAAGTAGATTATGCCATCAGGTAATTTTTTAAAAAGTCATATGGTGGACATGCTTAGACTGTAAAATATATTTCTTTAATTTTACAAATATACTATTTATCGCAAGCCATGGCTAACCTGGGAGTACTAATTAACTATTATAAGTGAAATAAGATGTGAAAGCACAATAAACCTTTGGAATTTAATGCCCAGTGAGTAAAAAAACAAGCCTTCGAGAGCCTGAAATCAGATATTATCTAGACTTAATATTGTGGAGGAATAGTGGAGAGTAGTTCTATATCCTTCTCTGATGAATTTATGCTCTTAGCTGATTCCTGTGCTTAGCTGCTCTGGTTTGTAGCTCGCTTATGGAATATTGACACTGTAACTAATCCTCAAATTAGTTCTGCCTTAGCCTGTAATTTTTGTATAGTTTGTTATTTTTGTTTGTTATATCAAAGTAAGAAATAGCGTGTGTCCATCTGAACAAACTGGATATAAAGGATTCTACTTTGTCTAAGTTAGCTACATATAAAGTGCTATAGGGCACTTTAGATGGACGACATTCAACACGACTTATTCAGCGCCTTATCATGTCGTCGAGATAAGTAAGTTTCCTTACTCCACACAAACACACACGCACGCCTTTGTTTATCTAGCAGGAACCCATTTATTAGCCGATTGGCAGATCACTTTTCAGGAGGTAATAATCCCACCAAAAAATAATAATAAATTGGTCATTCAATTCACGACTGTTTGTGGGACACTGCTGTGCGCAATTGGCTGCCGCGTTTCGCCCACAAAATACAGTCAATTCATTTTACAGTATATTCTGTGAAGAGCTTTGAGACGTCTAGAAGATGCGATAAGGCACTGTATCAAATACACGGATTATTATTAAGACAGCAGATTGAGTTGATACAATTCTGGCCGGGTTAAGATGATAATAATAAACATTGCATTCGATAACCTTGCCTTTCACAACATCAACATGTTTCCAAGTGCTTTATAAGAGTTACTCAGGAGTGACTGTGCATTTTGTAGCTGAATGTGGCAGCCAATTTGCAAACAGCAATGTTCCACAGACAACCATGAAGTGAAGGATCAACCTTAACTAAAGGACTGTTGGCTAGGACACCAGGAAAACAACCCTTCTCCTTTTGAATAATGCCATAGAATGTTTAACGTCCACCCAAATATACAGAAGGATCTCGGTTTAATGTCTCATCCAAAGAACAGCACTTCCAACAATTAAGCTCTCCTCAAGCACTGTACTGTAGTGTCAGATCAGACTGTGCATTGAAAGTCCCATTGTGAGGCTTGAATCCACAACCTCTGAATCAGAGGTGAGAGAGCCAGGCTAACACACAAAATTCTGCAACGAGGCCTCTTTAGTTATATAGAATGACAAAACATTTGAGAGCAGTTTAAGAAACCCAAGTTACATGGAGTAATATTATATCTATTCTCCCCAGTTCAAGGGTAAAATACATATTTATGCATTGCAGATCAATTGCTGTGTTCAGCAATGTCAAGCACTGTGGGACACTACCCCATATAAAGGGCACTATATAAAAGCAAGTTGTTGTTGAACTTATTGTTTAAACATACCTAACTATTGTTCTAGCCTCAGAATATTTATAATAATAATAATCCTTGCATTTGATACAGTGCTTTATCACATCTTCGAGGCATCTCAAAGAACTACACTTCAGAGTGTAGTGACTCTGTGTTTTGTGGGCGAAATATAGCAGCCAATTGCGCACATCAGTGCCCCACAAACAGTCGTGGATTGAGTGACAATTTTTTTTTGAGGGTTTATTACTGTTTTTTATTTGTCAATAATTTTTCAAAATTATAACAAGATTTAAATACACAAGTTCAGAATAGGCAACAAAGGGATGTGTTGAATATAATAATATAATATTTACATCTGATATGGAGCCTTATCATATTATTTAAATATCTCAGAGCGCTTCATGGAATTTTAACTGTAAAGTATAGTGTATTTGTAGGTGAATGCGTATGTAAGAGGAGGTGAGGGGAATTACTGTACATGTGCCAGGAGTTCCAAACACAAAAACTGTGCTGATTTTAGATACAGATCACAACATTAATTTTGTAAGGTACAAATTTTTAAGGGATGTGCTGCCCCTTCAAAATCCTAAAATGGAGCTCGTTGGTTTGCAGATTGACTCATTGGTTTGCAGGTTGCTTCAGACAAAGTTCAACAATTGACAATGGAGAGGTAAAAGAAGATATACAAAGATTACAAATTAAAACAGAAACATGTATTTAAGCAGTCACCATTAAATTACAATCAACACCAGTTGACAAGTGTTGCAGTTATTCATTAAATAGAGAATAATGCACACCTGGAGTGTTCACAAGGCAATAATCTCATCATAAATCACTACAACAGTTTTGTAGCTTTCAATTTAGAGACGACCTCAGCCTTGAAAGCTCACCTTCCAAAATTTTATTGCACAATACATACAGAGAAGCATTTTGCTTTTCAGTTCTGTATTTGGTGGTCTGTTGTAAGCTACAAATTTTCAAGGGATGAGCTGCCCCTGTGTATCCATTAATTGTGTGTCCCAGTGTATCCATTAATTGCGTCCATCTAGTTTATTGTTGTGTATGTATTGTAACTGTATGTATTGTAAGCAATTGATTATCTAAATGGGGTTGCTTAGTAATCGCACCATATTAAAAGAATGTTGCAAGGCAAAGCTGTGCAATGAATTTATTCAATTGAAAAATAAGTGCTTTGAGACGTCTCGAAGACGTGATATAACGCCATATCAAATGCAAGGATTATTATTATTATCAGCTCAGTGGATCATTAAGAAGAACACAGATGTGAGGCTCTGAAAAGATGTCATGCTTCAGTACTGGGTCTTATAAACACCAAGACCTCAATCAGTAAAAATGTCATCCCGTTTTAAATTAAAAGTGGGGATTATTTTCTCACCTGATAACTCAAGCGTGTCAGCCTGGCTCAATTGGTAGCACTTTTGCCTCTGAGTCAGAAAGTTGTGGGTTCAAGCCCTACACTGAACTCACATAGTCTAAGATGACACTCCAATGCTGTGCATTGTCAGAGGTGACACCATTCAGATGAGATGTTAAACCGAGGTCCTCTTGGCCTGTTCTTGTAGGTAGTTAAAAAAATATTCCGTAGCACTTCTTGAAGAAAGAAGGGAGTTTCTCACGTTTCCTGACCAACAATTATCCCCCCACCCCCCCAAAAAAAATTGATAATTCATGGCTGTTTGTGGAACATTGTTGTGTACAGTTGGGCTGTTGTGTTAACCAAGACATACAGTCACTCCAATCTTGTGAAGTACTTTGGGTCATTGTCCTGAAGTGATGTGAAAGGAGCTATGCCAAATGTAAGGATTATTATTATTATTATACATAAGCCCCTTGACTCTTATCCAAGAGCATTCCTTTAACCTGAATGCTATGAGAAATCTTCACTCTCTTCGAAGTATAAAATTAACATACATTTAGGATACTACAATTTAACATAATGAATGTGTTATGGTAAACAGTCTATAGGCTGCTTACTATTAAACAGTGACTGAACAGTTTGTTTTTCAATAGAAAATGTTGCATGCAGCTATTGATCACTTTCAACTGGAATTGTGCTTCAGTACGTGAGTTATGAATGACTCCAGGAAGGATGTAATATGTTTCCTTCATGTGAAACAATGTTAATTCTCCAGAGAGGATGACACTTGCGCTTCTATGTACTTTTCCATTCAATGACATATTATATTACGTAGGGCCAGTGAGGAAGCTGAATGACTGCAGCACTTTTGGGTAATGGCTGTGTCTTTTTTCATGGCACTTTATTTTTTATAAGTTCACAATAACAATAAAACATTGAGGTCTAATGCATTCTGATTGTTTACATTGTTATCTTTCTGCCATATCTTTGAGGCATTGGAAGCTATTTTATTCAGTTTGCTATTGTTAGCAAATGGAATGAAATGCAGTAAACTTGAGCAGACTCATTAAAATTGGCAAATTTATTCCTGCAATGACCTAATATAATAGTAATAATAAATATCCTTGCAGCTGATATAACGCCTTATCACGTCTTTGAGACGTCTGAAAGCTCTTCACAGAATATACTGTCAGGAAGGACATTAAGGCACTGGATGAAACGGGGCAGCATATTGCACACAGCAGTGTCCCACAAACAGTCGTGGTTTGAGTGACCAATTTATTAACATTATTATTTTTTTTGAAGGAATTATTATCCTGGAAAAAGTGATCTGCCAATCAACTAACATCCGGGTTTCTACTTATGTTAGAGGTGTGTGGAGTAAGGAAACGTGCCCAATGTTTTGCCCTGCCTGGGAATCGAACCCAGGTCTTTTGCTTGTGAGGCGAACACTCTAACCACTTAGACTCCTGAAGTCCTACCATGTGAATTGAGCCCTTTATCCTACTGATGATGTAAAGTCTTTGTAGAAGTGGTCAGAGGATTAATGTCAAGGTTTAGGCCTTGTTGAAAAAAAAACTTACCATAGGCCACGGGTTTATGAGAACAGAGATACTTTACATTGCCAGGGAATGATCAAGTATTGGACCTCAGAGAGCATCTTCTCAAAGTAGAGTTGTGTTGTCTTCCCCAGAAAGAGCTGCAGGCATACTAAAACATTAATACCACTCATCCTGTTGTTCTGTTACAGTGCCTAAACATTTATGCCAGGAGGAGCTTCCAAGAAGGTATTGGGAATATCCCTTTAGTCTTAAATGCTGCACTACCAATGTAACTAATGGCATCGATAAAATAGAGAGTAAACAGAGTTTGCAAAGCCATCTATTTTGAATTTAATAAACATGTTTTTACTCTTCATGCTTTCTTAAGCAAGATTCAATCGTCTTAATACTCGTGCTTTAAAATGGTATAAGATGCTATGCCATTTAAGCTCAGATCTGCTAGGATAACTATAATTGACTTGTTAAGTAAGGTTGGTGAAAATCAATTTTTGTTTCTCTGATTTTTGTCAGAAAACATTGATGATTATTTTTAATGAATTTTTTTGCCATTTTTCTCAAATTTTTACAACAATTTTCGCACATGGAGAACATAAAACCGAGATTCATAGATTCATAGAATGTTACGGCACAGAAGGAGGCCATTCGGCCCATCGAGTCTGTGTGGCTCTTTGACAGAGCAAGTCACTTTCACTAACTCCAATCACCAGCTTTCTCCCCATAACCCTGCAAACCCGTCTTCCCCAGATACCTATCCAGTTCTCTCTTAAAAGCTGTTATCGAATCGGACTTCACTACCCTTTCAGGCAGATCATTCCAAATTCGAACAACTCGCTGAGTGAAAAAATTTCTTCTAACCTCCCCTCTGCTTCTTTTGGTAGATATCTTAAGACTGTGACCACGGGTCACAGACACACCTACCAGCGGAAACAGCTTTTCCTTATCTAGCCTGTCGAAACCTTTCATGATCTTGAAGACCTCTATCAGGTCCCCGCGTAACCTTCTCTGCTCTAATGGGAAAAGTCCTAACTTCTCCAGCCTGTCCTCATAGCTAAGGTTCCCCATTCCTGGTATCATTCTCGTGAATCTCCTCTGCACCCTTTCCAGTGCCTTAATGTCCTTCCTGAGTAAGGTGCCCAGAACTGGACGCAGTACTCCAGCTGAGGCCTAACCAGTGTTTTGTATAGATTAACCATAACCTCCCTACTCTTATACTCTATGCCCCTACTAATAAAGCTCAGTACACCAAATGCCTTTTTTACTGCCTTATCTACCTGCCCCACTACCTTTAATGATTCGCTTACTTGAACACCCAGATCTCTCTGTACGTTCACCCCCCTTAAGATTGAGCTACCAAGTCTATATTGCCTCCTATCATTTTTCCTACCTAAGTGTATCACCTCACACTTATCCACATTGAAATCCATCTGCCACATGTCAGCCCATTCCACCATTCTGTGTATGTCTGCTTGCAGTTGGTTACAGTCCTCCTCACTATTTGCTACCCCACCTAACTTGTATCATCTGCAAACTTGGAAATAGTGCTCTCTATGCCCAAGTCCAGATCATTAATATATATTAGAAAGAGCAGTGGTCCCAATACCGATCCCTGGGGGACACCGCTGCACACCTCCTTCCATTTCGAGAAACACCCATTAACCACCACCCTCTGCTTTCTGTCACTCAGCCAGTTCTTAATCCAAACTGCCACTGTCCCCTTAATGGGCCTCTAATTTTTTTATTAATCTCTTATGCGGTACTGTGTCAAAAGCCTTTTTGAAATCCATGTAAATAACATCCACCGCATTTCCCTCATCAATCCTCGCAGTCACCTCTTCAAAAAATTCTATTAGATTTGTTAGGCAAGAGATAAAACAACATTCATAATAATAATTCATCCACGTTTATTGTACGTATGCATGTTTCAGACACCCGTCGTTGAGTCACTTTCATGCATTTTTAGCCGCTTGTCTCTAACTCAACTTTGACATACAAAGAATAAAACGATCTCTCAATGACTCACAACAACAACAAGATTCCATTTATTGAGCGCCTTTCACGTCCGGAGGACGTCCCAAGGCGCTGTACAGTTGGGTCAGGACCCGAGCAGGAGGGAAATGGTCAGGGGGAGGGAAGGGAGAGAGTGAGGAGGGGGTAGAGAGTCGAGAGGGGAGCTGAAGGCACGGTCAAAGAGAAAGGTCTTGAGACCGGCCTTGAAGGAGGAAAGGGAGGAGGCGGCGAAGGCACTGGGGGATAGAGCTCCAGAGCATCGGGGCTGAGAGGCTGAAGGCCCGGCCACCGATGGTAGGGCGGTTGGGGCGGGCGATGTGGAGCAGACCGGAGCCAGAGGAACGGAGGGTATGGGCAGGTAGGTAGGGGGATAGTAGGTCAGAGAGGTAGGAGGGAGCGAGGCCGTGGATGGCCTTGTAGGTGAGGATGAGGATCTTGAATTCGATCCTCTGGGGGATGGGGAGCCAGTGGAGGCGAGCGAGGGTGGGAGTGATGTGGTTGCGAAGCCTGGTGCGGGACAGTACACGAGCTGCAGAGTTCTGAATGACCTGCAGCTTGTGGAGGGAGGTGGCGGGAAGGCCGGCGAGGAGAGAGTTCCCATAGTCCAGCCTTGAGGTGATAAAGGCGTGGACCAGAGTTTCAGCAGCGTGAGGGGTGAGGTAGTGCCGTAGTCTGGCGACATTCCGGAGGTGATGGAAGGCGGTGCCAGTTGTGGAGCGGATATGGGGGAGAAAGGACAGCTCAGGGTCGAGCAGAACCCCGAGGTTCCTGACTGGTTTTGAGAGGTGGAGAGTGCAGCCTTGGATGCTCACATGAAAATATCCTTACCAGTTCTTTAGTAATGGTGTGGATCATTTATCACAAAGAAACATTAATATTTGTATTTCTTTCTTGAACAGAAAAAATAGTTTCTTGAAAGTAAAGTAAACAAATTGTATTTGAGATGTCTCTGCTTCCATTTCTCTTACAGCCGCAATCCAAACATAACACAGCTGGAACTGTGTCACACAGTGGGAACTTGTTGTCTTTGTGCAGCACTGCATTTGCGGATAAAACTATGAATGGCAAAAACACCAATGTGACTGGCAATAATTCAATGTCTCCTGCTATCATGTTCCACAGATCTCTCCCAGCAAAGCTGTTTTTAGATTGTTCAAAACCTTATTAACCTTATGAAAGCCAAAAAAGCCCACTTATTTCAGGAGCAAGAGAAATATTGAACCAATGTCAGAAACAAGCTCTTCATCTAGTGGTAAGACTGTATTACGTGCCCTGATCACTATCTTTTTTTCTGCACTTTATAATACAGTTCCAGAGTAATAATAATATCACACGCTTTGGGGCATTCTCCGGACTTGAAAGACACTACTGTATATAAGTGTAAGTTGTTTTGTAAAATTGCATTTTTAATTCATTATTTTATTTTCCCTTTCACAACAGAACATAATTCATTAAATTACAACTAGAGGGGCACATTTAAAATTGTGGAAAAGGATAAGAAAAAAAAGAACCAAATAAACATTGTGAAATGTTTATTTGGTTCAACCGAGATGCTGAGGCTCCCACAAAGGTAAATAAACCCCAGGATGGATGGTGGAAGATTGATATCAGATAGGCTGAGAGACCTTCTTCCACCTGCATCCACCATTATGTTGTCCCACCCCAAAACGCCAAGACTTTCGCAGGCATCACGTCCAGGCCAGACTTTTCGAATACCTTTCTGAACATAAACCCCAGCTCCTCCCTGCACAAGCTATAGATCAACCAGAACACTACAGCTCATGCCCTCTCTCACACCAGGTTCCATGAGCCATATCCTCCCTCAGCTCCACTGGCTCCCAATTCTCCAGTTCAAATTCAAGATTGTTGCCCTCATGTTCAAATGCCTCCAGAGCCTCACCCCACACTTTATCTGTAAACTCGTGCAACCCTTCCATCCTGGGTTGCCACCTCTGCTCAGCAAACATCAACCTGCTTCATGTCCCCTCTGCCTCACACCCAGTTTCCCCACCTTGAAAGCCTGTTTTAAGATCCTTCTTTTTGACTGTGATTTTGGTCAGCCTTTCACCCTACCTTCCTCAGCTCCCACATCGCCAGTTCAGGCTCTAAGCATCTTTGAGATGTCCATATGACGTGAAAGACACTATATAAATGTAAAATTGTTGTTGTTACTGTCTTCTGACCTTTTGATTTAAATATGAATATTTTATTATTGCTGAGGTGTTTGAATCTTACAGGATTTGTTTGAATCTTGAAAGGTTTTTTTAAGAACATATGTATAATTATTCTCCAGTGAAATATCATTTTCAAAGATTGATAGTAATATAGTTCCTTCCTAACATAGCCAGTCTTACCCTCATTGTCCACTGACTAATAATAATAATCCTTGCATTTGACATAGTGCCTCATCATGCTGTTGGGATGTCTCAAACCACTTCACAGAATACATTTAAAGTGAATTGACTGTATATTCTGTGGGCGAAATGGGGCAGCCAATTGCGCACAGCAGTGTCCCTCAAGCAGTCTTGGATTGAGTGACCAATTTTTTAAAAAAAAAATTCAAAGGAATTATTTTCCCCGGAAAAGCATTCCGCCATTTAACTAATAACCGGGTTCCAATTTACTGCTAGATAAACAGGTGTGTGTGGAGTAAGGAACCTTGCCCAATGTTTCGCCCTGCAGGGAATCAAACCCCGGTCTCTCGATTGCAAGGCGAGTGCTCTAACCACTAAGCTACAGGACTGTATTTTGTAAAGGAGTCTCTCCTATAGGGTTTTGCCTTTGGAAGAGTAGTTATCCTATGCCTTATGGTTTCCCACTGTTAAGCTGTTTTCAACCCTGTTGAATCAATTCAGAACCTTTGTTTTGCTAAAGTCAAAGTCCTGGATCTGACATAAGCATGCTGAATGTTCAATGACAATTTTGGTTGGCTCCCTGATACAAATCTCCAAGACGTGCTCATTGAATATGCTTACTGTCTCCCACTGTGCTTTTATTTTTTTTAAAATACCATTTTAGGTCTTAGAATTTTAATGTATTCTATAATTGCTGCTATATTATTGAAATAATTTCTTTTGATTTATGCTCTGCATCTGGTGCTTTGTCCCTTTCAAGCCCTTTCTTACCTCCTCTAATCTATCTCATGACCTATTTTATAGTATTGCAGTCAGTTCACTGTTTCTCTCTCTTCCTACAAGCTTTGTAAATCTTTCTGCCTTTCTTTATTAACCTCCCTTTTTCTTTTCATGTTTATCCATTTTGGCCCTGGTGCACTTAGGTAAGTACTGTGTACTGCATGCTCCACAAAATGTTTCTGAACAATATCCATTTCTCAACACTGATTGAGCAGTGCCTCCCAGGCTATTTCATCAAGCGCCGTGTAAAGACAATTGGTGAGAAATTCCATCTGGTTCTAGATATATTCTATTTATACTGAAATATATCCTGTGAAGTGCTTTGAGATGTCCTCCCAGCATGAAAGGCACTATGTTAAATGTAAGAATTATTACTTATGTCGCATTTCAGAACATCCAGGATTTCGAAAATTGTTAAAGTGTTAACTTTCTGTAATACTTAAAAGAACTTACAAACATATAACTATATAATTAAGGCTGTATTTAAGAATTTGTCAAATTCTGAGCTGTCTGAAATACTACACAAGTAAATCTAGACACAGGTGGAATTTATTTTTATGATAAATAATAATCCTTACAGTTGATATAGCACCTTATCACATCTTATGTGATTATCTTAAATTTGTGCTCAAACTGTGAATTCGTATAATGATTTAAAATCTCACACAACCTTGTGTGAGGTTTTCTTACTTCAGAATATCAATAAGAACTCAGTGAATATGAAAACCAACAATCAATAATTTCATGTGAATAAAAGCTGTGTCAACGTGAGGTCAGTAAATAGTACTGTAAAGGCCTTTGACAGCATTTAGTTCTGCAACCTGATTTATAACCTATCGAAAGCAGAGTGAATATAGATCAGTGAAATCAATGTTCAAAGCAGCTGTATGAGTGCCCCCAAAGCCCCATAGTTTTGAGTTGTATCCCATGGAGCTGTGACATTAAAGCTTAGGATTGTGGCACATTGCAGAAACATGCCCACATATTGTTTATCATAATTCTATGTGGCTGGTTAGCAGCTTTTCATTTTATTAATATGATCAGCATTGACACCAATAGTATCAAAATGATGTGCACAGCCCTAAATAGTCAACTTGACCATCTGCTGTTAATCTGACAGGTCCTCTCTCTGGTTGGAAAACTGAATGTAAAGCCTCTCAAAACAGACAGGAATGTTGATTGTCATGCTTGACGTAGGGCAAAAAAAACAAAGAAGCATCCCTCAGAGGGCTTGTGCAAAACAGATTAAAAAACAATGTCATAAAATATCACTCATAGAAATACTCTGCAAGGCATGTGGTGGAATCATTTAGGGAAGTTAATGTTTTGAAGCACATACACAGTTCTTGGTATGCTATTGTGAATGGTTATATTTTCAATGCAGCCTGTTCCCTAGGTGCTAGTTTAGAGCAAATCATAGAATGCGTACAATGATTCTGCTGATGCAGAGAGTGAGTTTTCTATTTTGTGCATTACCCAGTTGACATTTTTTATTGTATACATTATTTATAGTAAGCAATTTCTTTCAAGAATATAATTAAATACTTATTTAGTTTACGTAAAATGTCTGTTCTAAATAAAATCATAGAAATGACAGCCCATGAAGACATTTAACCCATTGATACTTTACCATGCTAATCCCAAATGCTTGCTCTTTCTCTGTACTGTACTTACTTAAATTCCTCTTGAAATACCTATCCAATCTATCGTCTGGAACTTCCCATTTTTTATGATAAAGCGCTGTATCAAATGCAAGGATTATATACGAGGGAAAAATGCATAGAAGGGTATGATAGAATAAGTACAACAACACAACAACAAGATTCCATTTATAGAGCGCCTTTCACGTCAGGAGGACGTCCCAAGGCGCTGCACAGTTGGGTCATGACCCGAGCAGGGGGGAAATGGTCAGGGTGAGGGGAGGGAAGGGAGGGAGAGAGGAGGGGGGAAATGGTCAGGGTGAGGGGAGGGAAGGGAGGGAGCGAGGAGGAGGAAGAGAGTCGAGAGGGGAGCTGAAGGCACGGTCAAAGAGAAAGGTTTTGAGACCGGCCTTGAAGGAGGAAAGGGAGGAAGCAAGGCGAAGGCACTGGGGGATGGAGTTCCAGAGCCTCGGGGCTGAGAGGCTGAAGGCCCGACCACCGATAGTAGGGCGGTTGGGGCGGGGGACGTGGAGCAGACCGGAGCCAGAGGAACGATTCATGTTGAGTAAAAACACTGGGACAGACCAGTTGGGCCGAATATTTCAGAGCTGTTCAGTCTATGTAATTCAATGTAGCCAAATGTTATATAAAATTTAACATACCTTCTTTACCTTTGAATTCAGTATCCAGTAAACTCTCAAATCCCATTCACCTATTTAATGTGTTTTTGCACCCACACTGTATAAATTTTTTTGATTGAATATTTCTTGGTTTATGCCATAAATCAAGAAATATTCAATCATGAAAAAACTGGAAACAAAATATTGATTTAAAACAGACTCACTGAGACTAGTGCAAATGTTCGGTGGGACACTTCTTTATTTTTTACTAACCCATTGATATGTCAATGTCAATGGGTTATTAAAAACTGTCCTTGAGTGGTTTAAGTGGTTTAGGTCGTACCTCTCCCACCGTCTTTACTATGTTTCCACGAATGGCTTCTCCTCCAGCCCCCGCACTGTCTCGTGTGGTGTCCCTCAGAGCTCTGTCCTAGGTCCCTTCCTCTTCACCCTCTATATGCTCCCCCTGTGGTGACATCATCCGCAGACATGGAGTTAACTTCCACATGTATGCGGATGACACCCAACTCTACCTTTCCTCCACTACCCTCAACTCCACGACCACTGATGTCCTGACAGCCTGCCTGTCCGACATCGAGTCCTGGACGAGAGACAACTTTCTTCAGCTCAACGTGCGCAAAACTGAGACCCTCCTGATTGGCTCACGTCAGCGCCTCCGCACCTCAGGCGCTGACAGCATCAGCATCCAAGGCTGCACTCTCTACCTCTCAAACCAGTCAGGAACCTCGGGGTTCTGTTCGACCCTGAGCTGTCCTTTCTTCCTCACATCCGCGCCACAACTGGCACCGCCTTCCATCACCTCCGAAACATCGCCAGACTACGGCACTACCTCACCCCTCACGCTGCTGAAACTCTGGTCCACGCCTTTGTCACCTCAAGGCTGGACTATGGGAACTCTCTCCTCGCCGGCCTTCCCGGACCTCCCTCCACAAGCTGCAGGTCATTCAGAACTCTGCAGCTCGTGTACTGTCCCGCACCAGACTTCGGGACCACATCACTCCCACCCTCGCTCGCCTCCACTGGCTCCCCATCCCCCAGAGGATCGAATTCAAGATCCTCATCCTCACCTACAAGGCCATTCACGGCCTCGCTCCCTCCTACCTCTCTGACCTACTATCCCCCTACGTACCTGCCCGTACCCTCCGTTCCTCCGGCTCCGGTCTGCTCCACATCCCCCGCCCCAACCGCCCTACCATCGGTGGTCGGGCCTTCAGCCTCTCAGCCCCGAGGCTCTGGAACTTTATCCCCCAGTGCCTTCGCCGCTTCCTCCCTTTCCTCCTTCAAGGCCGGTCTCAAGACCTTTCTCTTCGACTGTGCCTTCAGCTCCCCTCTCAACTCTCTACCCCCTCCTCGCTCCCTCCCTTCCCTCCCCTCACCCTGACCATTTCCCCCCAATGCTCGGGTCCTGACCCAACTGTACAGCGCCTTGGGACGTCCTCCCGATGTGAAAGGCGCTCTATAAATGGAATCTTGTTGTTGTTGTTGTTTTAATTTGTCCGGCATTAGCTTTTTCGAATGCTCTCCACAGCCCACTTAATTCTTAAAGTGGCTACCAATTTCAGCTGCATTGAGTATCGCTCCTCTCGAACACATTTCAGCTGTATTGCTTTCTGTTTGGTACTAGACAAGCAGAAACTGGCTTGGAATGGATAATTCACAAACAGGGATGCATTTCTCAGTCTCATATCTCACCCAGCTTATCTTCCAATTATAATTTAACTGATGATCCACTAAGAAGATTAGCTTGGTATCCAGAAAAGAATATAAAGGATTTAGTAAAATAAATAAAATAACAGGAAACTAAATACAAAAGTTAGGCAGTTTCAAAATGTAGTTTCAACAGCAGTTTCTTCTTGAAACAACTTGGTACAGTAATTCTCTAAACTGTGTATTTTGTCTCTCTCCCTTTCTCCAGGCCTGCTGTGACAGTTAATTAATGAATCAATCTGTACTTTAATATTGACTGAGTACTCAGTTTTAAAGCCTCTTGACATATATAATTTGGCTTTCAAAACAGTCTTCCATCATGTAAGTTATACTTCCAAATGTTTTTCAGCAACATATGTTGTATATTATAAATGTAGCGAAAGGCATCTCCAATGCAATCAGGAGCCATTCTCATAGAATTCAACCTCTCTGTGTTATTTTCAAAAATATTCTACTACAATGTCCATTTGCAGATAAATGACTTCATTTTTGGAAATTGCAGTCATTTTTATACAAAACCTATAAAAGGCAATCCGTTCCTCTCGAATACAGCTGAAATCACTTATCGTATGAATGCTGCGAGAATGAAGGCACTTGAGGTGCATCTATCACCCAAGGGCAACATATACTGAGGATTCACAACCAAATAAACAATACAAGCTTGTATGCGGTGTAAATCAACCCAGAGTGGCTCACAAACAAAAAGTAACTCCTACGTTGTATATTATGGAATCTGAGTATTCACCAGTTTCTATATATTCAAAAGTCCTGGTCAGATCCAAACCAATTACAGAATGCGTCATGATGTTCATTTATGACAACCATGGTGTGTCCACGTTTCTGTTTATCTAGCAGTAAGTAGGAACCCAGTGGTTAGTTGATTGGCAATCATTTTCTGGAAGTAATAATCCCTCCAACCATGCTCCTGGAGAGGATTACAGTGGGTCTCTGTCTTCACAGTGACGTGCCTGGTGAAGGGAAATCAGAGGACTTAACTTAGATGATTAGATGATCCAAAGCTTGAACCAGGCAGGTCCATAACACTCCAGGCACCGTTGATAATTGACAACAACAAATTGCACTTGCATAGCGCCCTTCACTTGGAAAGACATCCCAGGGCGCTGGACAATCAGGGGTTTTGGACCCAAGCTGGGAGTTGGGGTCAGAGAGGAAGGAGGGCAGGGGTTTGGAGGTGGGAGGGTGGCTGAAGGAACGATCGAAGAAGAAGGTCTTCAGACGGGAGTTGAAGGAGGCAAGAGTGGAGGTGAGGTGGAGGGATTGCGGTATGGAGTTCCAGAGTGTGGGGGCAGAGATGCTGAATGCCAGACCGCCAATGGTGGGGCGGGAAGTGCAGGGGATCTGAAGCAGGCCGGTATCAGCCGAGCCGAGGGAGTGGACAGGCTGATATGGGGTTATGAGGTCGGAGCGGGATGAAGACCATGGAGGGCCTTGAAGGTAAGAACAAGAGTTTTGTACTCAATTCTCTGAGGAATGGGGAGCTAGTGAAGCTGGGCAAGAATGAGGATGATAGGTTCCTGGAGCTTGGTGAGGGAGAGGACACGAGCTGCAGAATTCGGAATAATCTGCAGCTTGTGAAGAGTTGGGAAGTCCAGTGAGCAGGCAGTTGGTGTCGTCAAGCTGGGTTATAATGAAAGAGTGGATCAGGGTCTCGGTGTTCTGCGGTGAGAGGCAGTGGCGGAGGTGGGCAATGTTGTGGAAAGGCGGAATGGGTCACGGCACGGATGTGGGATTTGAAGGATAGCTGAGGGTCGAAAAGGACACTGAGGTTTCAGATTGGCTCAGCGAGGTGAAGAGGGCAGCCATGAATGGTGATAGTGTCAGCAGCTGCTGTGAGAAGGCACTGCTGGAAGCCAAGCAGGAGGGCTTCTGTCTTGCCAACATTGAGCTGGAGGAAGTTGGCTCTCGTCCAGGACTTGATGTCAGACAAGACAATTAGCCAGGACATCAACAGTCCTGGAGTCGAGGATGGAAGTGTGAGATAGAGTTGGGTGTCATCCGTGTACATGTGGAAATTGACCCCATGCCTGCAGATAACATCGCCGAGCGGGAGCATGTATACATTGAAGAGGAGGGGACCGAGGACAGAGCTCTGAGGGACGCCACATGTGACAGAGCAGGGGCTAGAGGAGAGGCCGTTGGTGGCCACGAAGTGCAGACTGTAGGAAAGGTACGATTGGAACCAGGCATGAACAGAACAACAGCAACTTGCACTTATATAGCGCCCTCCACCCAGGGTAGCATCTCAGAGTGTTTAACAGTGGCGAAGTCTGACTCCGAGAAGTGGGGGGGTGGGGGAGGTGGCCATAAGCACGGTCGAAGAGGAATGTTTTCAGGTGAGACTTGAACCATTTAGATGGAGGTGAGAGGAGAGGTGGTGGAGAAGAATAGAGTGGTCAACAGTATTGAGAAGGACGAGGACAGAGACAGCCCTGGTTGCAGGTGGACAGAATGTCATTTGTCATTTTGACCAGGGCTGTCTCTGTGCTGTGAGCAGTGTCACGGTCACCCCTTTTGTTTTCTATGCTTTTCTACTGTTTAAATATATTGAGTAGCGCTTTAAATACACTTTTTTATGTATTTAACATTTTTGATATTTATTGGTCCCATCAAGTCTGATACGATGACAGTGTCGATTGCAACAATTTGGCAGGTAACTGACTATTCTAATATGCAAAGTAACTGGTGCAATACAATTACCATTCAGTACCTTAATTTGGGGAGGGGCTCAATGCCCATAAAAGAACAAGCACTCATAGTCGCTATTTTTCTCCACGATGACAACAAAGGTATGTGCTCTGACTATTAATGAGTAGTAGTTAGAGGTTGGTTCTTCATGCACTTTTACATTAACTTGATTACAAGTGACTGCTAGCATGTGTAGTGTGATTAATAATAATAATAATCCTTGCATTTTCACGTCGGGAGGACATCCCAAAGCGCTTCACAGAATACACTGTAAAGTGAATTGACTGTATATGTGTGGGCGAACGCGGCAGCCAATTGCGCACAGCAATGTCCCACAAACAGTCGTAGATTGAAAATGACCAATTTATTATTGTTTTTGGTTTTTGGAGGGATTATTATTAGGCTCTGTGTGGAGCAAGGAAACTTGCCCAAGGTTTCGCCCTGACTTGCCTGGAATTGAACTCAGGTCTCTTGCTTGCAAAGCGAGTGCTCTAACCACTGAGCTTGTTTGTTATCTCATAGTTGTGTTTGTTGATATTTATCGTGTCGTTTAAGATTTAATGCCGAGGGTTGTGGAATTCATTGAAGTTGCAATAACATTCTGTTGAGCAAACTTAACTGCTTAATTCGAGCTTTCTGAAAAATCAAAGGAGGGAATACACAAACGGGTTCAGCCTAGATCACAGAGGTGTAAAATAAACCTCTGATTGACTGAAGCTTCCCAATTTGCTTTCACTTAAATAGCAATTGGTAATACCTGTCATTGTGGAAGAACTCATTAGTCAAGTTACACCTTGTTATAGGGACTTGCATTCATTAGTGAGGATTGAACAGAGAGGCCACCCAGTACACTGCGAGGGAGAGCGAGCCATATCGTGGATGTACATATAAAAGTGACAGAACCGTCACAGCAGCACAAAACCCAGATTGGAGGGGTTTATGGACGGAATGCCAGGAGAGGAAAGAGCAAAGATGAAAAGCGACAACTTGTTCCATGACCTTTGACAGAAAAAGGTTTGAAATGGGTCATTAATTGGATAGCAGAGATGGGTCAACGGAAGGTTTTTTGAAGGTAGGTTTGATGACAGCTGTCTTTGGGGGGGGTGGGTATGGTACCAGTGGATAGGGAAAGGTTAATGAGGTCTGTTAATAGGGGGGCAAGGAAGTGGAACTGGGAGGTGAGGAAAGGGGTAGGATTAAGGGTCAAGGGAGCAGGTTTCATACGGGAAATGATGGCAGTGAGTTAAGAGGGGGAGACAGAGTCAAAAGTGTGGAGAGTGGGATGGAGTGGGGGACTGGAAGGAGAGCGGGTAGTGGGTGCCAGTAGGGGGGGGCTAGAGGCAGCAGAGCAATCCCCTCAACTTTGGACTTGAGGAAATCCATCTTCTCCTCGCATTTGTTGTTCGAGGAGAGGATGGCAGAGACATGGAAGGGTGGACAGAGGAGTTGGTTTATGGTAGGAGTCTACGCTTATAACATAATAATCCTTACATTTAATATAGTGCCTTATCACATCGTTGGGACATCTGAAAGCGCTTCACAGAATATACTGTAAAGTGAATTGACTGTATATTTTGTGGGTGAAATGAAGCAGCCAATTAGGCACAGCAGTGTCCCACAAACAGTCGTGGATTGAGTGACCAGTTTATTATTACTATTTTTTTTTTTGAAGGAATTATTACCCCAGAAAAGCGTTCCGGCAATTGACTAACTGGGTTCCTACTTACTACTTGGTAAACAGAGGCGAGTAGAGTAAGGAAACTTGCCCAACATTTCACCCTGCCGGGAATCAAAACCATGTCTCTTGCTTGCGAGACGAGCGCTCTAACCACTGAGCTACAGGACTCCACAATTTCCTTACTCCACATGCCTCTGTATAACTAACAGTAATTAGGAATCCAGTTGTTAATTGATTGGCAGATCACTTTCTGAAAGTAGTAATCACTTGAAGTCGATCCGTTCGATGATGGGGAGCCAGTGGAGCCTGGCCAGAACTGGAGTTTAGTCTGGGTCAGTAAGCGGGCAGCGGAGTTTTGAATGAGCTGGATCTTGTGAATGGTGGAGAGACTGGCAAGGAGTGCGTTTGAGTAATCCAAGTGGGAGGTGACAAACCAATGCATGAGGGGCAAGGACAGTTGGAGCCGGGCAATGTGGCGGAGGCTAAAAGAAGGCAGTCTTGGTCAGGGACCAGATGTAGGGGAGGAAGGTCAGTGGGGGTCAAACCGGACGCCAAGGTTGCGCATTGGTTTGGTGAGTCTGAGGGAGAGCCCAGAGAGGTTGAGTTTAGATCCAGTGAAGATGTTGACCAGTAGGAGTGAAGATGTTGACAGGAGCCAAGGAATATGGCTTCCGTCTTGTCCATATTCATCTGCAGGAAGTTTGCACTCATCCAGGCTTTAATATCTACCAGACAAGCTGATAGAACATCAGCAGATCTGGAGATGGTACTGGAGAAGGCAAAATAGATTTGTGTGTCATTTGCAAACATGTGGAAGTTTGCCCCATGTTTGCGGATGATATTGCCCAGAGGGAGAATATAGATAAGGAAAAGAAGAGGGCCAAAGATGGAGCCCTGGGATACCCAGGTGGGGGCGGGAGGAGAAACCATTTGCCAAGATGAAATGGAGGCAGTTGGTTAAGTAGAAGTCAAACCATGCAAGTGCCGTCCCACCAAGGCAGATGAGGGAGGAAAGGCGGTGGATGAGGATGGTGTGGTCAAACGCAGCAGAGCGATCCACGAGGACGAGGTGGCAGAGGGAGCCCTGGTCACAGAAAGAGGACATTGTTTGTGACTTTGACAAACGCTGTGTCTGAGCTGTGGGGACGGCGAAAACCAGACTGCAGGGGCTCAAGGAAATAGTGGAAGGAGAAGTGTGACCAAAATTGACCTGCAATAATGCATTACAGGACTTTGACAAGGAAGGGTAGGTTGCAAATGGGCCGGTAGTGTGAGAAATTAGAGGGATCAAAGTTTTTTTTTTGTTTGTTTTAAGTATATTTGGAGGTACTTTAGTTTACAAATTAAGTAGGGTTGAATTGTTAGCAAACTTTCTGATATATTGAGAAAATTTGGCTGCAGATTATTTCTACGTTGAAGGTTTTGTCATCATTCATGAAAAGACTTGTGCACATGATGGAGATTAAGATAGGATATCTCCAGTTGATTATTTTCTGAATGTTTAATTTAGTTGAGTGATGGCTGGAATAATAAGTGATGTCTATTTTCTGTTTGATACATTAAATTGTCTTTGATATACACCAACTGACAGTGGCATTGGCAATATTATCCTGAACATTTCATTCTGCTGTCATATTGGAGCAATGTGATAATCAGTAAGTGAATTGGATTCCACCCTTCTGCAAGGATTTTTTGTAACTATGATGAAGTACTGCTCTGCAGATGAGCTTTGAAAGCTGCAAATTGATTGCAGCATTGCTTCTGTTTATTTGTGCTTTCAAAATAAAGTTCTGTTATCTGAAGCCTGAAATTTTTCATTGTCTTACCCTGTTGAGAGAACAATAGGGTGGGTGCTCTGGAGGGATGAGATGGGATGGGCTGAAGGGCCTTCTTCATCCCGACCAAATCTTGTGATCTTTTGTTGCGGCAACCAGAACTGTATGAGGTACTTCAGTTGCAGCCTATGAATGTGACTACTCTACAGATGTCTCTGTAGAGCAGCCGGATCCAGTTCAAAATTGCCTCCTCAAAACCCATTTTGGAAAGCACCTCAAACATGTAGTCATGCGATACTCTGTCGAAGGCTTTCTCCTGATTAAGACTGATCAGGCAGGCGTCCATCTCCATCGCTCTCTCCTGCGCATAGGCAATGGTATCCCTGAGTAGTGCGATCCTAGCAGAGATTCCTCGGCCCAGAACCATACAGGTTTGGTTAGGGTGGATCACAGTCTTGATCCACTCGGAGATTGCCTCGGCCAAGATCTTATAATCTACAACGAGCAGCATAATCAGCCGCCATTTCTTCATTTCCTCCTTCTGCTTGTAGAAGAGAGTGACCATGCTTTTTCTCAAGGAGTTTGCTATGCTCCCTGCCAGCAGCATACTATTGTATGCTCCAAGCAGTTCCGGGCCCATCACGTCCCACAGAGACGAGGAGAGCTCCATCGGGAGGCTGTTGCCCCCACCCGAGGGTCTTACTTGTCTGGAGGGCATTGACGGCCCTGTTCAGCTCATTCAGGGAGAGCAAGCGTTCCAGGTGCCCCCGGCTCCTCTCATGCAAACCCTCGGTGATGGCCGACAGAAAGTCATGGGCGGCCATGCTCTCCGTGGGCTTCTCACAGTACAGGTCAAAATAAAATGATCTTGCGATCCTTTGTACGTCTGCCTGCACCGTGTGTACATCCTCATCCCTCAGTCCAGCGATCTTTTGATATGAGGAGTGATAAGGTAACAAACTTAGAACTTTTTCAACTTCACTTTGTCAATTTCTATACCATCCATGAAGTACATGTGCCTCCTCTTACTTCATATATCCGTATCTGTATTGAACTTCATTTGGTAGTCATCAGTCCATTTCCATACTCCAATAAGCTCTCTTTGTAAGACTGTTTCTGATTGCACAGTTCACCCAGCTTGGTGCCATCAACAGTTGTTTGACTACCTTACACTGAGTCAGCAAATCCATATCATTAATGTATACAACAGAAAGCATCCCAGTTCAGACCTCAGAGGCATCCAACTTAATACCTCGCCCCATTTTTTAAAGCTGTACACTGGAGGTTGGTTGCCATTTCTCAAGTCAATTTGAATGTTACTGAGCTGTAATCATTGTCATCCAGTCGATCAACTACGTCTGTTGAATAGTGCTTGGATCACGAACTAAAACCAAGTCAAGGAGAGAACTGCCCTTTGTGGGCTCCCTGGCACACAGTCAGCAAGCAGTCATATTACATTGCTCAGCGTATGGTATTCCCAGTGTATGTTGGGGAATATCCCCAACACTATATGGGGGACTTCATAGTCACTTTATTTGTCACGTACACTTCTAATATGTAGTCCATTTCTTTCACAGGCATTATGCTTTACCAAGAATACTATCCAAATGCATTTCATCTTCTGACAAGAGGCTCTACATATTAATTAATCAATCTAGAATACTTATAATTATAAAAGTTAGTGGAAACAGTGTGCAATGTCTTTCTTGTTCTAGATTTTAAGTGTAACATTTGGTTGTAGTAACTGTGAGCTTTTTTGATCTTGCAGGACATTAAAGTGACAAAATGTAGAGCTTGTATGCCGCAAAGTGACCAAATGTGATTTTACAATGTTGAACCAATATCATTGGGACCGCTGTTGCTATGAAAAGTTAATGTGTGCTGAGGGCATGAAGGATAATTTCAACAAATATACACCATCTGATAGGTTATACCTGTTTTTCTTTGCTGGATTTTATGAATCCACACTCAACATGAGTTGCTAAAAGTGTTCTTTGCTCTGCGATGGTTCTCACCCCTCCATATACCCTGCGAATGTCAGTAACGCGAAGAGTACAAGGCGGCCTCAGTATTAACTCCTAACTCCGTGAGTGCAAATTCCCATCCTCTGATAATTTGACTGCGTCAGGGACACACGATGACAGGTATTCCTGATCAGCTTACTGAGCCTGCGATCGGAGGCTTTCCCGAGTGCCTTATCGCACTACCAGGCCACTAGGTATGGTAGTACGATAAAGCTAAACCTAATGATGTTGCAATCACTGTTGTCCAGATGCTGTCCAACTGAAACTGCTCGACTTCATTCTTTAGAACTAGACCCAGCACTGCTTCCTTCCTCATTGGACTGGAAACATACTAATCCAGAAAATTATCCTGCACACATTTCAGGAATCCTTCCCCCTCCTTGCCCTTTACACTGTTATTTTGTCAGTCTATGTTAGGATAATTGAAGTCCCCCATTATCACTACTCTATTGGTTTGCATCTTTCTGAAATCTGCTTACAGATTTGCTCGTCTATCACCTTCCCAGTATTTGGTGGTGTACTAACAAGAGTAACAGCTCTTTTTCTGCTCCTTAACTCTAACCCAATAGATTCGGTTTTTGGACTCTCTAGCACATTGTCCATTTTCAGGGCCGTAACTGCGGCTTTAATCAATATTGCCACCCACCCCGCCCCCCCCCCCCACACCTCCTTTTTTCCTTCCCTATCCCTCCTGAATACATTGTAGCAAGAAATATTCAGCTCTCAATGCTACCCTCGTTTGAGCCAGGTCTCCAATATTGCCACTACATGAATAGGAGATTCAAGGGTATCACAACACTTATGAAGTCTTACATTTGATACATTGATTATTGCTGCTATATCAGCTCAACGAGTCACGTACTCGAGCATTTGCTGCAACAAAATGTTACTTGTAGGGGCGGCACCGAACAAATTCCGAGTGCCAAATTTACATTCAAAGGGAGTTCGTTACAGTGAGTAGACATGGATCGGATTCGAGTCGGTTCCACCAACAGCAAACCGGGTGATGGGAGTCAGTGGAACTTGAATTAAAACAGGACCTGCTGAGATCTAGTCGCAAGAAACTGAGAATACACACTGTTGACTTGGGTCACAAGGGCCCATGTGAGGACTGAGCTCATGGTCTCAGCTGATATTCCAGTGCAGTGGGGGGCAATGTCAGGGTGCACACAGGTCCCTTGGATGTAATGTTAAGGCAACAACTCCTCCACCAGTCCAGTGAGAAATGGAGATCATCTCCATGACCTGACTCCACCCCATCTCTGTGACTCTCACAACAACAACAACAACAAGATTCCATTTATAGAGCGCCTTTCACGTTGGGAGGACCACCACCACCACCGCGGCCGCTCCCTTGCTCAGCAAACACGGCTCTGTCCCCACCAACTCGAGATCCACCACCACCGTCACCACCGCCATCGGGTGGCCAGCAATTAACACAGCTTTGTAGCCCAGAGCCCCAGCACACACTCGCCCCAAAGTAGCCCAACGTTACCAGTTGACTCCCATTGGCTTAGCGGAGCGGCCAATTTAGGTCAGTGCTTTTGAAACTGCGGGAGAGAAGGTCTTCGAAGGAAGTTTATTTTTTTTAAATTTTTTAAAAAAAAAAGAAAAAAAAACCGCCTTTCGTAGGTTCAAGTTTAAAAACAATCGAAACGAGGCACCCGCCCAAAGCCGTTATTTCACGCGCAGCGCCACAAAAACCCGCCTAATCGGTGGCGAACCCGCCCAACGAGCCTTGAGCATCACGTGGCCGCCTCGAAGCCTCCGAACGTGTGGAGGGCGGGCGGACTGTGCCAAAACCCTGACCTGCGCAGGAACGAAGGGGGGGGAGGGGGGAAACAAGCGCGCGCGAGAAGGCCGTCCATCCCGGTGGGGTGTGGATTGGGGTCGCAATCCCTGCGGTTGGCGAAGTCCGTTAGCGCGTGTCGAGAAGTGCGGGGCGGGGGGAATGTGCCATATGTTGCAACCCGTCGCGCAGTCACACGTGCACCCTCTTTGTTGGTGAAATGGGCGCTTCCGCTGGCGGGTGGTATAAGAGCGCGTGTCGGGCGGGCCTCGCCCTCTCGCTCTTTCCAGCAGATTTTTATCGGCTCCCACTCAACGGCTTGTGGAGAAAATGGCGGAAATGGTAAATGGCGGCGGCGGGAGGAGGAGGAGGAGGGTGTTGTTGTTGATGGTGGTGGTGGTGGTGTTTTCGACGTTACTTTCTCACCTTTCGTTCTTTTTGTATTTCACACCTTTTTACACACAAAAAAAATAATGTTTGACTTTGACGGTGAATCCCCAGAGAGGGGGAGAGAGAGGGGGGGAGAGAGGAAGAATGGAGTTGGGGTGTGGTGGTGGGGGGTGTGAGGTGGTGTCAGTGACGCAGGACGGACGGCTGCAAACCCCAACAGGTCGAGGGCGCCTTTGAGCGCGTTCTTTACCGTCCCCGACCGACTCTAATCTTCATAATAATAATTAGTAATAAGCGTTAAGAGGGGGGACGGAGGACATCGAGAAGATAAACCCGGGCAGGACAACCTCTGGATGTTGCGCGCGTCCATCGTCAACCCGTCTGACTTATTTATTTATCGATTGATTGATTTATTTATTCCCCTTCACGACAAGGCAACAGCAACTTAAAATAAAATCGCTCCTTTAAAACGAAGAGGGTTTTTAAAAGTTCGAAGTTCCCACCTCCCGCTCTTCTCGACTCGGGTCAGTCGCATCTCGTCGAAGGCCGCCCCATTTTTGTTTTGGCGGGGAGTGAAAGGCGATGCTGATTTTATATATGTGTTTATATATATATATACACACACACACACACACGTATACAGGAATCTTGTTAAACGATCAACTTGCGTTGCGTCCTGTCACACACTCACACCTTGTGCCACTCCCCCCCCCACCCGCCAGCCTTAAAATGGCCGTCTGCTCTGCTCGCCTCTCGCAGTGCGGTTCGTGAGCTTGGCTGTCGGACAGGGATGAGGGGGATTAAAGCCGTGAAGTATTTATGAACCCTCCCTCCCTCCCTCCCTGGTGACCGTCCTCTCATGGCAGCGCGGGGGCCGTTGCTGTGTGTACTGTGCACTGGAGCCGAGGGGGAAACCAGCGCGTCTCCTCATCCAACCGCGTGCTGTAGTCGCGGCGCTGGGGTTTTGCACCCCCCCCACACACACACACACACACACACACACAAAAGACCTCACTGGCCATAACTTCAGCAAACCATGTTTCAGATCCTTTCGAAGTTTAGATGTTGGGATGAAGTTCGGATGTTGGAACGTATCCCTGACTTTGTTTCATATTCCTGGTCGTGTCAAAATAGGTTGTGTTATTGTGCGAAGATTAAGGGAAAGGTGATGATGTGGATTGTGGGGGTGTGTGTGGGGGGGGGTCTAAGCAGGTAGATTTGTACTAGTTTTCATGGAAGTAGTTACCCGTTTATTTCAGTTGTGGCGTTGTGCTAACTTGAGATTTCTGCTCGTAGAAAAGCTAAAGACCTATTCAGTACAAAAATTGTATTATAAGTGTAATTACTGAAAGTAACCTATTTTCGACCTTTGCCAGATATTGTTTTTGTTTTCCCACTCGAGCAGAACAATTTGTTTGAAGTAGTTATGTGAGATAAGCCAATCTTCATTGAAAATGCTTGTCAAACTTTGTTAAATGCCAAGATGTATTTCTGAGTACAATAGAGACCAGCAAATAAAATCTATTTGATTTGGGGAATGTAGGCCTTGACCTTCTGACCTGTACTACCTACTGAGCTAAGCTGATACTCTGTAACATGGTGAAGAGAACTTTAATTTTCAAACAATGTCATTGTTATATTTGCCATCTTACCCTTTATAATAATAATCCTTGCATTTGATATAGTGCTCTTCATGTCTTCTAGACATCTCAAAGCGCTTCACAGAATATGCTGTAAAGTGAATTGACTGTATATTTGTGGGTGAAACGCAGCAGCCAATTGCGCACAGCAATGTCCCACAAACAGTCGTGGATTGAAAATGGCCAATTTATTATTTGTTTTTTGGAGGGATTATTATTAGGCGTGTGGAGTAAGGAAACTTGCCCAAGGTTTTGCCCTCTGCCTGGAATTGAACCCAGGTGTCGCGTTTGCAAAGCGAGTGCACTAACCACTGAGCTATAGGACTCCACAAGCCAATCAGTCTTGTACTGAGTGGCTAATGTTTTCATTTTTTTGTCAAGTCTTATTGTTTTTACGATTACATTTCTTGTATAATATTGACTTGGCTGAGCAAGTTAAGGAGTTTGAACTTTTTTGAGTTGTTGTTGTAGATGACTTGTATCTTGATGGATCTCATTTATAAGTCCATGTAACATATGGGCCACTGCAGTTCTTTAGTTGAGAGAAATCCAAATGCACAGGATCAGCTTCTACCATTTTAGGTTCAGTGTTCCAGACAATTTTGTTCCTCTTCAGTATTGCTGTACTATTTTTGTATAAACTCGAGGGCAACGTGTTTCAAGATTAATTTACCTAGTGGTCCTTGATAACGTCTAACTGATTAAAATATACTGATCTTAAATATCCAATTTTTTTCACGGATTTTGCCTAGTTTGAAGATTCATGTGACCTTCCTTGCAGCTGTCTTATCAGGATGTTTAATAATCTTTGAATTTGATATAACGCTTATCACGTCGTTGAGACATCTCAAAGAACTTCACTGAATATACTGTAACGTGAATTGACTGTATATTTTGTGGGCGAAACACGGCAGCCAATTGCGCACAACTCTCCCCCAAATAGTTATGGATTGAAGTAACTAATTTAATACTTTTTGAAAGAATTATTACCCCTGGAAAAGCGATCCGCCAATCGACTAACAACCAGGTTCCTACTTTCTGCTTGGTAAACAGGTGTGTGGAGTAAGGAAACTTGCCATCATTTCGCCATGCCGGAATTCGAACCCAGGTCTCCCGCTTGCGAGGCGAGTGCTCTAACCACAGAGCTACAGGCTTAGTTGAACATCCATTAAAACCAGTTTTTTTGATAGGTGCTTAACAATTTTAATCTTTTACAAAACTATTTTGGTCTAAAACCACAACACTTGTTTTAGACTGCTGATCACAAATGTTGTTTATAAGATTCCTTTAAGCTGCTGATATGAACTTTCACAGAAAATCACTTTAACTTAGGAAATGGACACTGATTTGGACACATCTTAATGAAGATTCCACTTCCTGTTCTCAGAATTTTCCTTTTCACATACTAGTCATTCTGATTAAAATTGCGAATGGAAGTATTTTTTATTGATATGTATCCCTAGTAACCAGATTTACAATATGCCAAGCAATTACACTTGGCACTCTTACTGTGGTGAAGAGGGGAGATTTTCAGGCATCAGTGTAGGCTCAATTCGTGGCATCAGGGGTTCTAGAGCATGAATTGAGTCTACGCTGATATCTGGAAATCATCCTAGTTCACAGATTTTTGCGTCAATTTAACTTTTTGCTATCAACGATTTCTCCATGTTTAAATCCCCAAGGTAAAACCTAAATTTATAGCAGCCTGAGTTAGTGGAGATTTCTTCCTCATATTCCTAAATCTTTTATCTTCCAGTCCGGGAGAATTAATGAAGCACAAGATGGTGATGCTGGTCAAGAACTGGAGAACCAGTCCTCTGCAGCACCCTCAATGAATCGAAGATATGTTTTACCAAGTGGAAGAATCATGCCAAACACTATTTTTGTTGGTGGAATTGATTTTGAGGTAGGATATATCTTATTCAATGATAATAATTATATAATGATTTTTTTCTGCCTGGTGGTAATTTTTATCATTCAGTATATTAAATGGAAATGTATACTGTAAAATTGATTTTTTTTGGTGGCCCATTGTGCAAATTAAATGATGTTTGAAAAATAAAAAAAATCACTTGCTTTTGATGTGATAGAGAAGACAACCCTCAGTGATTGCCTAAAGATATAGCGCCACAATAATAGTGTCACAAAGTAAGAGCATAGGCCTGCTCCATGGGGGAGGGGTGGGGGGTAGTAGGTGCCAAAGTAAATGGGTTTGCAGTATATTCTAAATTCTGAAATTCACTTCAGTTTGACCCAGGTATTACTACGCTGCAGGTTTAGATGCAATGTAGGCACACAATGGACAGCAAAATATCAAAGTGCATTACTTTCTTATCTGCCTGGCCTGTTTTCTCTGCATGATGTACAGGCACAGAGAGCTTCCTGACATCAACTGCTGCTGCTCTGTGGCTAGCATCATTCCACATGCTCAGTGAAGTCAGCAACCCCAGAAGTGCTGAACAGCTATAAAGTGACCAATTATAATGTAGAATAGTATTTTATGGACCCCAATTATACCATTATGTGTTTTTAGTGGTTATTTGTGCACCTGTAAAACACTAAAATTGAAAAGTCTTGCCAAATAATATTGGACTAAAGTAGTATTTTTGAGGACACTTTAGATCTTTTAACCCTCAGCTGGTTTGTTTGACTAATGCTATTGTAAATTTAAAAATTGCTTAAGAATCAAACTGGTGGAACCCTTCTCTCCACTTCCTACATCATTCTTAATGCTGCTGTCTGAAGGTAGATGCTTAGCTTTCATCTCATGGCATTCAACTGTTGCTTCATAGGATCGTGACTACTAATTTTTTTAAATGAAAGCCCTGATCAGTGCTAATTGGTTTGGCAGGAATTAACTTTGGGAGTGGAGTGGGGTTGGAGCAGAGAATCTTACACATTCACATTATTAACATCTCTATATTGCAATAGCCACTAATGAGTATATAACATAACATGTAGGAGCAGGAGTAGGCCATTCAAGCCTTCGAGCCTGCCCCGCCATTCAATCATGGCTGATCTTCCAATCTAACTCCAGCTAATAACCTGACCTGCCTTATCCCCATATCCCTTAATCACTTTTGCAATAAGAAATCTATCAATTTCAGTCGTGAATATGTTCAAGGACTGAGCATCAACAGCCCTTTGGGGTAGTGAGTTCCATACATTCACCACCCTTTGAGTGAAGAAGTTCTTCCTCAACTCAGTGAGAAAGGGCTGGTCTCTGATTTTAAGGTTGTGACCCCTGGTTTTAGTTTCTCCAACCAGCGGAAACAATCTCCCACTATCCACTCTATCACGCCCTTTGATGATCTTATAGGTTTCCAGAAGATCCCCTCTAATTCTTCTATATTCTAGGTCAGCCTATCCTCATAACTCAACCCCTTCATCCCTGGTACTAACCTAGTAAATCTACGCTGCACCCCCTCCAAGGCAAGTACACCCTTCCTTAAATAAGGAGACCAAAACTGCACACAGTATTGCAGGTGTGGTCTCACCAGGGCCCTATACAGTTGCAGCAAGACTTCCCTACTCTTATACTCTAATCCTTTCATAATGAATGCTAACATACCGTTCGCCTTCCTAATTGCTGCTGCACCTGCAGACTAACTTTCTGTGATTCTCGTACAAGGACACCCAAGTCCCTCTGGACGCTAACACATTCCAATCTCTCCCCTTCTAAAAAATAATCCGCTCAACTGTTTTTGCTACCGAGGTGGATGACTTCGCACTTCCCTACATTATACGTTATCTGCCACCTACCTGCCCAATCACCTAACCTATCTATGTCGCGCTGCATTCACAAATTGATACATTGAAGTATGATTGCAACTATGAAGCAACCAAAATAAGCCTGCACTGAGTAATAATAGCACAGTAATAATTTTCCTCGCATTTGATGCTGTGCCTTATCATGGTATTGAGACGTCTCAAAGCAATTCACCAGATAAATATGCTGTAAAGCTGATTGTCTGTATTCTGAGGGAATAATGAGGCAGCCAGTTTGCACACAGCAATGTCCCACAATCGGGCTTGAAATCTATTTTGGGGATTTGTTGACCAGGACACCAGGAGAAACTTGAATAGTCTCATGGGATCTTTAACGTCCACCCGAACAGACAGTGATATTCTCCTTTTTAAAATAATTGTTTTGTGCTTTATTCAAATTCTGTCAAGTTATTATTCTGTCACTAAGAGGGTTGTTTTCGACAAGCAGCTCTCGGATTTCTGCCAATGGTGTTTTGATGGAGGTGGATGAGATCTTTATATAGTAATGTGAAGAGAATTGCTTCTTTTTGACAGCTTGGTTCCATTCTAATCAGGAATACTGCATTTTGAGAATTGCCCAAAATATACGTCCTTACACTAGAATATAGAAAATAATTGAGAATATTGCCTTCTCCAGAACTGAGTATTGTGTAGTTTTAGTGGGAGTTGCTGCAGCTATGGATATTCATCATTTACAACAGTGCACTGGCATTGGTTCTTTAAAAGCAAAATACCTTGGAATTAAACCTTGAACCATTGACTGCTTGTAGCATTTTCACAGTATTTTCTTTTCTTCCTGTATCATAGATTTACAAGTTTGAAAACGTCATTAAGAAGCCTGCTTTGCAATAGGTTTTGCTGATTTTCTTAAGCTTAGTCAGCCTTTAGCTGCTCAGGAGACAGTTTTGTCTAATCAATGCGCCTGAAACTTCCTGAATCTATTTCACTACATTTATGTAGCATTTTAGATGTCCAAAATTAGCAAATTGATGAATTCATTCTGAACTATGAAGTTGATTTTCTGTAGTTCTTTAGAAGCTTACAGAAAACTGACTTCAAAATTAAGACTAACAATTTGCAGATGCTTTAAAACGTACAGGAAATCTAGACCATTCTGTATTTTTCCATATAGTGGTGGTCAACTATTCAATTTTTCTTATTTTTAAATGCTATAATTGGATAGAAGAGGGAGATAGATTTTCCTTAAAGAAAAATGTGTAAAATTCAATATTAGCTTACAAAACAGTCAATCCACTTTACAGTGTAGTATATTTTTAAAAAATGTTCCTTTTGATGTAGTGCCTTATCACATCATGGAGATGTCTCAAAGTGCTTTACAGGATATACTATAAAGTGGTATGACTGTATTTTGTAGGTGAAATGCAGCAACCAATTTGCAAATAGTAATGGCCCACAAACAGACTTGGAGTGAGTGACCAATTTTATTTGTAGGATTGTTGGCCAGGACACAGCGAGAAACTCCCTTCTGTTTTCAGATAGTTTCATAGGGTTTTTAATGTCTACTAGACAGGCAGATGAAACTTTGGTTTAAATTGTCATCCAAAGGACAGCACCTCTGACAATGCAGCACACCCCAAGCACTGCACTGGAGTGTCAGCATAGACTGTATGCTAAGTACCAATAGTGGGCTTGAACCCACAATCTAATTCAGAGGTGCAATAGTACCGGCTGAGCAAGACTGACACTATACTTTGTGAAATTCTTTGAGACATTCTTCTGATATGAAAGGCACTATATCAAACATATTTTCTGTTGGGGAGAAAATTGCCTAGTTAAATACAATCTCCATGGATGCATGAGGTTTGAAACCCATCATCAGAATTGGTGAAAGTATATTACAATGGGTTGAAACCCAACCATTTCATTTGGATTTGGAGACACTGTCTTCAGAGCATTGTCTTGAAGTCTTTATTTAGCTTTCTTTCATGAAAACAAAAGGCTAAAAATTGTATAATGTTGCATTATGGAACAAATTGAGTTGTATTTATAGTTTTAAATGCCAAATATGTTTCTGATCTTTCCTATTATAGATGAGTGAAGATGAAATGCGGGGTTTCTTTGCAAGATATGGTGCTGTGAAGCAAGTTAAAATAATCAGTGATGGAGGTGGTGTTTCCAGAGGGTAAGCAAATGTATTGGGCATATACATTTTATGCTTAATTGTTTGGAACTACAGTATATTCAGAAATTGTTTGCTAAATGCTATACTTTTTGTAACTAGTTTATGGCGAGCAGAGAGCCCAGCAGAGTGAGGAGGGAACTGAGTGAGGTGGAACAGAGTGAGAATTCTGTTAAGGAATTTGGTGAGAGTGGGAATTCTTGAGCAAGAGAGAACTCTTTATGTTAGGAAGAGTGGGAATTCTTTCTTGAGCAAGAGAGAACTTTTCAAGCAAACAGGTAAGCAAGTCAAATAGGCAATTAGTCACAGGCCAGGTGTTAGGGATTGGTTAATATTTGCTGACCGGTTGAAACTGGTTGTGTCAGAGGCCTATATACGGGAGATTTGCAAGAGCCTCACTCAAGCAGCGAGCCCAGCAGAGTGAGGAGGGAATTCTTTCAAAAAATCACTGAATACTGGAGAGGTGCCGGGGACTGGAGAAAGGCAAATGTAACTCCTAGTTTTAAGAAAGATAACAAAAGTGACCCAGGAAACTACAGACCAGTAAGTTTGGTGTGCATTGTGGGTAAAATTATGGAGACTCTTATTAAGGGTGAAATCATGGAGCATCTGGACAGAAATAACATCATAAAGGATACCAATATGGGTTCATGAAGGGAAGGTCTTGCCAATTTAATTTGCTGGTTTTCTTTGATGGTGTGACAAGGGTGGATGTTGTATAACTGGATTTCAGTAAGGCCTTTGATATAGATGCTCTTGACAGACTGGTGCTGCAAGTAAAGAAAGCTGGAATTGGTAGAGGTATATTACAGTGGATACACAACTGGTTGACCGGAAGTACCCAGTAGGTGGTGGTTACAGGTGGTGGTTACAGACATGGAAAACGTTACCAATGGAGCTCCACAAGAGTTTGTTTTGGGACCTCTTTTGTTTAATATTTTTATGAATGATTTGGAACTAGGAGTTGCAAGCACAGTGGTTAAGTTTGCAGATGAAACCCAGCTAATCAAGGGGGTAGATTGAGAAAACTGAACAAGCTAGGTGACAGGAAGATTTGAGCATACTTGGGAATCGGGCAGATTGGTAACAGATGAAATTCAATGTGGAGAAATGAAAAAGCTCTTCACGTGGGGACAAAAAATCCTGGAAGAGATTATTTGAATGGAAGGAAAAATATGTATGGAAAAGGACCTGGAGGTCCTGATTGACAATAAATTGAAGCTCTCGCAACAATGCTCTGTGCCAGTGAGTAAAGCAAACCAGATGTTGGGATGTATCGAAAGGTCAACAGCAAGCCGAAATAGCGGGGTAATTCTGCCAGTGTATAAATCATTGGTGAGACCGTATTTAGAGTATTTAGACTGGGAGTCGGTGCGGCCACCAGGTGTAACTGTCCTATTACAACAACTTGGATTTATATAGTGCCCTCCATGCTGGGTGGCATCTCAGAGCGCTTTGATGTGTAATGAGCTTGTTTAGGTTAAAACTCATCAACGATAGGAGTTGGGAATGGAATATTGTAATTGAGAACCCTCAGATTGGTCGTCCAGTTCCTGGGACAGACAAAAGGGTTATATAATGTGGTTGCCCTATAATGTACCCACGGCTTGTGGGTTCTCATGAGTCATGGGAAAGAGATTGTGTGGGGTAAGTATCTCTTTCACTTCTCAGCTTTTAGGTTGGAGTTGGCTCTAATAGCATGTGTAGAATGCTCCAAGGTGTTAGTCTGGCCCAATTGATAGCACTCTTGCACCTGGGTCAGAAAATTGTGGATTTAAGCCCCTTGTGGGTATTTAAATATAGTCCAAGGCTGATACTATTGCAGCACTGGGGCAGTACTATTTTGTAAGGCACCATCCTTCAAATAAGTTGATAAACTAAGGTCTGAGCTATCTGTTCAGGTTGGTGTTAAAGATCCCATGGCACGACTCATAAAGAGAAGTGTGTCCTAGTCAACACCCCCAGAAAAACCTGATCATTCAATTCATAGCAATATTTGTGGGACATTATAATTTGCAAATTGGCTACCATGTTTGCCTGTATGAGGCAAACAATTCAACTTTTTAAAAAATTGGCTCAGCATAATATGTCTGATGAATCTGTTGAGGCTTATTTTGTTGTCATATTTGTCTATGTGTCCTATTTATTTTCAAAAACAGATATGGCTTTGTGTCATTCCATAACGATGTTGACATTCAGAAGATTATTTCTGAAGTAAGTGATTTTTTATATGCATTTTCTTTTGAGTAGTTAATGATTTATAGAGAGAGCATGTTCTAGTTTGCTTTTTAAGTAACTTATTCTATCCTGATCTTGGTGATGGAGAAAATCAGATTATGGGAGTATTTTCAAAGTGAATTACTGTCATTTAGAAAAGATGAGGAACATCCATTAAAAGATGCCTCATAACACCATTTATACTGTCAATAAGTGCATTCCATTTCAGGGAGATTCAGGAATTCCTTGCTGAATTTAGTGATTTTTAAATAAATCTCTGTAGGAAGGAGAATAAATAAATTGCATCAACATTTTCTTTTATTATTTTTCCAACAATATACTCAACTTTCATATGACAATCTGCCAGGTTTCAAGAGGGAAGTACACAGGCATATGAAAAGGGATCTGGGGATGAGGCAGGGAGGTCAGGTTGAATTGATTTCCTTGTTCTGAGCTGGTGCTGATTCGATTGGTTGAATGGTATCCTGTGCTGTAGATTTAACTCCTGGTATAAGTCATCATTCTCGCAACAATTCTTCTAACCTTTCGGTTAGGATTTGGACAGACCCAAATAAACCTTGCACAGACAGTAATGAGAAAAGCACAATATACGAAAAACATTTGAGATGTGCATAAATATTATTAGGGAACAGAATTGTCGGTAAAGTTATGATCGGCTTAGCAGTTGAGACTATCGCTTTTAAGAAGCAGCACTGTTTTGATGCTAAAGCTGGCGTAAAGCTGAGGTAGCAACTGCATACCTCATGTGTATAAAAGCACAAAATTGTGATTTTAAAGTGTGATGCATGCTGATAAGCCAATTGGCTTTTTGGATACATGCACATTAATGTTGCCAGTCACTTGATTGGTCATGTCATGATGGCCTAATTTGAGAAACGCTGCTTATAGGTGATGGGTATATTTGTAGATTTTATTTCTCTACTGTAGCAAGGTACATTAAAGCATAGTGGAACCCCATTATAATGTTGGTTTGCTAATAGTGTGACGTCGAGTGTAGGCTCTGACATTTACAGCACTTGCCAAAATACAAAAAGCGGGCAGAAATCCAATCTGCTCCATCACTTTTCAATCTACGACTGTTTGTGGGACATTGCTGTGCGCAATTGGCTGCCGCGTTCGCCCACAAATATACAGTCAATTCACTTTACAGTCTATTCTGTGAAGCGCTTTGGGACGTCCTCTCGACGTGAAAAGCGCTATATCAAATGCAAGGATTATTATTATTATTATTATCACTTGTTTTAGATTGTGAAGTTGCACTTCAAAATAAGTCATTGCGAGATGACTTCTTTTGAGTCATGAGATGATGCATTACAAAGCACAACGTTGTGATTTAAATCATGATGCATGTTATAAAGCTAACTGGCTTTTTGGATACATGCACATTGACGGTGCCAGTCACTTACTTGGTGATGTCGTGATGCGGAAGTGCTGGCCATCGATAGAACCCATTATAAAGCTGATTGGTATTTTATGGACCTACAAATACCATGTTTAATGGGAATTCTACGGTACGTACCTTATCCCTAGACTTTTCTCCCTTTTTAAGGATGAAGAAGACTGCTTGTAAACAATTGTTTGCTGTACAAAGAAATGTACAGGGTCAGAGAATACCATTGTGTTGCCTACTATGCCAATTGAAGTTTTAAGAAGTCCTCTACTATATACTATACTCATTTTTCAATGTGATTCTGACTTGAATTTGGTGACTCAGTGGTGTCCGCCATCTATTTCACTTTTCAAGTCTACCATTACAAATGGCTGTTTGCTGTTAACAAATTGTGTTTGGGTAAGAGGGGCTTGATTTGTTTCAATTACAGTCCCAAATCAACTTCAAAGGCAAGAAATTGAAGATTGGACCAGCAATCAGGAAGCAGCAGGATTCATGTAAGTTTTCTTTCTTTCCATTAGCTTCCAAATACAAGCCAGAATTTCCTTCCATCCCATAAGGATGGGAAGAAGAAAAATCACCTAATATTGCCCCTTTATATAATCTCACAGTATATCAAGTGACCTTCCCTCCCAGCTCTGCTCTGATTCATTTTCAGGCCGAACTTTGTCTTTTAGATTCCCTTTCACTATACACATTTGACATCCTTGATTTACATTGGTAATTTTTGTAGGTAGTGCATGTTGACAGTTTGTGGTGGTTTTATCGCATTATCGCCTTTGGCAAAATTATCTTTTATTTTGAAGAATCATAGGCCTCATCCGTCACTTTTTATGTGACTGCTTGCTCATTTCCAACCTCCAACTCATGTAATTTCCCTGGTTGAGTCTTGGAGAAATGTTGAATTTAATTTGCCTTTAGGATGGAAAATAAGTGATAGCTGGCAGTGAATGAGCAAGTACCTTCAACAAATCTCTTACATCTCATGCTAGGTATGGCCAGGGATGAGGCATGGAGTATTTAAGATATCAACTCCCACAGTAACAAACCAGTGATCCAAAATCTTATTTTGTTTAAAATGTCTTGACTTTTTTTAAGGTGTATAGGTGAATTTCATTCTTTAATAAAATATGAAAGCCAAAAGCAGATATTTAGGCAATGTCATCTTTGCTTCTATTCTGTTATCAAGATCCAATTCAGTTAGTTCAAGCCAGGCCAGCTCCCCTGATTGCATCACCAACCTCTTGCATGTACCAAAATACGGATGCATGCTATCAGTCACCTGGATTTCCTGGATCTGCCTCGCCGTATGTACAGGTAAAATGAAAATAAATGCTAGTTTTATTTGCACAGTATTTTCATCTTGCGAATGTGTTTTGCTTCAGTTGATTTTGAATTTCTTCATCCATGGTATAGTACTTTTTTTTTTAAGTCCTTCATGTACCACCAACATTACATTGGCAAAGAATTTTAACACATTTTTAGCACCATAATTTCTTTGAAAGATGCAGATATCTACAATCAACTTGTGATGACTAATCAGAATGTATAAATATTGCAACTCGATGTCCATTATCAGAACTGGGGAAACCCACTGGATGCAATTCTGGTACACCAAATGACTCTTTATAGTAGAACCCTAATTGTGACACAGCCTTCTTCGATTTTACCAGTACTTGGCTGATTTCCTCAACAGATTGTCTGAAGAATCCCTAAAGCAGATAGTATACAGAATATTAACTACAGTTGTGCAGGATGGAAATGGGCTATTTGGCCTAACTAGTCTGCGCCAGTGTTTATATTTCACATGATGTCCCCCCACCTTTCACTTATAACCTTAGAATCATAGAATATTAAAGCACAGAAGGAGGCCATTCAGCCCATCGTGCCTGTCCCGGCTCTTTCGAAGAGCTACCCAATCAGTCCCACTCCCCTGCTCTCTCCCCATATCCTTGCAATTTTTTTGTTTTCAAGTACCTATATAATTCCCTTTTGAAAGTTACTGAATCTGTTTCCACCACGCTTCAGGCAGTACATTCCAGACCGTAACAACTGTTTATAAAAAAAAATTTGCCAATAACTTTACTTTTACTTATCTTAAATCTGTGCCCTGGGTACTGAACCACCTGCCAGTGGAAACAGTTTCTCCCTATCTACTCTTATCAAAACTTCTCATAATTTTGAACACCTACTAAATCTCCTCTGCTCTAAGGAGAACAATCCCAGCTTCTCTAGTCTCTCCACATAACTAAAGTCCCTCATCCCTGGTACCATTCTGGTAAATCTCCTCTGCACCCTTTCCAAGGCCTTGATATCCTTCCTAAAGTGTGGTGACCAGAATTGGGCACAGTACTCCAGCTGAGGCCTAACCAACAACTTATAAAGGGATAGCAGAACTTCCTTGCTTTTGTGCTCTATGCCTTCTGTTTCCTTCTCCCTCAGATTTTCTTTTAAATACATTTTTGATTCAACCAGTTTCCAGCAGTGCGTTTCATATTCTCACCACCCTCTGCATGAAGTTCCTCTTATATCCTCAGGGCTCTGTCCTTAGTCCACTCCTCTTCAGTATCTATATGCTCCCTCTTGGTGACATCATCTGCAGACATGAGGTCAACTTCCACATGTATACAGATGACACCCAACTCTATCTCTCTGCCTCCACCCTTGAACTCCAGGACCACTGCTGTCCTGACAGAATGTCTATCGGACATCAAGTCCTGGATGAGAGTTAACTTTCTTCAGTTGAAAGTCAACAAGACTGAGGTTTCCTGATTAGCTCTCATCAGCACCTCCTCACCTCAAGCGCTGACGGAATCACCATCCATGGTTGCATACTCCACCTTGCTAAGCCATTCCGGAAACTTGGCCTCTTGTTTGACCCTTAACTATTCCTTTCTACCCTATGTTTAACCCATGGTCTGCTCCATGACCCGCTCTGCCTTCCCACACCTCCACAACATTGCTCGGCTCCGCCACTGTCTCGCGCCTCAGGCTGCCAAAACTCTCATACATGCTTTCATTACATTGAGGCTTGACTATGCAAACTCATTGCTTGTCAGCCTCCCCAACTCCACCCTCCACAGGTGCAGATCATCCAGAACTCTACAGCCCGCGACCTCTCCTGGACCAGGCTCCGTAACCCTATCACCCCATCATCGTCTGACTCCACTGGCTTCGCATCACACAGGATCCAGTTCAAGATCCTGATCCTCACCTTCAAAGCACTCCATGGTCTTGCTCCCCCCTACCTCTGTGACCTCCTTGCCCCCTACCATCCAGCTCGCTCCCTTCGCTCAGTGGGCTCTGGTCTGCTTCACGTCCCCTGCCTCAATCGCCCCACTATTGTCAGGCGGGCCTTCTGCCACTCTGCCCCCACCCTCTGGAACTCCATCCGGCGGTCCCTCCACCTTGCCCCCCTCCCTTGCCCCCTTCAAGGCCCATCTCAAGACCCTCCTCTTCGACCGTGCTTTCAATCTCCCTGCTTCCACCCTCCCTGACCCCCAGCTCATGTCCGAAACACTGTCCAGTGCCTTAGGATGTCTTCCCGACATGAAAGGTGCTATACAAATGTAGTGTTGTATAACACAGTGGATTTAATTGATTTATTTATGCCAATTTTATTACAAATCTAGCACTGATGGGAGTGGAGTTGGCTCAGTTGGATATCATGTGGTGGTAAAGAAGGACGCAGCAGATGCTTCGTGGATGATGACCATATTTCGAAATAGATGCTCTGCGAAAACAATCTTATGCCATTTTGAAATCATTGATTCGGTTGCCACTTTTGGAAAAGCCATTCAGTACAAGTGGCAGTTTGATAGATTTCAACTACACCAGCTTGCCTTCTCACTATTAGCTCTTAATCACTAGAGAAATTCCATCATCTTCAGCTCAGAAGTCTATTACACTTTAATTTCTGAAAATGTTCCTACTGACTTCACTTCTTACTAACTTCCTACATTTTAATTTCTGTTCCTTGAAAATTGAACTTTCTTTGGATCATCTTTGTTGAGTTGGTTAATTCTAAGGAATGCCTGTTTGGGACATTCTGTCCCTCAGCATTGTTATTCAGAATTACAGAAAGGAAGACATGATGACCGATGAGTAGTTAGATCTATTGCAGTGGTTTACTGATCTTCCACTTGATGGTGTGCCACTTGAAAAGCCTGCCCTATTCAGTTGGATTTCAGCAGTCGTTCTTTTCTTTCAGGAAAGTTTAAAGTTTGTTAAACCAACTGGAAATGATTCTGTTATTAATTGGATATGGCAGTAATAGTCATAAATGGACCTTGTTTTTTTTGTCTAGCATCTCTTTTGTTCTTAATATGGGATATAGTACATAGGTAGTTCAGGACATATGTGCATACGACCGTCAGGAAGGTGGACCTTGGTCTTTTTTTTGTCTAGCATTTCTTATATTCTTAATGCAGTTTTCCTTGGATTTTGATTTTTCTTGTGATTTCACTTTTATTGAAATTGCTTCATCCTTGTATGTAGAAACTTTTAATTCTAGTTTTTTTCTGTAGACATACTCATACCCTAGCCCTCCAGCTGCAGCAGTACCACAAGTCCAAATGGGTTATCAGTATCCTGCTTATGCTTACCAGGTAAATTTTAGCAATTAATAAACAGTGCTATGAATGTTGGCTTGATACTTTAAAATGATTAATATGCATTGAATGGTTAACTCATTGCTCACCATGTCAAACCAGTATGAAGCAGCAACAAATAAGACAAAAAGGGTTTACCGAGAGCCCTGTCTAATCAGCTTCCTGCTGCTTGTCCAGCTAGGACCACCTACCTACTTGTTATGTTTTTGGCTTGGAGCAGGAGCTGAGTGACAAGAATCCCTATTCTCAGTAACAGGTCTGACCCTTCAAGTCCTGTCAATGAATCTGGTTAGTCTGTTATTAGTAGTGTCCTGGAATGCTGAGATTAAATGCAGTATTGGGACATATTGACCTCACTGCTTTAGTTGTAGATTTTTTTAAAAACACTGAAGAGATGAAGACCATGTTCATCTTCTTAATGATCTGCATTTGTGTTTTTTAACATTTGTGATATTTATAGGTGCCACCCCAATGGCCTCCAGGAAGTCAGTGGAGATGGATGATACCTCAGGTAATTATACAACTTCAATTAAGGTAATTGGACTAATACAACAAAACCCATGGAGAGTAAACCTGAATGGTGTCAATATACACTAAGCATCCAACAGGACCATTGCTGAGTCTTTTTGCCATTTTTGCTGGATTGTTTATCTCATTTCTGCCTTTTGTTCATATCCCATTGTACCATATAGTTTTTTCTCTTTCCTTTTTCTTCCTTGTCAACAGTAAATGCATCAGTGCAACAAGTTCTTTACACATGTTTCATAGCAAATTTGATGACTGAAGTTGTTCATCAAAGTTGGTTTTGCAATTTTTGTTGTTGGTTGTAAAGCAAACTTGTAATTTAAAAATTGGATGTTTTTTTAAAAAAATCAACTAGTGAAGTATTAATCTCTTCTATGATGCAGTGTACCCAGAATTGTTTGGCTATCCTTACAAAACATGGCAGTCAAAGCATTGAAACAAGCTTTGGCTATGGTTGGGAGAAGGTGATCAACTCTTTTACCTTCCTTTTAAATAATGGGAGTGTTTAACTTCCATCAGTAAATACAATGCAGATTTACTCCTTTTTCATAGTTGGTTCAATAAATGAGAAACAAACAGATGTTTCTATACTTCAAATTAAAGTGCAAACTAGTTGCAAGAAACTAAAAGATTGTTTCATTTCTTTTCAATATTAGACTACCTCAGCAACCTATATGAATTTTCCATACCCTGAAATGATCAATCCAGGACCTGTAGTTGTTCAAAGAGAATGTGAAGCACAGCAGGCTCCGTCTTCAGCTTTAGATCCTGTGGAAAAGGTAATAAGTGGCTGATGAGACTGGATTAGTAGTCATTCAAATAGGAACTGAATAAGCACTTGAGCAGTAAAAATATTAGGATGTATGGAAAGAGTTGGAAAGTGGGCTTTGTAGTGACTTTACCAATTATCACCATCACTTCATCTCCGCTTACGATTTTTGCCCTCCTCGCCGGTCTCCCCAACTCCACCATTCTCAAAATCCAGCTAATTCAGAACTCTGCCCCCCGCGTCCTCAACGCACCAAACTACTCCCTTTTTCACTGGCTCCATGCCACAGAATGGATTGATTTCAAGATCCTCATACTCCTTTGCAAATCAACTATTTACCTGGCATCTCCCTATCTCTCCGACTGCTTACACCCCACTCCCTGCTGTCTCCAGCCCCTGCATGTCCCTTTTTTTTGGCAGCCGGGTGTCTGTTACATGCAGAAACACATTACCGTGTTTAAGAGTATCCAAACCAAACAGAATTCCTTGAATCCCAGCTACACATGGAAATTCCGTAGGTAAATTGTTGGAATGGAATGCTGAGTGCCCCTCATCCCCACCTCATCAATGGCCATGCCTTCAGCCACTATGGTCCTGAACCAATGGGTCTCTATTCATCAATCCCTCCGCCATGTCTCCTTCCCTGCCTTCAGATTATACCTGAACACCAACCTCTTCGACTGTGCCTATGGTCATCTCCCTCTTCTCCCCAGTTTGGCGTCAAGTTTTGGCACATTTAAGTGCACTGTTCATTGCTCTGGTGAAGGTTGCTATATAAATGCAAGTTGTTGTTGTAGGACCTTTTGTGGATATGAAGACTATGAATAATGGGTCATCCTGCAAAATAGAAATTGGCTACAATGATAACGTCTTCCATCAGGAATTGTATTACAATATGCCACCACTTTGTCTTTTTCTTCTGCCTTTTTCTTTATCTCCCTACCTCCACATTGTACCTATAACAAATGTACTTAACACTGCTGGTTCGATCATGCTGCACATGTAAATCATGTACTTTGGGAATCATGCACACCTGTTTTTTTTGGCTGGCATTGCAGTTCTATTTCTACAGCAGATCCCAATAAGTTGACCTGTGGATAATCAACATGTGGTTATGTGACATTCTACTGAACTGAAAGGTGATAATATAGGTAGCAGAGGAGCAGGCTCAGTGAATTGTATGGTCTTTTATGCTGAACATTTGTGCAAGTCTTATGTGAAACTATATGCAGTCATTTTATTCAATTAAATATGCCCCATATTATGGTGCACACATCAATGAGCTGTTGTTTTATTGGATTGTTTAAAATTGTGGTTTAAGCTTAATATTGTTTGAATGTAATAAAGCTCCTTTATCGTTTGATTATATTTACAACTTCACACCAGTATAGAGTAAACTTTGTTATCTGTTCAACTTTCATCACTTGGAAAGGGAGGAGAGAAATTTTCTCTCCTCCCTTCCCAAGGGAAGAAAATTTTTCTAGAAGGGAGGGAGAGAAATTTTCTCCCTCCCTTCTAGATTTTTATTTTTCAGGTTATTGTTCCTTAATTTTACTGACTTGTTCTATTTTTCTAGATGAAACATTCAGTCTTTCTTGTGTGATTCACACCTGGCAGATAACCAGTTGTTTCAACTATTTTGTTTCTGATGTAGCTTTGTTCTGAATAGTATTGAAATTTGTTGCATTTTTGGGAGGAAAAATATGTGCTTGTCCTCTATGTGCTGCATTGTGATAACCGTTATAAAGGACTACATTAAACATACATTTTTAGATGTTGCTCTATAATTGGAAGATTCAGATTGTGCCGTTTCATTGTGGGTGAGTGGGGGGCAAAGATTTTTGAGAAGCATTGCCTTTCAGTTCTTTCAACAGGTGCTGAGCCATGTGAGATTTTGAAAGCAGGAAAGCAAAGGGTGGGTAGTAGTGTTTTCTGGTTAATATCAACAATTGTCTCCAACACTCAGTGGAGTTCCTCAGGGCTCTGTCCTTGGTCCCCTCCTTTTTAATATCTATATGCTTCCTCTTGGTGACATCATCTACAGGCATGGGGTCATTTTCCACATGTATGTGGATGACACCCAACTCTATCCCTCTGCCTCCACCCTCAACTCCAGGACAACTGCTATCCTGACAGAATGTCTATCAGACATCAAGTCCTGGATGAGAGATAACTTTCTGCAGTTGAATATCAACAAGACGGAAGCTTTCCTGATTGGCTCCAGTCAGGCCTGCACACCTCAGGCGCTGAGAGCGTCACCATCCAAGGATGCACACTTCATCTTACTGAGCCAGTCCAAACTTCTTGTCCTTTTGACCCTCAACTATCCTTTCTACCCCACATCCGTGCCATGTCCTACTTTGCCTTCCTCCACTTCTGCAACATTTCCCGGGTCCGCCACTGTCTCACACCACACCCTCATACATGGATTCATAACATCCAGGCTCGACTACAAACTCCCTACTTCTCAGCCTCCCCAACTCCTACCTCCATAGGCTGCAGATCATCCAGATGCACATCCAGAAGTCCTCTCCCTCACCAGGTGCCATGACCCAATCACGCCTATCCTTGCCTGCCTCCACTAGCTTTCCATCACACAGGATACAGTTCAAGATCCTGGTCCTCACCTTCAAAGCCTTCCATGGCCTTGCAGCCCCCTACCTCTGCCACCTCCTAACCCCCTACCAACTTTCCACTCCCTCCTCTCAGCAGACTGCTTCATGTTCCACTCCCGCCCCACTCTGACCCCACCCTCTGTAACTCCATCCCACAGACCCTCCACCTCAATCCCTCCCTGGCCTCCTTCAAAATCCTCTTCGACCATGCCTTCGGTCACCTTCCACCCTCCCTGATTCCAACCCCCAGCTCGAGTCCAAAACTGACTGTTCAGAGCCTTGGGACGTCCTCCCGACATGAAAGACGCTATGCAAATATAATTTTGTTGTTGTTGTACTTTTGTTGCTGTTGGTGCTTTTGGATTCAACTACATTTTAAGGGACGTAATATTTGCAAATTCCTCTGATAAAGAGAGAGTAGCATTTTTTTTCTTTCGGATCGGCCAGATGGACTGCAATGGTCTTTGTCAGTCCTTTTAAATTCTTATATTCCTAAGGCTCAATGTTTATTTTTCAGAGTTATGTTGATCGTGGAGTGCAGACACAGTCATGGATGTATTTGCCTGTGAATAGGCACAGAACCCATCGTCGCACATCAGCTGATTATGTAAAGGCGAGTTATATTCACAGTGAGATGCTTACAAGTTATATTTTTAATCTGAATATGGAATCCTTCAATTTTTCATCAGATCTTAAAATGTAACTACAAAAGCTTAATAAGACTTAGTGTGCAGCAGGTTTAAACTAACAGTTCTACTTGTAGTACAATACGTTCTCCTGATCGGCTCTTGCTTTTCCTAAAGCCTGATGAGCATGGACAACTTTTTTGTCAGTTTTGATTAACAATTCATCTGGCCCTGTGGGTGGAAGGGCTGGGCCACCCTGATGGAGAATGCTAGATTCTGACTCCCCTTCCAATGAGGAATCCGGAGGTGCGTAATGCTGCCTGATTCCTCATTGGAAGGGGAAAGATGTTGGTACATAGTCGATAGAATCAATAGTGTCCAGTGCCCGACTGATTTTAAAGATGGTTCTCTTGTGTAGAGGAAGTAAAATGTCTTCCCTGTTCAATGTCTCCTTTGCTTCTGAGAAAGCTATTTTTGAGGCAGCAATTCCATCTTGGAGTTCCTCTGACTCACTCCCCATCTTCTTTCAAGGCACATCTCAAAACATATCTCTTTGACAACAACAAAATTACATTTGTATAGCGCCTTTCATGTCAGGTGGACATCCCAAGGTTCTGGACAACCATTGTTTCCGACCCGAGCTGGGGGTTGGGATCGGGGAGCGTGGAGGACGGGGAAGGCGGGTGATCAAAGGCATGGTCGAAGAGGAGGGTCTTGAGACTGGTTTTGAAGGGGGCAAAGGAGGGAGCGAGGTGGAGGGACTGTGGGGTGGAGTTCCAGACGGTGGGGACAAAGTGGCTGAAGGTCCACCAATGGTGGGGTGGGGGACGTGAAGCAGGTTGGAGGATGCTGAGGGGGGAGCAAGGCCATGGAGGGCTTGAAGGTGAGGATCATGATCTTGAACTGTATCCTCTGTGTGATGGGAAGCCAGTGGAATCGGGTGAGGATGGGGGTAATAGGGTCACGGAGCTTGGTGCTGGAGAGGACATAGGCTGCAGAGTTCTGGATGATCTGCAGCCAAAGGAAGGAGCAGTTGGAGAGGCCAATAAGCAGGGAGTTTGTGTAGTCAAGCCTGGATATTATGAATGTGTGCATGAGGGTCTCGGCGGCCTGCAGTGTGAGACAGTGGTGGAGCCAGGTGATGTTGTGGAGGTGGGGGAAGGCAAAGTGGATCATGGCATGGATGTGGGGTTGAAAGGATAGTTGAGGGTCAAACCAGACACCAAGGTTCCGGATGGCTCAGTGAGGTGGAGTGTGCATCCTTGTTGATGATGCTGTCAGTGCCTGATGTGTGGAGGTGATGATGGCAGCCAATCATGAGGGTTAGGACTTGTTGATGTTCAACTGTACAAAGGTAGCTCTCATTCAGATATCTTGCAAATATAACTTGATGTCTGAAAGACATTCTGTCATGACTGCAGTGGTCCTGGAGTCCAGGGTGGAGGCAGAGAGGTAGAGTTGGGTGTCGTCCTCATACATGTAGAAGTTAACCCATGTCTGCGGATGATGTCACCAATAGGGAGCATATAGATATTGAAGAGGGAACCAAGGACAGCCCTGAGGAATGTCGCACAAGATGGTGCAGGGGCGAGAGGAGAAGCTGTTTGTGGAGATGAAGTGAAGATGGTGTGAGAGGTAGGATCTGAAACATTCAAGGTCAGAACCATGAAGGTTGAGGTGAGAGAAAAGGCGGTGGAGGAGGATAGCCGTCAACTGTATCGAAGGCAGCAAAGAGGTCAAGGAGGACGAGGAGGCAGAGGTAGCCCTGGTTGCAGATGGACAAAATGTCTTTTGTCACTTTGACCAAAGCTGTTTCTGTATTGTGGGCGGCATGGAAACCTGATTGGTCCGGTGCGTGAAGTGAGTGGCGGGAGAGGAAAGAACGAAGCTGGGAAGCAACTACTTGTTCCGGGATCTTGGAAAGGGAGATTGAAGATGGAGTGGTAATTTGAATGCAGGGATGGGTCCAGGGAGTTTTTTTTTTAAGGATAGGAGTGATGATGGATGTTTTTAAAGGGGTGAGAACAGTGCCAGTGGACAGGGAGAGGTTTTTGAAATGTGAGTAGAGGGGCAAGGAGGTGGAGCTGGGAGATCAGGAGAGGGGTAGGGATGTGGTCGAGGGAGCAGGTGGTCAGTTTCATGTGGGCTATAGTAGTGCTGAGAGAGAAAGGCGAGACGGGTTCGAAGATGTGGACGGAGGGATGGGTAGGGGCTGGGGTGTGGTTGGCGAGGAGCTAGTAGACGGAAGGGCAGAGGTAGCTGAGTGGATCCCCTCGACTTTGGTTTTGAAGAAGTCCAGCATCAATTGGCGTTGAAGGAGAGGATGGGTGAGGCATGAGAGGGTGGGTGGAGGAGTCGGTTGGTGATGGAGAAGAGGAGCTTGGAGTTGACCACACTTTTGGTCTTTCCATGATCTGTAATTTGAAGGAGCAAGGACATCACAGTCTTGGAAATGATGCAGTGGGTGCTAGGGTGGGGTGAGAGGTCATAGTTTTTTTCTGGTAGAGTTGGTTGTTGGTGGAGGTGGTGAAATCTTAAGTTTTTTTTGATCAGCTGAGTGTCTTGACACATGCAGAAACCCATCACTGTGCTTAAGAGTATCCAAACCAAGCTGAGATTTCCATGCAACCCACCTACACATGGAAATTCCAGGGATAGGTTGTTGGAATATGTTTTCACAGTTCTGAAAGGGCAAATGGAGAAAAATCATTTTCGCTAATCTGCAATTGAATAATAATGTAGATGTAAAATTAAGGATTATTACTAGAAGAGGATGGTTGGAAGAAACATTTACACAGAGGACTTTTAGAACATGGAATGTCTTAGATTAAACTTCAACAGGTATTTGTTCTAACAACACTTGAGAGAAATTAAATAATTACTTGTTCATGTTCAGAAGCTTCAATAGAAAAGCTAACGCCAGCATAGACTTTATTGGCTGAATGGGCTTCTGTACTGTAATTCTGTGTTTTTTTTAAAATTTGTGTAATTTTCCCCACTCCACCTCTCTCGCCTCCCACACTCCAGCCTGGCTGACCATCCATCACTGACATGCTTTTAGACGTCCTCCAGATTGAAAGGCTCTATGTAAATGGTATTGTATCATAGAATCTTACAGCACTGAAGGAGGCCATTTGGCCCATCATGCCTGTGCTGGCTCTTTGAAAGAGCTATCCAAGTTAGTTCCACATTTTTCCCATAGCCCTGCAATTTTTTTACTTTTCAAGTACCTATCCAATTCCCTTTTGAATGTTACTATTGAATCTGCTTCTACCACCCTTTCAGGCAGTGCATTCCAGATTGTAATGTTAAACCACATTGAATACCTGTATGGTTTAGTTTCCTGAAACAAGTTTGTTTTGAGTAACTAGCTTATTCACATGGATATAGTTGTGGTTGAAGGAGCAACTCTTATAATATCATATTTGATAGAATGCTTGATCACATTGAACAACAACAAGATTGCATTTATAGAGCGCCTTTCACGTCGGGAGGACGTCCCAAGGCGCTGGACAGTTAGGTCAGGACCCGAGCGGGGGGAAATGGTCAGGGTGAGGGGAGGGAGCGAGGAGGGGGGTAGAGAGTCGAGAGGGGAGCTGAAGGCACGGTCAAAGAGAAAGGTCTTGAGACCGGCCTTGAAGGAGGAAAGGGAGGCAGCAAGGCGAAGGCACTGGGGGATGGAGTTCCAGAGCCTCGGGGCTGAGAGGCTGAAGGCCCGGCCACCGATGGTAGGGCAGTTGGGGCGGGGGATGTGGAGCAGACCAGAGCCAGAGGAACGGAGGGTACGGGAAGGTAGGTAGGGGGATAGTAGGTCGGAGAGGTAGGAGGGAGCGAGGCCGTGAATGGCCTTGTAGGTGAGGATGAGGATCTTGAAATGTCTACATTGCTTATACTTGAGGTACTTTCATCTTTAGCAGGTTTATAAATGCACCAAACATCTATGCCCTGTAAAGAAAAACTAATTGAAAGACCAACAAGCTTTTTTGTGGAATTTGAATGGAGGAGGATTATCATGAGGGCATTTCCTGCTTTTCAAAATACAGTAGATCCCTGTTTTTAACATGGGTTGTTTTACAGTGAGATTGGAATGTAAACCCTGATAATTAGTTACCAAAAAGACTGCAGAAAGCCAGCAAGCTTGTTTCAAATTATGTTGCTTCAAAAGCTGTCTGTCTTATCACGTTAAAAAGTGGAGACTTGCCAGTCATGGCAATGTGCAGTAATTGACGATGATGATGATGAACTCAGACGTGGAGCCAATTTTTAGTGGTGGACGCCAATCAGCTTTCTGTGAGCATGTGTAATGCCCTATTATAACGCTGCTTGGGATTTTATGAACCCAATGTCATGTTATAATGGGATTCTACTACATTGTAAAGTTTACATAAATGACCAGAATAAACGTGTGAGTTTTGTGTTAATGCAGCACTCCTCCAGTAATATACTAGAATTTCTTCCTAGATAAAGAGCTTAAGTCTCACTATGAGGTTTTGAACCCTCAAGCTTCTGAACAAGGTGAGGATACTGCCAACTAAGCTAATTATTTTTGTTAAGCGAAATTAGGCCCTACTCATCCTGAATAAGACCAAAATGCATTCCTCCAGGGAACAAGGAATGCACTCATCCACCCCCTAAACACTCTTGGATCCCATATCGTCAAAGGATGATGCAGACGTGAAACCTGTCTTCATAACCACCCGAGCAAGACAGGTGACCGAATCACCTCTCCCACCAGGCAAGTCCGGCCTGACCCTAGTGATCAAGTGCTCAAACTAGTTCCATTTTCCTCGGCTTCCTCTCCTCAGATCAGAAGTACTGCAATATCAATGCCAGGAGCTGAATCCTCCCACAAAGCTTTATGGGAAGATTTGTTTGTAGACATGTAAACGCAAGCAAATCTGAAAAAGAGATCTTTCTGGCAGGCACATATCCCAAGGAGTAATTGACAAGAACAGATACTACACTTGATATTAGCCGAAAGGACCAGCCAATTGAGTTTAATGCAACAGATGAAACAAAGCCTTGTATTCAGCAGTGTGTGGAACAATTGTCCAATTTTAACCTGTCTTGCCTCACATAGCTTCTCTCTCTTTGATAGTGCCAGCCTTCTCTTTCCTTTCGTCCCTCACCCCCACAGACAGTGCTAACAACGACAACAACAAATTACATTTGTATAGCTCCTTTCACGTCAGGAGGACGTCCCAAGACGCTGAACAGTCAGGGATCCACACCCGAGCTGGTGGTTGGGATCATTTATCTGCCAAATGGGGACAGTTCAATTAGTGTAGACAATTGGATTCACTAAGGTATGAACCTGGAAATTATATTGTGACCTAGTTATACTGGGCTTCAATAAACTGAGTTGAGCACACTGGTACACCGTGGCCCTGCAGTATCCAGAGAGGACTTCCTGACATTAATGACATCCCCAGAAACTGCTGGAAAAGCTCATGATATCAGTCACCACTGATTAGAAGTTGCACTATGTCTCTTTTTGTGAATCCCAACAACTGCAATATAAGTGAATTGCTTCAGGACTCTGAATAGTTACTGCGGAGTCTCGTTTTTCGTATTGTGGCAAAGGCAGTACTGATTCAGAGTTTGACAATTGTTTTTAAATGTAAGACAATTCATTTATTTGCGGCGCTCACCTGCCACTTCTATTAATTAATATTACAAATGCAATTTGTTTGAATACGATTTTTTGCTGAAAAACATTGCATTCTTTTAGGAGAAAAGAGTACACAGATTTACAGTCTAGAAGAGGTAAACCACCTACATCTGAAGTGAAGTAACTGGTCCTGGCTACAGTAAGGATGAAACAACTTGATCTTTAAGTCTCAAATGTGATTTTCACTAATCTGTACTGTTGATCCAAAAAATTGAGAAGCATTATTACGTTGGTCTTGTCAGGCACCACTTTTTATCATGTAACACTTAAATCAGTTTACCTACTGGAAGCACTGAATTGTGTGTTCCTTTGTCACATTCCAGTTGAATCACTCTTGTATCTACAGCCACGTTTCGTAGTAAGTACCATAGACCCACCTCTTATTGCTCGGAGGCACCACACAATCTCTAACGTACAGATTTATGGATGGTGGATGAGTCTTTAAGGCTGTAATTTTAAGTTCAGATGATTGGCCATAAAGCCAAAGGACAATTTGTCCACTAGATTAAATTGCATCCTTACTGCTGTCTACCATTGTTTTTTTAATGTAATGTAATCTGAATAAAACTAGAATGCTAATAACAGGTGACATTACACTGATTCAATGCCCTAATTCACAGGAGGGTATAATAAGGGAATTTTTGCAGTTCTGAACCTAAATTATAAGGGATCCAACTATACATTTTGTTTTTTATGACTCCTAGACCAATCAAGAACCCATTATAAACACTCCCTTCCAAATTGCTATTTTGCAGTTCCAAATAGCAATATGCAGGGTTGTCTATTTGCTGACGAAGCAATATTTTTATTTTAAAATTCATGTCTACCAACAGAATAATTTAAATAAAGATTCAAATAAATGCACATTTTATCATTAGTGGAAGATATCACGTATTGTAGTAGAATTTCATGATTTGTTAAAAATGTCTACCAAAACAATTAGATTCTCTTTAGGAGGAAGTATTGAGATTTCACTACAAATCACGTGATTCAGATCCTGTAATTTATATCCATGCCATTTTTATTGATGGGCTGATTTTTGTTGTAAAATGGGGTATCCTTGTTCTAGCCCTAATTAGGCTGTACTTTCAAATCTTTTGGAGACTGTCGCTTCAAACTCAGTCTACCCAGCGAACATTTTAACATACTTCTCTTGCAGTGTCTTGTAGTTTCACAACAAAGTAATTGAACTGTGGGCCACAGTTATTTAATGGGCCTGTTTTTAATATTGTGAAACTGGATGTCTTTTTAATTTACTCATAAGGCAGCAATGGCAATACTCTCAAATGAAACTCTGGGCTACAAGCAACTTTTATTGAGTATAGTAAATATCATTCTCCGATATTTTCTGTAATTTATTTTTGATTGAAATTATTTCATCTGTATAGGAAAACGATAAGGGATATTCTCCACTTATCTAGCCATTAACTGCTTTAGAGAGATTGTGGGTTTCCGTTTGTAGATCATGTCTTGCTGGTTCCTGCTGGCTGAAATACATAACCATCTCAGGTTGTATCTTTTTGTTCAAAGTATTCCCCCATTTTATGGAAAAAAATATACTGATTGGAATTTTTCAAATTTTTGTAAAAATGCCAATTTGCTTACCAGCATGGAGCCCATCTTTCAGGGTCTCCTCCCCAACTCGGTTGCTCTGGTGATATCACTTACATGGAGCTGCTCCACAGGAAACAGCGGGAGCCACATCTTCAAATCAGCCTGAGAACTAATATGGAGTCATAGGAAACCACTCTGTAGGCTTGGTATTCTCCACCTCAGTTTATAGCATGGTTTCCAGGTGCCCAAGTGAATCTATACTATCAACTAGATATTGGCATCTGAATCTTTAAATATTACTTGCTTGGAGGTTTTCCCTCAAGTGTATTTTAACTATTCGGGTTTTTGTTTGGTAGTCTGGTACCAACTTGGACTTGCGAGTACTCCTTTGACGCTGAAAGCGATATCAACTTTCTGTGTAGAAAATCTTGAATGACAATGCCAATTTTAACCTTGGATTAGGGATCACATTTCCCAGATTTAAGCAGGGTCGGTACTTCCTTCATATTATATCGTACAATATACCTACTTGGATAAATTGCCTAGACCCCCCCCCTTTTCAGTAGTCGAAACAAGTAAAATGTTTTTGCTAGAAATGCAGTGTAAACTTTAAAACCTACCCTCCTCCATATTAATGGAAAACAAGCCTTAACAAATGTACAAAACAAATTATTTGAATGTAAGGTACATGTATAAGTTTATTTTTAAAAAATTAAGCTTATTGTCCCTGCTGAAAATGTGGAAAATTTGTTCTATTGTTGTCTGTGAATAGTTTGCACATTTAAAATGTTAATAATAGATGTGCTCAAATTTTTGCAACTTTTATACTTTGAATGTAAATGTTATGTACCTTTACCCTTTCTATAAGTGTAATGTGTTTAATTGTGTATCATATACTTTCTGCTTGTCTTTGTATGTGCATTTTGTCCCTAGATATCTTGGATCCAGTAATAAATAATTAGATTAGTCTTCAGTGACTTGTATACTATGGCTTGAAGGCAAATCTGTTTTTTTGAATAAACTACTGCATTAAAGTTTAATTGTTTTTCTTACAGCAAATCGTTTTAGAAATATTTTGGTAGCAAATTGGAGTTAGAACGAAATGCAAAAGGTATATCCTTTTCTATGTTCAAAAAACACAGGGGTGGGTTCGTAGAAACCAAGCCAGAATTGGATTCTACTGGAATTGAATCAGCCAAAATCCATATGGCTTTAACGCTGAAGGGAACTGATAAGATGGCTGTGGGATGTCCATCTACGCTGTTGGCTTTCAGGATTATCAAGATCAAGTAGGAAGAATCCCATTTAAGAAATATTTGAGAAGAAAAGGGGCAACTGAAGAGTGAGGTGACCTTTTTCTTCTAAACATTTCTTAAATCTGTTGTCTTAATGGAAATATGCAAATCTAAACTGTCATTCCTCACAGCCAACATCAACATCAAATTACATTTGTATAGCACCTTTCACGTCAGGACGTTCCAAGCCGCTGGACAGTCGGATCCGCACCCGAGGTGGTGGTTGGAATCAGGAAGGGGGCACGCTAGGGGTAGGAGAGTGACCAAAGGCACATTCAAAGGGTTGTGAGACTGGTTTTGAAGGAGGCAAGGGAGGGGCCAGCTGGAAGGACTGGAATGGTGTTCGGGGGGGGGGTGAAGCAGGCCGGATCCTGTTGAGAGAAGGGAGTAGACAGGTTGGTAGGGGGGAGCAAGACTGGAGGGCTTTGAAGGTGACCAGGATCTTGAACTATATCCTCTGAGTGATGGGGAGCCAGTGGAGTCAGGTGAGGATGGGGATGATAGGGTTGCAGAGACTGGGACGGGAGAGGACACGGGCTGCAAAGTTCTGGATGATCTGCAGCCTGTAGATGGAGGAGTTGGGGAGGCCAACAAGCAGGGAGGTTAATGTTAGACTTGGAAATTAACATGTTATGTTGTTATTGCCTTTAATGGAGACCAGTCTTATAGCAAACTTGTTATAACTAGCTTCGCTTGCAATCAAAGCATCCAATATAGAATGTAGATTGACAGGCAGACATTTCGTCTTTATACTCAGCTGGGAGAACTCCTTTAATATATTTTCTCTCTGTCTCCCTCAGTCTCTCTCCCAGGCTCCTCCTCCTCTATCTCCCTCAGTTTCTCTGTCTCTCAGTCTTTCTGTGTCTCCCACAAAACAGTCACTGCACTTTATAATATATTCTCTATCAGTGTGTGTCTTGCCCAGTCTCTCTCACTATCTGTTGGTCTCTCTTGTCCAGTATCTCTCACTATCTGAAGGATAAACCAAGCTTGCAAAGCAACAGAGCTGTTAGTGAATCAGTATATACAAGAGGTGAAAATGCAGCATTTTTAACTTTTTGCTTTCCTTCTCTCCTAACACAGGATAGAGAGAATTCAAAATTGTATGTGAATTTCAAAGACAACACTTAAAATGAGTATCATCCTGTCTTCCATATTATAGGCTTTGAAACTCAAAAGAGAACCAAGAGCAGTAGATAATAGAAGTGAAAGAAATTACCACTTTGCTATAATAAATAACTCCAATTGGTGAACATCACCACCCCCCCCAGATTATTTTGCTTAAACATTGGTAACTGCAGCTATTGAGCTCTGACACTTCCATCCTGTACATCCTGTCCCTGCAGTGTTTGGGGAAAACTTAAAACTTTCAAACTTTTCCTGAATATAGTTGAGCTTCTTAACTCATAGCACAATAACACATTAAACTTCAAATAAAGTTGCTTCTTCCCATTTAGTCCTTATACAGAATATTCCCTCACCTTTACAGACTGAGGAACCCTACAGGATAATAGGCTTTATAAATAGGGGCATAGAGTAAAACTCAGGAAGTTATGATGAATCTTTATAAAACACTGGTTAGGCCTCAGCTAGAGTACCGTGGGTCTTTCACCACCCTTTAGGAAGGATGTCAAGGCATTGGAGAGGGTGCAAATGAGATTTAGCAGAATGGTACCAGGAATGAGGGACTTCAGTTATGAGGGAAGCTAGGATTATTCTTCTTGGAGCAGAGGAGGTTGAGTGGAGACTTAGTTTTCAAAATTATGAAGGGATTTGATAAGGTGAACAAGGAGAAATTATTTCTACTGGCGGGTGGGAGGGTTGATAACCGAATGACACCGATTTTAAAATCGTTAAAAGAAACGGAGGGGATTTTTTCATCCATCGAGTTGTTCGGATCTGGAATGCATTGCGTGATAGGGTAGTGGAAGACAATTCAATAACATCCTAGATATAGATTTGGGGAGAACAAGTTTGCAGGGCTATGGGGAGACAGCAGCGGAGTGGGATTGAATTGGATAGCTTTTTTCAAAGAATCAACACAGACACGATGGGCCAAATGGCCTCCTGTGCCGTATGATTCTAGGATCCTACATCAGGCTCTGTGAGCCTATCCCTTACAGAACTCCCCCTAGTGGATGTGATACTGTTGAACACATACCTACAACCACAATTTTGACTTGTTCAGCTCCACTGGCTTCACAGTTACCCGATCAAAATCAAAATCCTTGTTTTCATGTTCCAATCGTGCCACAATCTCAGCCTGTTCTGCGACCTGCTGTGGCTCTTATCACCCTGCTGCTCAACTAACACAACCTGCTTCACATCCTCCACCCAGTCTACCCCATTGTTGGTGGGTAAGCTTTCAACTTTTCTGCCCCACTTCCTGGAACACCATTCCTGGAGTCCCTTCACCTCTCCAGCCTTCCCATTTAAATGCTAGCTGCTTTGTCTTCTCGTTTTGAACCACCCCCCACCCCCATCCAGCTGAAGTGTGTGGTCAGCTGTGTAAAGTCCTCTGGATGTGAAAGGCGCTTTGCAAATATAAATTGCACTAAAGCACTAATATTTTTACAAATGTTGCAGATGTGTAATATTTTATCACCTAAATGTTTTTGCAAGGAAAAAAAAATTTCCATATTTTAGAAGTGCAAAATGAATATCCCTAGTTTTAAGTTTAAGATAAATGTGGTTCAGAGCTCCCCCTGATGGATGTATTACTGTTGTACATATATGTATGACTACAAATTGACTTCTGAGACTTCAGGAATAAAGGTTCCCTTATGCTCCTATTAGAAAATACCATTTAGCAAATGCATTTGTTGACCTTTGTACATTATGTAACCGCACAATTTCAAATCCTGTAATGTAACATTTTAAATTAAAATGTAAAGTGATTTTTCTCTTTAGTGCACATTTTTCCCCTCCACTATTAGGCTTTCAATTTTTGTGAATAGATACAGTCCTATAGTAGTGTGGCTATTCAGTATTGAATGTAACTAATGCTGCTTTAATGCACAGTCACTGCAATACGTGCATTCAGGAAAACGTTAATAAAATGTGCGCATTACACTGGTAGAATGTCAATCTTAGAAAATGATGTTGCGATGTACAGTATGCACACTTAACATTCTGAATCAATTTTACAGAGTACTCCATGGCATCGATGGGTATACTCCTTGTCATATGTAATACTGACAAAGTCAAATAGACTAGTTCTGTCAGAAGCAAGGGCATCTTTGGTGTTTCATCCTGAGTCAACCCGCTGTTGGGACTTTATGAAATAGGCCAAACTGATGTACAATGGGATATCTTAAGAAAATATCCAGTGAGAAAAGGGCATTCCTTCCAAGTCTGCACCTGCTATCTTTGCTATCTACCCCATAATGAACTCCACCTTCCTTGTAACGATTAACTCATCCTCCCTCAATTGTCCTGAGAAAAAGTTCAACATAAATAATAAAATAATCCTTACATTTTATATTGCATCTTTCATGCCTGGGGGACATCCCAACATGCTCACAGGATATACTGTAAAGTGCAGTGACTCTTTTATGGGACTTACATATTTCCAAGTTATTCAAACAAAACTTCAGAATATTCTTCCATCTCCACATCTCCCATTTTTAAATATGGTCTGTGCACTCCAGAGAGCAGTCATCCACTACAGTCCCAGTAGCATCTTGCCCTTAAAACATTTGATATTTTAGTTTATAGCTGTTGCGATAACTGCCAATCTGTTCCCTACCAGATATTTATCCACCTCTGGTCAAGGAATTGACTCAGCCTCGATTACTTTTGTTGGAAGTCACCTGGACAAACCCACGACTCCATGAAAAATATTTTTTCGAATCTAGTCTTCTATACTTGTTAACTTTAAACTTGTCATCTCCAGTTCATCTCTCACAGCCTAGGTCAGGATTCTTAATGCTTGGAAAATGCCCTCCACCTTTTCTCCAATAAAAATATGTTCAGTTTTGAGTCTCACTTCATAACATAACCTAGACACTACACCCTGGAATTGTTTGGATCTTGTTTCTCTGATTCCTGTCCCAAGCACAAGTGTCTTTCTCAAAGCAGGATGATCAAAATGGCATACAATGGGTTGAAAAATGATTGTGATAATTATCAATCAAGCCATCCACTCCTGGCTGACAACTGCTGTTGGGGATTACTCAACTCCTCCATGTCGTGCCTGACTGAAAATAATTTTGCCCCAATGCAGCAACTCAGCTGACGGTTAGGATTTTTGATTCTCCTGTAGCAAACATCCCAACATTTCTTCTTTTTAAAAAAAGTTTAACAATTTATCACCGGTTGTAATTATTGTATCATATACCCCATTTCAACCCTTCAAATGTAGCCTCACCAAAGATCTATACCACTTGACAACACTTTCTTTCAAATGCACATCTGGGATTCATAACTGATGGTCAAATCGTCTCTCCCCACTTGCTAAAATTAAATTACCAGTGGAATAATGTATTATTGAAAAATTAAGTAACAACTGAGAAGTTACATTTTTAAGTGGACAAAATGCACTTGATACTAATGGATAATTGAGAATGGAATGGAATTTGCACATAATGATTAAGCTGCATATAATATAGTTAATTGCCAAGAGTGCATAGGCACGTTCCTACTGCAAAGCATTGGGCATTTTAAAAGGAATGCAAAAAACACTGGTTCCCATTTTGCTGCACGTAATTACAAATGCCACCAGGGTGGGAAATCTGTAACCCACAATATCACTTTGGAAACAGTTTAAACAGGTAGGTTCATCTGTTTCTTCTGATACACAATAGTCAAAACAAGGTGTGTTTCTTGTTTGTATTTTCACTCATTGTCTTGCTACCTCCTTGTGGCATGGTGATTCTTGCTGGGCTGTTAATCCCTGGATACTGGCAGCTCTCCTACCTCACCCAGGTTGTCATGATTCATGTGGAATCCCGTAGTTTAGTGGTTAGAGCATCCGTCTCGCCCCTAAGAGAACCCGGGTTCAATTCCCAGTCAAGGGTGAAATCTCAGGCAAGTTTCCTTACTCCACACACACCTGTTTACCTAGCAGTAAATAGGAACCTAGCTGTTAGTCGATTGGCAGATCGCTTTCCAGGGATAATAATCCCTCCCAAAAAAATGTGGTTACTCAATCCACGACTGTGGGACACTGCTGTGCGCAACTCGCTATTGGGTTTCGCCAACAAATTCAGTCAATTAATTTTACAATACATTCTGTGAACAATATGATAAGTCACTATATCTAATGCAAGAATTACTATTATTATGAATGATCTTAGAAATATCAGCGATCATTTGAACTGGAGATCAGCACAACTGAGTATGATCCATTCAGACCCAATGTCCACCAGCAGATGTCAGTGAACTAGCAATCATGAGTGGGAACCGTGGTTAACATATTTCTTCAAAAACGTAGGGGTACTAAGAGGAATTGTTCAGGTGGATGTTAAAGATCCCATGGCACTATTCAAAAAGAGAAGGGAGTTTTTTTCCAGTGTCCTGGCCTACAATTCCCCCATTAAAACTGGTCGTTCACTTCTAGGCTGTTTGTGGGACAATTGCTGTGCGCAAACTGGCTGCCACATTTTGTTCACAAAACAACTAATCAAAACAGTATATTCTGTGAATTGCTTTGAGATATCTCAATGATGTGATAAGGTGCTATGTCAAATGCAAGGGATATTATTATAATTTGACAGCCATAAACTACTGACTAAATGAATTGAAATTGAAATCAGCTCTAAATTACTGTGTTTCCCTGGCCATTGGGGAGTATCTGGAGTACTGCCACCACTCACAGAATAGTACGTACTCTTCGATCTGAATAAACTGAATAAACTATTCCCCACATCTACATTTATATTAAGCGCTCCGAGACACTATCCTGTGAAAGACAGTTCACACAGGGCAGAGCAAGTTCTTTTCAAGCCACTGAAGAGAAGAGAGATTCATTTATGATTTACACATTGGAAACTAACAGGAGTGAAGATGAACTGTTTGAGAAGGAACAACTGAAAGGGAAGTTTGACTTGTTTTACAGTGATCAGAATGAAGAATTGGCTTGCCTTTTGATATCTCACTTAAAAGTAAGGTCATACTTAACTTTTTTTGAAAAATTGCATGCATCTCTGAAAGTGCTCAATACTTTTAATAATATATTTACAATACAAATTAAAATACAAATTTAAATTTGTAGAGCACCTTTCACATCATCACTGGTGTCTTGCGAGGTCCTCCTGACGTGAAAGGCTCTATACAAATGTAATTTGTATTGTAATTCCCTGTCTAACTTGCCTGCCCAAATTAATAATATCAAGAACATTTCTTAGTGTCAATGCATTTCAAATGAGTTCAATGCCAGTATACAGATACTGCTCAGTTACGTTCAATACAACACCATCCAGGGCAGCCAGGTTGAGTCTCAAAGTGCATAGTCAAGGCCTCTCACACAAGGACCTGGATTAAGCAGCTGGTGCAGGATTGGATTTAGACCTTGAGAGCATCAAGGTGGCTGGCACGTCACAAGCTCTCCTGCGAAGGCAGATGTCCTCCAGATAACTGGTAAGGAAACTGAGGCTTGGGGCTGCTGTTGGAAGGCGTTGCCTGGAGTCCGAGTTCCTGATCACGCATTTGTACGTTCAGCGCCTGGAATGCCTTGATTGGTTTGAGAGCTGCTTAAGCTTCACACCTCAAACTGGTGGAACCATCGCTCATTGGGAAGGAATGTGTGTCTAAGTTGTGGATAGGAAGATGGTGACCTCACGCATTTCATGCTGAGCTGTGTGGCTCTTGTCCTACCATCCAACGAGTGAGGGCTCAAACCTCTTGTTGGCGGTCAAATGACCATTAGTGACTATCCTCCTGGGGGGATGGCCAACCAACACTTACTGGTGGCCACAGTGTGACTTTTAGTTATCTGCATTACTTCCTTCTCAAATCAGCTAGCGTGTGAGGAGAGGTGGAGAGGAAGGGAGAGAATGGGCAAGTATGCCTGACCAGCCGCTCACCGCCTTCACGGAGCTCCCTAGGAGCTGTAATCTGGCTGCTCCCTCCGCACCTTGGATGTCCTCACAACATGAAAGGTGCTATTCAAATGCAATTTGTTGTTGTCTCCTACATTTCCTATTTTTACTTCCTACATGTAGTGCCTTGCAGGTATCTGTATTAAATTGCACTTTCCTTTCTACTCGCTTGATTGACTTTAGCCACTACAATCTTTGCCTCTCTCACACTGCTGAACCTCCAACCCAATTTATTGTCTAGTTCCAAATCGCTCGTGCCCAATGTGCTGTTATTTATTTTGTAGATGAGCACAAATTTACCCTGATCACAGAAGTTAGTCTGGATGCACTTACACAAAGAGCGGGCCAAGCGGAAAAACAGTCCTTCCAATTGGACAAGTGGCTAAGTTTATAAAATAGTATTAAATGGCTAGTTAGCTGCCTATGAAGACGTAATTGGGATGCTATTTTGTTTAATTTAGTAAATGTTATTCTTTGTTGGTTTGCAAATTTACCGAACATCTTATGACCAGTTTATACAGTAGTGGCAAAATCCTTGGCATAACTTCACACTACCAAGGCCAGTACATTTACTGGCAATTGGTGAATCAGCCCTTAAGTATACTGACTCATCAGTTTGAAATAGGTAGGTTGTGAAAATGTAGGTTCCAATTGGAAACTAAAAGGAGTATCGCATACAATGCAAAAGTTTCCTGTCTTTGTGCTGTTTTACCCTTTGTTAAAAACATCCCTGCATAGTTCGCTTCCGACTGACTGGTGTGAAGTGTGAAGAATTGATTTTAGACAATCCTCAGGGAGTTGAGATTTCTCCCTTTCCTACACTTACACCATGCTCAAGCCCTTGATAAACTGAGGCCAGCTGGTGGGGGCAGAGGTGGGGTTAAAAGGAACTAAAACATTTTCCAGCATCTTTTGCAAAGTCACCAAACACCAATTTCTCGAACGGAATTGGATGAATACAATTGCAAAAAAAAAACCTTTTCCAAATTGGATGTGGATCAGTAAGAAATATCAGCCAATAGATAGGAAAGCTAAAGTATCTGATCTGTACACATGCAGAATGAAGCAGGGGTGTGCAACTAAAGGTGCAAGGTTTTTATGGAAAATAATATTTAAGTGGTTTTGTACACTGGCAAACATGTTTTACCAAGGACGGAAAGTAGTAGAAATCTATCATCAGATCGTTTCCACTTGATGGTGTGATAAAAATACCACGCATCTCTTCACTTCTCATCTCCTCCCTCACAAAGATAAATAGATAACTTTCTTTAAGAAGTCGCTATCTGCACTAACAGCAATCTGGAGTGAGAAACGCCTCCCTTAGATGCTTCTCTCTGGCAGAGAGTTGGGTTAAAGATTGTGTTAAATTATTTAAGTTTACACAAGGTGACATACTGTTTTATGGCATGTTTAATTTATCACTGCACATTTCAAGTTTATTAGATAAGTCTGCTTAGATTTGTGTACTTACAGTCACGTTGACATTTCATTTTGCTGATGTTGTATTACTTGTCTGGTATTTTCCATACTGTGTCGATTTTGCTAAATGTTCATATACCAATAACACATTGGCTATTTTCCTTGCATTTCAAGAAATCGGTTTCGATTGAACGTTTTGAATGGATTGGGGGCTCAGTAATGAAATTAGATGGGAGTGTGGATTTTTGAAAATACCTGATGTTTTTCATTTACAACTACTTTCTTTCCTCCTTTTATTACACATTAGCCTTTCAGGGCTGCTAAACCTCAAAATTCCTGGCATTGACATAGACCAGATAATTAAGTCCCTGGTGGCTTCTCTTTTCAAAACAACCAGATCTTTTTTTTTTGTTTTATTTAAACGAAATCTCAATTAGTCCCAGTCTGTCCTGGGGGGGTGGGGGGGGGGGGGGGATTGCCCCCCTTTAACAGACTCCTCCAGAGATTCAAGTAATGGATTTCAGCCTGGAAGTGGGGTGGGGGGTTGCTGGAGGGGTCTTCAAATATGAATTTCATTGAAGAGTGGTGAAGTCAGTGTGTTGGCCAACCCTGTCTGGCTGCAAGCTGATGCTGTCTGTCTGTCTGTCTGTCTGTCTCACTCACTCACACTCACACAGCTCAGCTCAGCTGGTTAGATGTTAGCAATGCATTCTTGTCTGGCCAGTCCCACTTTCGCCTGGTACACTGGTCATTCATTGCAGTATTTCTGGCACGACAAGGAGCCTGCAGTTGTGATTTGAGCGGAGAAGCAGGAGGGAATGAGAGAGAGAGAGAGAGAGAGAAAAAAACACTGAACTGTCACAGGATGTGGTTTTACTGAACACGCACTGCTCGAGAGAAGAACATTTTTGGTGCATGACGTTCTCAACAGCCAGAAGGAAGTCGAGGGATATATTTAGACCCCAAAAGCTTGAATTGTAAAGTTTGTCAAAGGACATTTATTCGGATTGGGTTTTTTTTTTGCATTCAGCCTGATCTCCCCCCAGCCTGAGCCTGAGCCTGAGCCTGAGTCACTGCTTGTACTTGTTTTGTGTTCAGTGTTGATCAAGACCACTGTGTGGCTGCTAACTCTGTTTGAGTTTCCTCGGGGTAAGTCACTGGAATGAGTGTGTGTAACTGTGATGGTATGTTAACTGCTCACGATCCTTCCAAGGATGTGGGTGCTTCCCTCACCCACATTATCAGGGCATCCCTTTCATCCCCTCCTCCAAAACAAAAAGGTACCCTTGTGTGTGTCTAAACGTCAGGATCAAGGGTTTAAAATAAGTTGTGTTTAAGGCGTTGTGACTGTGGCTGTATTCAATTGCAATGGAAACGTATATGGCCATTTAACCGGGATCTTCCAATATAATAATGATTTGTGGCTGAAATTGCACCGTCAATTTGCTGTGATTAAAGGTTACAAACTGCTTGTTACATCCTAAGGGCGAAACTCTCTGTGGTGTGATCTGTCTTTAACCATAACCTGTATAAGTTTCCTGTAGCCTCAAAGACAACAGGGTGACCAACATGTCGTGATACCATTACAATGTCTAATCAATCTTAAATAAATTATGGTTTTTTTTAGATAATAGGGTAGATATCACGACTTTTTGTCACCCTGTATATAGCCTGAAAGCAGCATTTATATGGCAAAAATAGGATTCTGCGGATTTCCATTGAATGTTTTAAAGAGTGCTTCGAGCAAAAGGAAGACTGGTTTCTCCTTTTACCAGCAAACTGACGTTTGTGTGTGTGGTTTTTTTTTTGCATTACACGTTGAAGAGCAACACTGAGCATCTTCAGTTAAACTTTCGGTGTAGTTTTTATTGGATGCACAAATAGTGTTTGCATGACTCTGACGTGTGTGGAAATACAAGTGCCTTGTGACAGCAAAGCCTGTAACACTAAAACAGAACAACACTTGAACTGAGTGTGCATGCTTTCACCTTTGAGGTTTGTTAATGGATCCCCAATTCTCTACACAAATTCCAGAAATAACTGTATAATCACATTATTGATATACTATATATATACACAATACACACACACACATATATAACCATAGATGTTCTGTCTTCTGGAAGTCTCAGTCTCAGCTGCATTTTGTCTGCTGTTAGACAAAGTATGCATCGGGCAATCTGTTATGTACTTCATCGGAGACTGATATATGATCTACTGAGTGCTATGCCAGTCTTTGTTTTTGTTTTCTGGGGAAAAATTAAACTAGAACAGCTGTTAGAGCTGATACGTCCTGTGACTCTGTTAGTTAACACAAGAGTCCAGACCCCAAACCACTTCAAAATATCTTTGTCGACTTCCTTTTTTTTCTCTCTACTAGCTCCACTGTGTTTTGACTGGTTGTGTGGAAACAAAATTATGCAATTACCTTAAAGGTAAGAAAGACAAAGTAAATCTGGGCTAATTGACTATACGTGATTCTATTATATAGATAGTATATCTATCTAATAGTCTTCAAAAAAACAATCACAACATGAGTAGTTACTGTAAGGCAATTTGAGATATGTTGACTTTTGTGGTGCTGTAAAAATGCATTTTTTCTTCTATGGGCTGTGAACTGAGATGAAAATAAAAATAATAATAATAATCCTTGCATTTGATGTAGCCCTTTTCATGTCTTCTAGCCATCTCAAAGCGCTTCACAGAATATATTGTAAAGTTAATAGACTGTATATTTGTGGGCGAAATGCAGCAGCCATTGTGCACAGCACAAACAGTCGTGGATTGAAGTGCCTCATTTATTATTGTTTTTTTCTTGAGTGATTATTATCTGGGGTGTGGAGTAAGGAAATTTGCCCAAGGTTTTGCCCTGCTGGGAATCGAACCCAGATTTCTCATTTGCAAGGCGAGTGCTCTAACCACCGAGCTGCAGGACTCCACAAAAATGAACAAAACATTGGTGCCATAAGGGATGGGAGAATTAATATTATTCAATGACTGAAACATTCCCAAGCATAACAATAAAACTGATCTTACGAATGAATAGACCAAACTCTGCTGCTTATGAAAACGATGTTAGCATTCATAAGGGAATCAAACCATAGCAATCTCCTTTTGGGGAAGTTATATGGATTATGAAATAATCAGCAAAAATTAATTTTCAAATTAGTCCAGGCCTTATTCCCGAGACCTCGCTTGACTACCACTATTTAAAAAATTCCCCCAAAACAGACTTAGGCAAAATGATAGAATTAGTCTTCTCATGTGATTGAGGTTAGCCCACAACCAGGCTGACAGGCTATTAGATTCTATCTATAATCATAAAAACATAGAATCGTTGAATTTACAACACAGAAGGAGGTTTTCCTGGTGCATTGTGCTGTGTCAGCTCCCTGAAAAATCTACCCATTTAGTCACACTTCCCTGCCCTTTCTCCTCAATATTTTTTTGAATATTAGTCCAAACCTGTTCCCTACAAACTGATTTATTGTCCAAGTCTAGTTTATCTTTTTAGTAAAATAAAGTATTTGTATTTTTATAGCATCTTATCATGTTGAAACATCTAAAAGAGTTTTGCAGTATTTACTATCAAGTGTATTGACTCTTTGTATAGACAAAGACAGCAGCTATTTGCGCAAAACAAGATCCCACAAACAGTGGTGCAGTGAACCTTGTAAAGTGATGAATTACATTTATCTGGAAATATTGTTGGCTGTATAGAAAAGTACTAAAGGATCTTTAACATCTTAATGAACAGACAGATGGGATTGAATGGTTCAGTGTCTCATCCAAAGGACAACACTCCCCAGCAATGAATTTGAAGCTTGAGCCAACAACGCTCTGACCTAGAGAGCCAGTGCTACTGAAGCCTAGCTGAATCTTTGTCTGTAGTGACTGTTCTTCAGAGTTATCAGGAGTTCTGCTTTTTATCAGCTTATGGCAAGATAAATTGTAATTTGTTATGCTAATTATCATCAAGTGGAATCAGGAAAATGTGTGGCATTATATTTTCTTAGTTCTTTGTAACTCAAAGAGACATAATCTTCTCACTGCAATTTGATGCAGAAACTCTACATTCCTGAAAAAAAGAAGTACTTTCAGTTCTATTTTTTTGCAAACCCAACCTCAGGAGCTGACAGTATCACAATTTGTGGTTGCACTCTACACCACACTAAACCAATATGGAACCTGTGTCCTGTTCGACCCTCAGCTATCCTTCATACCCCACATTCGTGCCGTGACCCGTTCAGGCCTTTCCCACCTCCTGCTCCAGGTCCCCTGCACTTCCTGCCCCAACATTTGTGGTCTGGCATTCAGCATCTCTGTCTCCACACTCTAGAACTCTACTATCCCACATCCCCTCTTTTGCCTGTTTCAAGTCCCGTCTAAAGACCTTCCTCTTTGACCGTGCCTTGGGCCACCTTCCCACCCCCACCCCCAACCTCCCTGCTCTCCACCTCTCCTGACCCCAACTCCCAGCTCGAATCCAAACCCCTGATTGTCCAGCGCCCTGGGCCGTCTTTCCGATGTGAAGGGCGGTATACAAGTGTAATGTGTTGTTGACACAAATTAATTTTTGTTTCCTGATCCTTGGACAGTATCAATTCCAGTCACATATAATTCAGGTTACTAACAGCTTTGTAGATCCAACGGATGAATATCCCATCTGTTTGAATCATGTCTCCCTTTTTCGGAGTCCAATCCTGCCCTTGCAAAGGGTTATGAGATGTTACCCTATGTGAAATGCAAGTTGTTGTGGTTGTATTAAGTTTTAGGCATTTACAGAACATCAGATGCAAATGCATAGTAGAATATGTGCAGATTTAGAATATACAAAACAGCTGTCAAAGGGTTACTTTTCCTTTCCAATCATTTTAAAAAAAGTGCTCAAGAAACTAAAATCATTTTAAAGTATCAGATAATGAGCAGCTGTGAGCCAATTTCCAATAAAATTACATTGATTCCAAACTATTTTAGCCCAGCATTTGTGATGTGGTATGAAATAACATAAAGGGCTGAATTCCAGAGTACTAAATCTGGAGAAAAAAAATCTCCTATCAATGAGATGCAGCAATGCATTGTTAATGCTGTTAAATCTATTGTTTATGTCTGTACTGCTATAGGGTGAATTGCACTGAACAGAAACTGGCTTTGGCATCTATGATAAATAGAATTCATCCACTGGCCCAGTTATTTGATTATGGTTTATTACACTTCCGAAAGGAATCTGAAGGTGTCATTTATTGCTGCTATTTCTACCACATCTTGTGTTTTCTACTTTAAATTAGAAACTGAGAAGATGGGCTGTGGACTGCCAAAGCTGGAGAAGCCCAGTGAAAACAGCCCAGGCAAAATCTACTCAACACTGAAGAGAGCACAGGTAGAAACCAAAGTGGGCATTGCATATGAGTATAAACTCCTGGACTTCACTACAACGCAGAATGGTAAGGGGTTTAACTGTTCCCATTACCGCAAAGTAAACTAATGAATTGTGAACACAATGGAATATTTTTTCACTCTGTATTGCTAAGCATATGTTACTTGCCAAGTATTCCTGTGACTGACACACGTTTTGCTTTGTGGAACAGAACCACCCGCCAGTAAATCAGTGTGGAGCGTGAAGTCTGATATATGCATCCTGCACTACACTACTGTGAATCAGGAACAAAACAAATATCTATAATAATAATATATTAATCCTTGCATTTGATATAGCACCTCATTGCATTGTTGAAACATAACAAAGTGCTTCACAGAATATATTGTGCAGAGCAGCACCAAAATCAGCTGTTAGATTTCAACCTTGCAGAAGAGGTGGTCGTGGGATCAGCTGCAATTCAAAGTATGAACAAAGAAGGAGCCCTGTGTGATTGGTACCCATCACAATTTATACTATGTGCAGATATGAATCTCACTGCTGAAACCATCTTTAATTTACACTTCTTGTTGGAAAGCAAAATTATAGTGGTACAATGCCAAACATGCATTAGGTTCCTTAGGTGGCATATCATGTCTTTCATTCAAAGAAAGGGAAAGGGAGATTCAAAAATTCTGATGAAAGACAGGGTGAAAAAGATGTGTTTTTCAAAGGTTTTCGTAGGACGGAAAGACATAGTAAGGCAAAAATATTTTTGGAAGAGAATTCCAGTGATGGTAGGCAATTATTAGTAGACCTGAAAAAAATTGTCGTTTTTAAGAATTTGAGGAAACCTGCCACAAACTGGATAATAATAACCCTTGAATTTAGTATAGCACCTTACATATCAGGACTTCACAGGATATATTGTAAAGTGGAGTGTCCGTGTATTTTGCGGATAAACCAATTTGCAACCAATTTACGAACAGCAATGTCGCACAGACAGCCTTGGAACGAATGAACAGTTTTATTTGGGGGATTATTTGCCAAGACACTGGGAGAAACTCCCTTCTCTTTTTGAACAGTGCCATGGAATTTTTAGCATCCACCTTAACAGGCAGACTCGGTTTAACATCTCATCTGGAGGACGACATCTCAATGCAGCACATTCCTAGCACTGCGTTCCAGCGTCAACTTAGACTGTATGAGTTCCAAGTCCTGCTGTGGGGCTTGAACCCACAACTTTCCGACTCAGAGGTGAGAGTGCTACCAACTGAGCTAGGCTGACAAATTAAGACTGAATCTATGAATTCTTGAAAATTCAGCAAACTATAACGTTTTAAGACATTGTCCTACTGCTGAGAAATTACAGTCCATAAGAGTCCACTGTGAGTCTATGTATCTGAAAAGCCACTGAGACAAGACCTCCCTCTGACAAGGCTGATTTAGTGTGTTTGTGCCATCTACAAGGAGGCTGGATTTCTAGATATCGTGTCTCCTTTTATGACTATAAAAAATGATTGATTCAGTATAATGAAATGTAACAGTTTCAAATTATTTACAGTAACTGAACTTTGTGTTTTCTCCATTTTATGGTGAGGTCATTAATACATGAATCAAATACTGTAGCTCTGTATAGTTTGCCCATTTTATAAGTTTCCGTGGTTGTTGCCCAAAATTGGTAATTGCCCAAAACAAGACAGGGGTCGACCAGAGAATAAGGATGTGAAGTATATTTTTAGGACACACGATGAGTATTTACACCAAGACTAAATACCAAAAAGTATTTTCAGCTCTCCAAGACATTACCCCACCTGAAGTGTGTCATATTAATGGAAGCTGTTCTTTACACAGTGAGTGTCCAACAGCTGGAATGGGTTACCAGGAAAGGGTGCTAGAGGCCAGGGAACTTTATAGATTTACGAAGCAGCTTGATACTGTAATAGGAAGCTGTTAGAGTGGATATTCTAAAATAATTAGATTAAATGGGTTGAATGACCTTTATCTCAAACCTTGTGATTTAGGTCCACTCTGCCAGTTCAGGTGCACATTAAGGAACCCATGGCACTTTTTGAAAAGAGAAGGGAGTTTTTATTGGTGTCCTGGCCAACAATCCCCAAAATAAAATGGGTCACTCACTTCATGGCTGTTGATGGGATACTGCTATACACAAATTAGCTGTTGTGTTGGCCTACAAATAAGATCACTATACTTGGTTATGAAATCCTCCGAAGCGATTTGAGACATTTGACAACGTGACGGCATATTCTGTGAAGTACTTTTAAGATGTCTCAAAGATAAGGTGCTGTACCAAATGCAAGGATTATTATTATTATTATTTATTATTATTACATTGTAAATCCTCTTCCAGTTTTTCTGGATGCTGTTGCCAGATGATGTTCCATCTTCCATCAGTTCTACCAATACCTATGTCCAAGTGCTTCACTGATCAGTAAAAGAAGTGTTTTATGTTAGAGAGAACAAAGCACTGAACCAACTATAAGTTCCCTCCTAAACAGCATTGGGGAAGTACTGTCGCCATCAGAACTGCAACAGTTAAAGAGAAGGGCAAATATCACCTTCGCTGGATAACCAGCGTTGAGCAATAAATGCTGACAAAATGCCAGCGATACCCACATCCTGAGACAGAAAGAGAGGCAAACGCTAACAATGATGTCTAACATTTGATCTGAATTTTGAATTGATTAACCGTGAATTACTCCAATGCGTCAAGCAGTATTCACTTCCCCTCCCTTGGTACCATGCTCCGAGTTGACGTCAGTGAAACCAGGTTATGCATTCGGTTTCCGGCTTTTGACTGCTGATTAGTGACATGACAGTTTTCACTAACAAAAATAGCATTAGAAAAGCTGCTATCCCACTAACCACTAAGGCTATCTACAGGCCCAGCTTTGTTTACATCAGCACTGAAAGCAGAGTTTGAGGGGCAGGGTGAGGTTTGGTAATTTATATTCTACAGTTAAAAAATTTAATAAAAATCTTCATTTTTGATATAGCACTTTATCACACTGTCAAGATATTTCAAAGCTCTTCATTGTAAATTGTAGTAACTGTGAATTTCTAGGCAAATACAGCAGACAATTTGAACACAACAATGTCCCACAAACATCCATGAAGTGAATGACCAATTTTATTTGGTGGATTGTCAGCCAGGACATCATGAAGAAACTCTCTTCTCATTTCAAACAGTAGCATGGGATCTTTAAAACCCATCTGAATAGCCGACTGTGAGTTCAAAGTCCCGATGGAGGGCTTGAACCCACAACTTTCTGATTCAGAGGCGAGTACTACATTTAAACTGCACGTTATTTGCTGTTTAGTTTGGTGATCATTACAACTATGACAAAAACCACGTGGGTAATTTTGAGGGGGTTCTCTTGCTGAAACTCTTACTTGGAAAGAAAGAACTTGTACTTTCATAGAACCTTATTATTGTCAAAACATCTCAAAAGATTTCACAGATAAGGCAAATATAGTTGTAGGCTGTTGTAGGCCTTAGCCAGGTCCCACATGCAGTCATATTGAAAGACCAATGAATCTGAAGGATTGTTGGCCAGGACATCAGGAAAAACTCCCTTCTCTTATGAATCATATCATAGGATCTTTAACTCCCACCTCAACAGTCATCTTCCAAAAGAGGATGTCTTTGATCGTGCAGTCCTCCCCCTAGTACTGTGCTGGATTGTCAGCCTGGCACAATCTTCTTGTGAGTCAGCCTGGGGTAGTCAGTAGCACTCTCACCTCTAAATCAGAAGGTAGTCAGAAGATTTTAAGTGCTCTGAGACCCTACCCTGCATGGAGGGCACTATATGAGTGCAAGTTGTTGCATGTTAAAGCCTTAAGTTGCTGGCTGCTTTGAACTCACATTAGTAGTGTCTAAACTGACACTCCAATGCAATACTGGGGATAATAATAACAATAATCCTTGTATTTGATATGGCACCTTACCACGTCTTTGAGAAATCTCAAAGCGCTTCACAGAATATATTGTAAAGCGAATAGACTGTATATTTTGTGGGCGAAACGCGGCAGCCGAGTTGCACAGCAGTGTCCCACAAACAGTCCTGATTGAGCGACCAAATTATTATTATATCTTTTGAAGGGACTGTTACCTCCGGAAAAGCGATCCACTAATCGACTAACAACCGTGCTCCTACTTACAAGTTCCTACTTGTAAACAGAGGCGTGTGGAGTAATGAAACTTGCCTAAGGTTTTGTTCTGCCCAGAAATCAAACCCAGGTCTCTTGCTTGCGAGGCAAGTGCTCTAACCACTGAGATGCAAGACAGGATATGCTGAATTGTTGCAGGTGTTGTGCTTTAGATGAGACATTTAACCAAGGTCCTGTTCAGGTGGACTCTAAAGTTCCCATGGCACTGTTTGAAAAGAGAAGAAAGTTTTTCTGGGGTCGTGGTTGATAATCCCACCTCCCACCAGAAAATTTGCTTATTCACTTCACAGCTGTTTCTGGGACATTGATGTGCATGAACATACTTTCCTAAATTCTCATATAGCCAGTCTGCCCCTGTGAATACTGAAGAGCTTTCACATCTTATTTTTATATGACATTCAGAAAAAGGTTGTCCCTTAATCCCAAATGATGAATCATCCCTGATATCATCCCAGTGAATCTCTTCTACACCCTAGATACGGCCTTGACATCCCTTCTACAAAGAGGCATCCAAAATTAACTGGACATAATGCTCCAGCTGCAGTCGAAGTAAAGGTTGAGAGATCATATTTGTGAAGGTACTGGTTCATCAATGAATGAATTAGTTCAGTGGACGAACTCCACCTTTCACTGTCTTTCAGTCGAACGAATAGTCTTGATCGACCTGTCATAGTCTGTAGGAAGCGTTGGGGTGTAATGTTTGACCAGAAATTACTATTAATATTTTGGTAGAAAAACTATTAATTGCCCTGGTTTGTTGGGGGAAATGGACACTGCCACAGAATACAATGAGAAGGAGACGAAAGGAAGGAAAACAGGAGTTAAGTGTTGAAACCATACTGACAGCTGAAAGAGCTTAACGCAGTCAGGCTGTCTGTACATTTCACAACCCACGACACATTCTGTATCTTTAATATTAAATTCACTAAAAGATAATGCAACATATGCCGTTCAGAGTCTGTTGTGTTTTTATTCGAATTGAACAGGCTGTTAACAGTCAAACGTATACAGAATTCCCAGCAACATATGGAACTCAAAACACTCACACTCTGTTGTGAAGACTTAATTTGATATGTAGCTGATGAACCGGTACTAAAAGCTAACCTCTGTGTATTTGATTTCTAAACTATCTACGCTTCAGTTCATATGTTTACAAAGAAGTTGATGAAGCAGCAGCAATTTTAAAAAAAAATGTATTTACCTAAACATTTCAACAGTTCAGTTGATATGTTTAGAAACTAATTGGTCAACCGGTACAACATCACTGCAGAAGAATGTTGAGGCATTGCTCAGAGCATCTTTTGTTAAAACGTGTTAAAGACTTCGTGGCAGCTTTCCAGAGAGGCTCCAAAGGGAAATCACTGACTAATCTTACATCTTGAAGAAAGCAAGGACTTGCATTTTCGTAGTACCTTATCACGTTGAAACATCTCAAAATGCTTCATATCAAGTCAAAACGTCTCAAAGTGCTTCACCTACTTACTGTCAAGAGTGTTAAAAACAGCAGCCATTTGCACCAGCAAAGTCCAACAAACAGCTGTTAGGCAAATGAACACATAGATGCGACTTTCATTCAATGCCTCACCTGACAGACAGCAGCTCTGACATTACAGAACTCCCTCAGCACCACACTCGAGTGGCAGCCGAGACTATAAGATCAAGATCTGCTGACTTGGGATTTGAACCCACAATGACCAAAGGGTGAAAATGCTACGAATTGAGACAAGCTTGTTTTCCTTTAAACAACGTCAAAACATCAACCTTATTAACATGTAAAAAGATGCTTTCATCTTTAATGAGTATTTTCATTTAAATTATTTTGTTTGTCTTAAATCTGTCTGTTTTGGTAGATATTCCACAAAGCTATTTTTAAAGAGAAGGGAGTTTCTCCCAATGTCCCAAGCAACGTTGGCCAGTTGTTATGTCTCTTGATGATAATTACCTATAATGCGCTTTGAGATGGTTTGACATGAGTTCGTTCACAAAACACACAGTCATTCCACTTCATAGTAAATCCTGTGAAGTGCTTTGAAGTGTCCTCCCAACGTGAAAAGTACTATACCAAATGTAAGGATTAATATATTTTGCTGTTATAAGGCTGCTTAACTCCCAGCTCAGAAACAAATGTTTCAATCATAGATTCAAATGAATCTATGATTGATGGGACAATGGTTGGATTTGTGCCTCTGCACTTTAGTCCCTATCCTGAAGCCATTCACTGAGCAGCACTAACACCATCCAGAGAAGAAAGTCACAACCTAGGTTGTCTCTCTTTTAACAGGAGGAAAATAGAACTAACAAAATATTTTACAGTGACGCCCACAGAAGGTCAACCCCAGATAACCCGGTCTCTTGTAGATACTGTCATCTGTTTTGTTTCTCTTAAGCACAAATTTAATTATCTGTTGTTATTTTATCTGTAGCTATTGTTGTAGAAAAAGCAGGCACAAAATTCATTTAGGTTAATTTAGGTCCTGTCTACTGTGTGATCAAGTGGACATTAAAGATCATCCACTCTTCCCCCTTCTTAGCTGTTCTTAGCTGCCAGGTATCATAGAGACAATTCCTCCACTGATGCAAAATGTACAGAAGTCTCTTCTGCTGTTTTCTATATTAGGGAGCTTCTGATAAACTGCTAAGTACAATAAAAGAAAGATAAAATGATGAATTAAGTATGTTCATGAGACGTTCCTTTGTCTCACCCTAAAAAATATTGGCAATATTTGCACTATGAAGAATAAGGATAATAAAATTTACACACGAGCGCCAATGTATTTTTTGTAAAACACCACAATTTCAGGCAATTGTACTCACTACTCTTTTACCAGCCTAATATTTCTCCCTTGAAAACTAGTGTGAAAAACATAGCCATCAGTGTGGAAATCGCCCAACTTTCAGGAAGGAATAAAACTTAAGTTGATTTTGGTTCAACACGTGCTAATATATTTTTGATAGATAATAATAACAATAATCCTTGCATTTGATATAGCACTTTCTAAGCACTCCATGATGCTACCCCGCGTAAAGGGCACTATGTAAATGCAAGTTGTTGTTGTTGTTATCACATCTTCGAGACCCTGCAAAGCGCTTCAATTGACTGTGTATTTTGTGGGCAAAACGATCTCTGATGTCAGTGAATTAGTGTCAATGATCGCTTGCTTATGCCAAGACTGGATGAAGAACCTAACAAGCAAAGCTTTCTGATAGCAAAATAAAAACGAATCATAGCTGACTGAGACGGAAAGTCTATAAAATGGCAGGAGATTAAAGCAGGCTAAGGGAAAACTGATCCCACTCTGTCTTCCGCCTGCCACCCCCACCCAGCACATAGTAAATTAGAAACCTAAAGGCTAGAGATTGCCAGACATCTCTGTTTAATCTTCTTTCTACTGATGGTGTTCATATGAGCGCAGAGTTGGGAAAGTTTATGATGACTAGTACAGACCAGAATGAAAGGGAGATTTGAACCACAAGAGTCAGAAGAGAGTGGAGTGATTGTAATATTATGCCCACAATCCCACTGTAGTACTGTATTTAAAAGCAGGGATGGCCACAGTAACAGTTACCCCTCACCTGAACTGGTGTCACCCCCTCCTAAGCTGTTTTCATTGTATGGATATTTCAAAACGGTAAATGGAATATTTACAAGAGCAAATTGTTATTTTCTGTTTTGCACAGTTTCTCTGGAAAGTTAAGTAATGAATGGGGTAATTGAAACCTCACATTGCCAGGCAGTCACTGTATATACCTGGGCAGTCAGTACTCGCTGACCAGTCCCTGCAGGGAGGCACTCATCTACCAGAGTTGCTGCTTGTTTGCTCAGTTGAAATCTGCCATTATAATAATACAATAATAATCCTTGCATTTAATATAGCACCTTATCACGTTCTCGAGACGTCTCAAAGTGCTTCACAGAATATACTGTAAAGTGAATTGACTATATTTTGTGCGTGAAAAGCAGCAGCCAATTGTGCACAGCAGTGTCCCACAAACAGTCATAGATTGAGTGACCAAATTATTATTGTTTATTTATTTTGAAGGGATTATTACCCCTGGAAAAGCCATCCGCCAATCGACTAACAACCGGGTTCCTGCTTACTGCTAGGTAAACAGAGGCGTGTGGAGTAAGGAAATTTGCCGAACGTTTCGCCCTGCCCGGGAATCAAACCCAGGTCCTCTCGCTTGGGAGGTGAGCGCTCTAACCACTGAGCTACAGGACTCACATATACATTAGGTTTATTATCAAATGGAGCCATTCACAGTTCTGACCTATAGATGGATATCCTGTTTAGTTTTTACTGTTCAAACTTTTGTTTATTTTGCTTTTATACAACTGATCTTTTCCTTTAGGCACAGGTAATGAGTGACACTTGACAGATATGTACTGAGATGTGCAGTGTGACCGAAGTATGTGCTCATTGTCATGTGCTCCTGCATTTTACTCATGTGTGTGCAAATCTCCTTGATGGATGCGTTCACCTCCCAATTGCAGGAGTTACACTGGTGGGTGAGCCCATTCCTATCTGCAAGCATGCAGAGAATACATACAGATAACAACAACAAGTTGCATTTATAAAGTGTCCTTCACGTCGGATGCCATCTCGGAGCGCTTAGAAGGTCTTCTGAAGCGCTCTGCTGAAGGTCTGCTAAAGCAGCATACAGAAGGTTGGCTGCTTTATGGACCCATGTGCTGCAATCATTGTGGACTCGGTGCCTACTGAGGCTTTATTAATACTCTTATTATTGAGCAGAGGCTTAGATTGACTGCCTTGCGGTCATACCTAGCAATGACATTGCTTTATACTGAACACTGTGGGGCACTTGAACACTTTCATTAAATTCTGTCAAAAGATAATGTTGAATTAAGATTTAACGGCTTCTTTTAATGATGTGAGGAATTTCTCGTCTTGGTTTATCGGTGAGATAAACAATCTCATTTACAATTATTGTAAATTTACTTTTAATATTCAAAATGAAACAAATTATTTCATTTGAACTGTTTTTTTTCATATCAAGTTGCCTTCATTAATATATATTATATATATATGTTGATGTTTCTGATTTAAATCTCATCATGAGCTTATAAATATTCAGTTCTCAGTGGATTTTTTTTCTGGATTTCATAATAAAATGAATCCGTGCATTTAATATACCGCCTACCATGTTAAAATTTTCAAGTGGTGTATTTGTAGGCAAACATGGCAACCAATTGATGTTTAGCAAGGCTGCGCTAATAATCATGAAATGAAAGACACGATTAACACAGTGAATTGCTGATTAATCCTCCACTGAGCGAAACTCCCATGATACTGTCATAGCAATTTGCTTCCCTTTTCAAATACTGTCATGAGATCTTTAACATCCATCTGAACAGCCAGGCAGGAAAATGGTTTCACATCTCATCCAGTGTTCCTTCATTGTCAGCCTAGACTGGGGGTCTCCAACTGGACAATCCCTGCTAGGTGGCGCTCTGGTGCACGATCAAAAAGACAAGAGAAAGGAGAACAGCCTTGTTATTGAGCCTATTGAAAACAAAGCCAGATACACAAAATACTACATGCATCTCGAAATAAAAATATAATCTTTAATATTTAAATTCTGGTAACTATTGCTCCTGCCTCTTGTTTTTATTGAGAATGACACTACCTAGCAGGAATCGACTGGTTAGACACCCCTGGCCTAGACTATGAGCTCAAAGTCACTATGTGGGGCTTGAACCCAATAACCTTCTAACCTAGACTCAAGAATGCAAATAACTGAACCAAACTGACACTGAGAAAATAAGAGAGGGGAAAACTCAGAAACAACTCTTAGTGTGGTGTAGTGACTGTATTTTGTAAATGAACATGGCAGCTAATTGATGTGCAGCAATATTCTGCAAACAACCATGAAGTGAATGATCAATTAAGCTGCAATTGTTGGTCAGATACCCAACGAATCTCACCTTCTCTTATCAACTGTCTGATCTGAAGGACAGTGCCTCTAATATTATAGTGCTCCCCAACACTGCCCTGAACTATCAGCCTAGATTAGTAGCTCAACGTCCTGCTGATATTACCAATTGAAGAACCTCTCCAAGTGCTTTACATGATTTACTGTGAAGAATAATGTAGATTTGTAGCTGATCATGAATTAAATATCCCCAATTGGAGTCACCATCAGTAATTTCTTACTACTTTACTCTGAGATTGAAAAATATTGTTATATTTGAGTAGAAATCTCTTTAACAAACACATTTTATATTTTAGATAGTCCTCTCAAATGTTCAAAGCATCAGAGATTATTTCTTCTGTAATTTCAAAGTTTGTATTCCTTTGTAGATTCAAAAATGTAATCTGTTGGCCAGAGAGAAGGAAAATTAGTTTTATTGTTTTGCTAGTTATTAATGTTCTATCTTAATCATCTTAATAGTGCCACTATACATGTGTGGTGCACATAGCAGGAACTACCTGTAAAGTGGATCAATGTCATTTTGACCATGAAGAGCAATTGATTTTTATCAGACGGCATGGTATTAATTAAACATGATTTTGGAAGTCGCTAAAGCTAATCACAGGAAGTGAGCTCTTTTCAATATTGTTATGTGATCACCTCTCTTTTTATTTGTTTCCTTCTGATCTTTTTTTAAAGTAATTTAAGCAAAATTCCCCACAACGTGATTTGACCGGGTTGCAAGCAAGTTAATGCTCCAGCTGTGATTTCCTTCCTAGCTGTGTGAGCTGCTTAATGGTTTTATTCTTTAGAAGCTAGCTTTAACAAAAGAGCCATTCACACTGTATTAAATTTGCCACTGTTAAAAGGTGAGTAGTGACAGCTGATAATAATACTCCTTGCATTTGATATAGTGCCTTACCACGTAGTTGAGATGTCTCAAAGCGCTTTACAGAATATATTGTAAAGTGTATTTTGCGGGCGAAATGCGACAGCAGTTTCCTACAAACAGTCACCAAATTTTTTTGGGGGGATGGATTAGAAAAGCGATCCATTTCCCCGGAAAGCGATCCACCAATCGACTAACAAATAGGTTCCCACTTACTTCTAGGTAAAACAAAGGCCTGTGAAGTAAGGAAACGTGCCGAAGTTTTGTCTTGCCTGGGCATGGAACCCAACCCGGGTCCTCTTGCTTGCCAGGCGAGCGGACTAAACACTACGCTGCAGAACTCCAAAATGGAACGGAATCTAATCTATTAGTGATCATTTGGCGATCACTAATCATAGCGATCTTTTTATTTCATCCAAACACTCAGGTTTAGGCAGTAAGATTCAATTGATGATTTATGGATCAAATTTGTTTTATGTTTTGCAAATGAATAATGCCTATTATGTATCATTATTCTTAACTCCCTAGTGCCTAAAGTTTAGGAAAGCCCAGGGGGTTGACACCTAGCTGTGTCTAATTGATTTTTGTTATTAATTGGTATTTTGGTTTCCAAAGCAATTACTTTGATCTTATGTAAACTGTATTGTGAGAAAACCTGGTCACCTGATTAGATATTTTTGTCAAAAAGGTTAGTCATCACAAGAGAGGTTTGGTTCAAGAAGGCCTCTCGGCCTATGTGATCTCATTCTCATTAATTAACCTCTAGGTAAAGAAATACTTCCTGATATCTTTTCTGAAATTGCCCTTTGCAACCTTAATCCTACTATGCCTTCTCATATTGTTGTCTCGATGCATTGGAAGAAACGCTCTGAGAGTCAAATAAACTCACAGTAAACAAGCTGAAGAGAGTATGGATTATTCTTGTTTGTCGTAAATAGCCTTAAAATGTTGGATATTTCAGACCTGATTCTTATCAGAACATTAATGGACAGTCTACCATGGGCTGCTCCTGTGCATGCATTAGTGGCCTGACAGGAGAGTGGCTTTAATGGGTCGGATAGGGAAGAGGCTGGTTGCCTGCTGTCTCAGGCAAGATATGATCTGTGGCCTGAGCAGACTTAAAGAGAAGACTTAAGAGGGATATAATCAGTGTAATTATTGAATGAAAAATGCAATGTTTCAAAACAGATTTGATAATTATATGCTTCTTGGACATTTTGTGTTTGTTCTCCTTGCATGTCCCCTGAGACAAAGAAAGGATGATTACCATGCAAAGTGCTTCACTTTTCTTTGTAAGTACAGTAGGTTGTCATTGCCCATGAGAGCCAGGCAGTCTGTGAGAAACAGCATTAGCTCAACTTACAGATCAGCTCTCACTCCTCTCAAGCCCCAGTTTGAACCCTTTGCAAACCTAATTATGAAACAGAATTTTCCTTAAAATCCTAAACCTCCATTATCTTTCTGTGCCATGTACATGCTAAAATACACATGTAAAATTTGATTTGTTTGCCTGCCTATATTTTGTGCAGAAAACCGAGACACGGAACCAAGCTTTTGTTTACAAATGACACCAGAGTTGGTGCTCATCTCAGAGTGAGGAATCAGCCCTGTCAGTCATTGCGGATCACATTCTGGTTTTAATCTGTTTTAATCTGTTTCACATTTATAAAAATATTTATGGCATTGTAAAACATGGCCCCATTATAACATCTAAAACCAGAAAGGGACAATATTTTTTTTAACTGTATATTTTCAGTCTTTGCAAACAAAAATGAACAATTTAATACTTAATTGAAAACACCGATTATTATTGGGAGGATAGATATCAAGTCTAAAGGCCTGAAATACAACATGATCTTAAACTGTACGGTGATTTTGTTTCATAATTTTAGACCACAAAAAACTGTGGCAAATCCTAAAATTCAGTCTGAATTTGGAAGACAGCTCCTGTGAAGAGCTGCAGTTGACAAACTAACAGTTAATTGAAGGATTTTCCACTATTCTGCACGCAATTAAATTTTAAGGCAAAATGGCTCACAGATTAATACCAGGTGAAATTCCAGATCTTTAAAAGGCACATCATTAAAAATGTGTACTATGATCATATTGTGAGAACGTGTCCAGAATGCTATTCTGGATGAGAGCAGACCCAGTAACCCAAAGCAGCATAATATCACCCACATGTTTGTACTGAGTAAAGCCTTGATCGTGACTGAGGCAAGAAATCAGCAATCAAGGTTGGGGGTGGGTTGAAGGGGGTGGGGTTGGCGGAGGGCAGCCTGATCCTCTTCTCACCCAACATCCACAGGAACCTCCCAGCAAAGAGGTTTCAGGAGTGGAAACCCTGACAGATTTTCCTCCAGGGCTCTAACCCATGTTGTAGTACTGTTTTAGGTCAGGCTGAGATCAGCTAACTAAGCATGGGGCAGGATTCAAACCTATCACTTTCTGTCCTGCAGGACCAAGTGCCACAAACCCTCACACGTTAAAAAAGATTGGAAGCAATCTCGGTACCTTTAAGCATCAACCAGTGCTAGTGTGTTTTGGAAGTTCTTTCCAAAGTCTGAAAAACTTAAGTTGTTACTGTCAGGTGTTGAAATTGAGTTATACAGGTGTTTGATCTAGATGGAAGAAGATACTAATTAATTGATCATTGACATACTCCTGTGCATAAATGTATCCATGATATTCTTCCACAAAATAGACAATCACTACTCTTTGCAGTAATTTCTGTGAAGTGCTCTGAGAGGACTTCCTGATGTGAACAGCTCTATATCAAATGCAAGCATTATTATTATGTAAGGTATACAACAACAACAACCAATTGCATTTGTATAGTTCTTTTACATCGGGAGGATGTCCCAAGGCACTGAGCAGGAGGGCACAAAGAGGTTAAATACAATAAACATGTATTTAGAGAGAGATCAATCTGCATCTGTGCCAGGGAATCGTGGAGAGAGAGGTAAGTAATAGAGCCACTTTCCTGCTTGAGTGGAAAGAGTGATCAAGCTAAAATGTTCCAAGTTGGTATGTTCTGCACATGTTGTTCAGTTCTGCGAAGCCTGCGAACATGATAATTGAGAGGAGAGAAAATAAAAATGTCAGCTATCTACAGTTAATTCTCACAGTTCGTAATGTGATGACTGTTCAAACATGGGACTGAGTGAAAATCAATTCTCTGTGTAGGCTGTATATATGGGGTGAGAAATGCATGTGATATGATGGTTCTAACTAGATGTTTCACCCCGAGGATACTGTGTACTGCATTGGGGTGGGTTTACCTCCTGTTGAGAAATGTATTAGATTTGATTGCATGTGTGTAATAATTTTTTTTCCAATCCAAGTACAATTCCCAAACCTGGGGATTAATTCACTTCTATCTCTGGTGAAAATGACAATAACTACACATCCCAAAGCAACTGCACCTCACATTAACAGTGAAGGCTGTTTCAATATATTGAACACATTCTAAGACTTAATTCCTTATGCAATGCCTTATGATATTTTTAAAACTAAAGACTCCAGTTTGGTGAAATGAATGTTGTTTTGCAAGCGCTCAGCAATGGTGCGCTATATCTAACCTCTTTTCTCTTTTGTTGTGGTGCCTCTTCAGAGATAACCACGCTATCTGGGGGCAGACTCTCATCTCTGCAGGATTTGCCAGCTCAGCTTCAGGAACTCTACCAGAAAGGCTTTGTCTTGACTGCCTTCCATCCCTTTGTCCTGCCCACGGATAAGCAGACGATAACTCCAGAAGAGCAAATGTTCAGGGCCATTCTGATCAAACCAGCAGTGAGGTAAATTTAGCATGTCAACTAAGTGGGATTGGAAATTACTGTAAGGTCACTGGGGTCACATGCTTCCATGGTACAGGTAGCTTTCTGTTTGTAGACAATCGAAGGGTATACCTGACAATTTAAGAAGATTTTATTTGTAATTAGCTGCAGAATTTACCTTTGTGTAAAGAATAAGAAATATGAGTCCAAATGTTTTTGATCCTCCTTGGAGCTGGCACCAAGGTGACTTGCTTGGCAACCTGAGATCACAATTGAGCCACAAATTTGTGGCGGTCTCGGTAGTCCAGTTCCTGATCCAGTAGGTCCACAGTACTGCAGGGACCTGTTGATGACAGATCAGCCTCATCAGCAGGATGTGGTAGGCAAACCAGACACTGGGGGTAGGGATTCTTCTAACTCAGTTCCTGGTTACCCTGCGAGCTAAAGACCTAGTAGGGAGGGTTGTCCTAACTGGACAAATAGCACAAGGCTTATCAGCTAGAGCTCTCATCGACACTCGTCGTGGATTTAATGGTTATAAACTCCAGCAATATCCCATCGTACACTGTGTGGTCCCCAAGCCTTGCCTCTTCCCAACCTCTTGCCTGTTACTCTCTTCTGGAATTAGATAAGCAAGGTGCATCCCTTTGGGGAGAGAGTGTGCACTCCATTCTCGACACAAGGACATTTCCATTGAAGGTGGCTTCCATTCCATTCCATTGAGAGCATAATGACAGGACAGACATGTATCAGACACCTGGCTGAAAAAAAATATTTGGGGAATGATAACAAGCATCGTAAGGAGTGCTGGGGCAAAATATCTTTAGGAGATAATTTTTAAAAGGTATGCTTTGCAGAAAAAAGACAGTGGGAGTCTATCATGTGATAACCACGAATATAGCAAACTTGGGTTACATGTTTATAATGAGATTTCACAGATCCCACTTGGGGGTCTCTGAAATCCCATTATAAATGTGTTACCCAAAGATCACTTGGGCCTTCAATGGCACTTTTTCCAAGAACTGGGTACATTCCATCCTGTTGTGGGTCCTATTCCATCCAATGAATTTCCTGAGGGAAAGTTCAGCACAAATATTCAACAATCCCCAAAAGAATTTCAAGAAAAACACTGAATATTTAACCATTTGTACAGTTAATACTGCTGCACTTGATAACAGTACATGTGTTGCTTTGTGATAATATCGTTTGTAATTCCTGGATTTTAATTTTTGCTGAAAGAAAATACTTTTGTCCAATTTCAGCGAAGGCAACTTAATCAGTTTCTGCTGGAGCTGGCAGGTTTCCAGCTCTGGGGTGGGGGAGGGGAACTGTTGAACTTGGTGTGGCCCAAATTAACTGAAAGTAAAACCTGGCTTCCAAATTGAAACATCGTGAAGTGATTATCCAGTACATTTAAGGACAGGACAAAACATTGAAATGTTTGGGTCCAAAAAACTGTCATGTGGCATCTTATAGAAATAAAGATTGCAGTCGGGGCTAAACACAGTGAATCATTCTTCCTCAGGCTAGAGATAGAGTGCAGCATTAGTTGTCCGTTCAAAGTCACTTCTATAAGCGACGAGCACTGGTTTACTTTGCAGTCAAATAGCTACTGAACCTACATAATAAACACTGACAATAATGCTTATATTTGGTGTAGAACCTTTCATGTCAGGAAGACATCTCAAAGGATATCACAGGTTTACTGTAAAGGGTTATGACTCTATTTTGTAGATGAACACAGCAGCCAATTTGTGCAGAAACAGCGAAGAAGTGGTGACCCATTTTATTTGGGGGATTTTTGGCCAGAACCACTGTGAGAAATTCCCTTTTCTTTCAAATAGTGCCATGGGATCTTTAACACCCACCTGAACAGGCAGATGGTGCCTTGATTTAACACGTCATTCTAAAGCTTTGCCACCTCCAGTAATGCAGCACACCCCAGCACTGCATCTGAGTGTCAGCCCAGACTATGTGTAGACTGAGGCAGGCTGACATCTACTGTTTGCTGACATTAATTAGCAAGGAGAAGTGATGATTAATTAATTAACTCAATATTTATTTTCCTGGTATCAAGCCACACACTTCATCTCTTATACTAGTCCCATCATGCTGTTTAGTTAAATGGCTGTATCTGCATTGTGCTGTGTCTCCATTGTATAAAAGTGATAAATGCAAAGTTCACTCAGTGCATAATAGATAATACTGTTACAAATGTCTGGCAGTGCTGGAGTCAAAAATTCAAACCCAGCAGAACTTGAGGTCAGTTCTCTTTTATCCATTATATTTATGAAAACAGACAGCTTCTAATATCACAGCACAGCTCTAATATCACAGTATATCTCTCAGTTTTGGCCTGCAGCCATGATAATTCTGTCCATTTCAATTTAATCAAGTCTGATGCTTACTTTATAACCGTGGCAATTTTTTTTTTGCATGTTTTACAATTTGTCACAATCACCATTCCTTGAAGGATCAGAGAATGAGAAATCATTAGCAATTCATGTTATGAAACACAAGTTAGATTAGAAGCTGTTGCTATCCTCTCGTGATTCTCGCCTTGAAAAGGCTGTGTTTGATATGAAAATTATAGCGGGTTTTAAACTTTTCACTGTAATCATTTTCCATGTAAATATTGTTTTAATTCATGTAGTTCCTTTGGGAAAGATCTCTGAACGTGTTTGGAAGATCGTAAGAATGAAAAATGGAAGCGATTATTCTTGCCTCGTTTTCTCATTTTTCAATATAATTCAAGCATATTATTTTAACCTCTCCACCCAGTAGTGGGAGTTTTAATAAGATTGTTATCTGGCAAAAATGTCAAACTTCAGGAAATTATGTTATAGAACAGTTAGTCTGGGAGAGGTTTTAGTCAAGTAAATATCACGTTCACAAATCTAAAGTCTTATTTTTTTTAAAAAAAGTAACACAGAGACATTTTCAGCCAGTAAAAGTATACTTCTGCACACTTAGTAGTATAAACAATGTGATGTTTGTTATAGGATAAATGGAGCACTGTAGCAAGTAGCCAAGGGTTAGTACATTTCGTTTTTAATGTCATTTCAGCTTCAATGTTTCTTTGGAAACAGCAAATTTACGAATTTGTGTTGTTAGCACGCACATATTACTGTAATGCATGCAAACACCGTGCGGTGTAAGAAGGAATGTAAGATGGAGACTTGACAAATCACAGGATCGTTGCATTTGAGTTTATTGAACCTCAGCCTGCAGAAATTAGAGAGGTGGAGAGTGCTGCTATTGTAGCTTTGTTGGAACTGTAACTCATTCCAAGCTCCAGTGATCCCAGCAATTTTACAATGGGGAATGGTATTAGCAGTGACCAGGATGATCAGCTTCTGCCATCACTGTGGAAAAGATAATAACATGCTACATTCTTTCTCTAATTGAACCCAGACTGTTAATTTAATCCAAATGTAAAGTTCTGCACTGTTAGACTTTCAAAAACCCATAGAAACTCTGGGTCAGAGGCTTGGCATAGAATCATTTCTGCTCCAGAAGAGTTTAAAAAGTCATCATTGCAGTGCGCAGGATAAGGCCGCCTCTGTTCAAGTGCCCTGCCTCAGGCACAATATTAATAAGACACTTTTATACCAGTGATAAATGTCTCTGCCTTCCCCCATACCCTTGCTGTCTTCTTTGCTTGGAGGTCTCAAGTTAATGTTTTTGGTTGATGTAAAACATTCAGTGGTTGTTTAATTTAATGTAATCTTTGTTTAATTAAAATAGCAGTTTCTGTTATTGTGGGGCTTGAGAACACCACCATGCAGTTTGCTGGCGTTTTCTACTTTTGGGTGTGACCATAATAATAACAACAACTTGCCCTTCATGCAGGGTAGCGTCTCAGAACACTTTACAGTGGGGAAGCCTGACACTGAGTCGGGGGAGGGAGGAAGTCACCATGAGCAACGTCGAAGAGAAGATCTTCAGTTGTGATCTAAAAGAAGGGGAGAGGACAAAGCAGAGGAATTGAGGGAGAGCGTTGTAGTTTGTGGTTCGTGAAGCTGGAATTACAGCGTGAGAGTCAAAGGGTTTCTCTGACCCTTATACTTCCATATTATTGAAGTGATTCTCTGCAGCGTGGTGAATGTCAGTAAATTACTTCAATTGAATCGCTGCTTCCATGTGTTAACCGAGCTAGGTTAGTAGCACTCTCTCCTCTGAGTTAGAAATCTGTGCGTTAATAATAATAATAATCCTTGCAATTGATATAGTGCCTTTCACATCGTCGAGACATCTCAAGGTGCCTCACAGGATTTCCTGTAAAGTGTTTTTTGTGAGTGAAACATGGCAGCCAGTTGCACACAATGTCCCATAAACAACCATGGAGTGAGTCACCAATTTTAGATTTGGGAGATTGTTGCCCAAGACAGCTTGAAAAACTCCCTTTTCTTTTCGAATCTTTTCTCTACCCTCTTCTCGCTCCCTCCCTTCCCTCCCCTCACCCTGATCATTTCCCCCTGCTCGGGTCCTGACCCAACTGTACAGCGCCTTGGGATGTCCTCCTGACGTGAAATGCGCTCTATAAATGGAATCTTGTTGCTATTGTTGAATAGTGCCATGGGATCTATAACATCTATTTAAACAGGCAGATGGGACCTCGGTTTTAACATCTCATCCAAGGTCAATGCACCTCTGCCAATGCAACCCTTCCCCCCCCCCCCCCCCCCCCCCCGCAACTCCAGGACTACATTGGAGCGTCAGCTTAGACTAATATGGGATTTGAACCCACAATTTTCTGACTCAGAAGCGAGAACGCTAGGATGTGTTCAAGCCCCACATCAAGACTTTGAACTCACAAATCTAGGCTAACATTTAAATATAGTGCATTGTTGGAGGTGCTGCCCTTAAGGGGATAGAGGGGTGTAGGAGGGCTCGGGTGGCATATAAACACCCACAGAGTCCAGTTGAGCCAAGTGACATGTTTCCATGCCGTTATCATTAAATATAAAATCCTATAGAGCTGACGTTCTGGCTTTGATCAGGAACTCACTATGTGTGTCATCAAAGGTATGAACCAAGCATTTGTTATTATATCACTGATGCTTGCCTTGTCTTCCCAATCAGCACAAGACAACAACAACAAGATTACATTTGTATAGTGCCTTTCGCGTCGGGAGGACATTTTACTTAAAACGTAATTCAGCCCTGAAAGATCATTTCTATAAAATGGTCAGCGTTTTGTATACTTGGAATGTATTATTATTATGGAAAGTACCAGATGGAAAGTAACAAATCCAGGATATGAGAACCAAATGCTGACTCTAAATTATATCCTGCATGCTCAAACCCCGACATTCCTGACTGCCCACAACACCTTGCGGTCACTTCACTGGTTGCCTGCAGCTAATGCTGGAGTACAGCATAGATGGTTGCATGAGGATGCAATGAAGACTGGGAGTCAGGACAGAGACCATTGGTCAAAGAGAAAATGAGGAGAATTACCCAAATAAGGCATCACTACCATGTTGTGAATGACTCTGGAACATGACTGTTTTAATCTGCCTGAACAAATATTATCAGGCATCCGATGTCCATCAGTTAGAGCCCTGGGTGTCAGCATAGTGCTCTATATTGTTCACATCAGGATTTGGAGATGAATAATAATAGCCCTTGTATTCGATATAACAAGGATTATTATCACATCGTCAAAATGCCAGAAAGCACTTCACAGGATTTACCGATAGTATGGAGTCCTGTAACTCAGTGGGTAGAGCACACACCTGGGTTTGACTCCCAGCAGGGTGAAACCTTGGGCAAGTTTCCTTACTCCACATGCCTGATAATAATCCCTCAAAAAAAAATTGGTCATTTTCAATCCAAGACTGTTTGTGGGACACTGCTGTGCACAATTGCCTGCCACATTTCGCCCACAAATATATACAGTCAATTCACTTTATAGTCTATTCTGTGAAGGGCTTTGAGACGTCTAGAAGTCTAGAAGCTATATCAAATGTAGGGATTATTATTAATAATTATTAATACAGAAGAATTAGAGGAGATCTTATTGAAACATAAGATTCTTAAAGGGCTGGATAAAGTAGACACTGAGGGTCTGTCTCCCCTGGTAGGAGAATCTATAACCAGGGGTCACAGTCTTAAAATTAAGGGTCAGCCTTTTAGAACAGAGTTGAGGAAACATTTCTTCACTCAGAGGGTAGTGAATTTATGGAATTCACTACCCCAGAAGGCTGTAGATGCTCAGTCCTTGAACATCTTCAAGGCTGAGACTGATAGATTTTTAAAAAATAGAGGGATTAGGGGATATGGGGATAGTGCAGGTAATTAGAGTTAGGTCTGAAGATCAGCCATGATCTTATCGAATGGCGGGGCAGGCTCGAGGGGCCGAATGGCCTACTCCTGCTCCTAATTCTTATGTTCTTCTTATTATTATTAGTTGCCTATGTTTTCTTGTAGGCAAATGCAGCAGCCAATTTGCATAAACAGCCATGAAGTGAATTTTTATCTGGGAGATTGTTGGCCATGATACCAGGAAAATCGCCCTTCACTTTTCAAATAGTGTCATGGGATCTTTAATCCAATTTTAATGGAAAGTACCAGATAATAATAAGCCAATCTGACCAGGCAGACATGACCACTACATTTTTTAATTCAAAAATATCATTCAGGTCAAGTTTCAGCGTAAGGGATTTTGGGAGGCAAACTCCTTTTGACTGAATACAAACGCTAACTGATGTTTAATAAGGAAGGAAATATAGTGGTGAAGAGGGAGAAGTGAGAAACTTTAGGGGAAAATATGATTAAGTAGAAACTGTAGATTAGAAAATCCCTCTAGAATTATTTGCATACTTTAATGATTTTTATAGCTGTCTTAATAATAATGGAACCTGGCAGTTCGTCATTTGTCTCATTGCTGGCATAGACTTGTGGTTCACTGGTCACATAATAATAGTGATGGCTTCCTCCTGCAAAGTACTTTGAGCTGTTTCAGTGTGACAGGATTTTGTATTAAATGCAAGCATTAAAGATTTTATTCAATAGTACTGGTGCATCTGAGCAATCCAATAATGCTTATTAATGCTTAATATGAATTTGAATTGATTTATGATTCAGTTTCATAATCTTATAAGAGCAGTATTAAGAATCTTAATGAAGATAATTAGGAAATCGTAATTTAATAGCTCAAGTGTTTGTGTGTAAGATTCCCACAGCAATCTGTAAGAGGCTCCGAAAGGTGGCCTAGTGGGTAAAGGTACTAATTACTCAATTCACCACTCGGCTATATAGACTGGATAATAATATAATAATAATAATAATAATAATAATAATCCTTGCATTTGATATAGTGCCTTATCATGTCTTCGAAACGTCTCAAAACGCTTCACAAAATATACTGTGTTTTATGGGCGAAACGTGGCAGCCAATTGTGCACAATAGTGTCCCACAAACAGTTGTGGATTGAGTAACCAAATTATTTAAAGGAATTATTGTCCCCGGAAAAGGTAGTCCCAGATTCCATAGTCTCAGTCTGTGATAGTCTGTGCTGTTATCTCATCTCAGCTGGCCTCAGTGTCACTGGGAGGGGAACATCAGTCAGTGTTTCTGCTCCTGGTCATTATTCAGGTGTGGATATTGGAGTCATAGTTGAATTCAACTTGGTTGTGAATCCCTCCCCCCTTTCATGGTCAGGTGAGATGTTACACTGATGACCTGTTTGCCTGTTCAGATAGACGTTGAAGATCCCATGACACTATTGGTCATACACTTCCTGGCTGTTTGTGGGACTTTGCTTTGCTCAGATTAGCTGCTGTGTTCACCTGCAAAATACACAGTCACTAGACTTTACAGCAAATCTTGTGAAGCGCTTTGAGATGACTCAATAAAATGATAAGATTATTTAAAAAGGCTGCTTACACTAGAAGTCGAAGATCATATATGAATAATAACTAATTAAATGAGACTCCTTTGCTGGGGGATGTTGCTGATGCTGGCGGTGAATAGTTTTTTAAAAGGCAATAAAACATGAATTTCTGTTACCAAACAGATATCTTTGAGGATGACTCTATCTCTTATTTCTTGCCCTACAATCTCCCCAGCTCTGAAGACAATCATATCAAGACGGAGCCATGCAGCCTGGAAGTAGAATTGTGTTTGCAGTCGGAGCAGCTTCTTAACTCCAAACTGCTAGCAGATGTTCTACAAAAAGTAAGAATTTAATCCATTTTTGTTTTCTGTTAAACCTGTACACTGCATTATTGTCACATAACCAAAACATTGTTGAAGACCTTCTAATTGCAGGTGTTGACTTTCAAACTGGAACTTGGATAAATTCCCCAGACCCTGTGTGTTCAGTGGCTTGGCTTAGTTCCACCCTGAATTAAGGCACCTCCACTCAGGAAATGTAACTTCCTCTCGATGTGGCTGCTTACTTTCTTCTGCAAACACTGTTTTCAAATCAATGGAGAACTTCAGATACAACCAGCAATGCACTTCTGTATTGAACTAATCTGCTCACAAAATACACACGGCCACATCACATTACAGTATATCCTGTGAAGCGCTTTGAGACACCTTGATAAAAACAATACTAAACACAAGGATTATTATAACTTGCCTGGTAAAAATTTGGTTCCCTATCAATCTTTGAGACATTAAAATCTCTAGATTAAATACAAAGATTGTTATTTTATTAAACACAGAATCATTTTAACTTTCTGAGATCTGAAGAGATTATTTTTGAGTGTCTCAGTTGCACAATCCAAATCGCTGAATCTACGAAAACACAGTGAGGGAACGTATTCAGCATGAGTCCTGTTCAACGAGTATGATTAAATTGTGCTTGAAAGAAAATGGAAAAATGTCCACTATTTCTTGATGTAATGGATGGATGCTTTCTGAATCAAATCATTATTAATTTACTGGCAGTGGTAGTTTGAACACCAGGAGGCATAAAAACGCTTAATATTGTGCAGAATTGTTTAACATTCTGACATCAATCTTCAGTGGGAAGTCAGTTTTCAAGGTTCTTAAAATGAACTCGCTTCCAAATTAAGACTGAGTTGAAGAAATTTCCAAAGCAAGGAGCCTGTTAGGACTTTGGCTTGCGGGGTTAACAGGAACTGATTGGGATGTATTCCCTGCCCCCAGTGACTGCTCTACCCTTCCAGGTCCTGCCGATGAGCCAGGCTGGCTGTGCTGTCATCACCAGTGTCCCAGAATACTGCAGACCCCCTGGCTCAGGAACTGAGACCGCTACAGAAGGCATGTTGCCAGGCATGTCACCTTGGGGCCAGTTTAGCTGCAAGGAGAAGGCCCTTGCCTCAAACCCCCTCCCCGCCCCACCCCCCGCCCCCCACCCCACCGATAGCTGCATTATAAGAGATGCTGTCCTTTGGTTGAGATGTTAAACCAAAGACCCTTCGAACTGTTCAGGTGGATAAAGATCCCATAGCACAGCTCAAAACGAGAAGGGAAGCATACGGCATTGAATCCTGAGTCAGGCCTGAAGTTGGTGAGGTTTACGAAGATGAAATGTAGTGAGGAGGTGATCAGAAATGAGAACAGTGTATTTTTAATCCTGACAGAGTTATGATTGTAGCAACTATTGGCAGCTGGAGGGAAGAGGGTCTGGGAGTGCAGATACTAATACTTCCTAAAATTATACTTCACAACCCTGAGCTTGTCCTGTTGTCTTGGCATATTTGAAAGTAATGTCCTGCTGTACAGGCAGACATGACCTTGGTTTAATGTCTCATCTGAAGAATGCCACCTCCAACAATGCAGGACAACCCTAGCATTGCTTTAGCGTGTCAACCTAGACTTTATGAGTTCCTGTGTAACTTGAACCCACAATCTTCTGACTCAGAGTGCTACCAACTGAGCCAGACTGTCACACGCAGACCTTGCCGGTTCAGTTTTATTCCCCCTGCATTTTTTAAGCAAATTTCATAGAAAGTTCTGCAATTTGAATCACAAATAGGAAATTACCATTAGCGCAGTGGCTTCCAATCTGAGCAAACTGTATTTGCATTGCTGCTCATTCCATTATTATTCTACAGTGAAGAAAAGTTTGTATCAATGTTTTTGTCAGCTCTCCAAAGGATGGCTTAAAGATGGGAACCTTAACCATGTTTGTTGTTCAGCATCAGTGCTGAATCACCAGCACTTGTCACCATACTTCATATAATGGTAACCGGGGGAAGGGGGAGTGGGTTGTTCTGTTATAAACAGCCAACTAATACCAATGGTACAGTGAGGAAATGTAATGATTACAAAATACAGTTATGAATAAACAGATCTGATTTGTAGTGTGCACTGGGTCCTGAATATGTACAGTTTACCCACTGTTAAAAAGGTATACCAGCCAATGACGGTACATTATCAATGAATTTAAGTGGTCTTTAAAGTCTAACGGGGGCTAATACAGTTGTGCAGTAAATATTATCTGAAGTTAAATGTCAAATCGCGAGCAAAGATGCTTTGCAACAGGAAAGAAGTAATGTGCTGTGGTGGAAACAAGCCTATATCCTTGCAGGGAATGTTACAGTTTCCAGGTAGAAAGAAAAGAAAGCAATAAATAATAATAATACATTAGCCTTGCATTTGATATAGTGCCTTTATATTAGGACTACAGCAGTTTAAAGAGAAGTCGCTTCTCAGGGCAACCAGGGATGGGAAAGAAATTCTGGCCTCAGTGTCACTCGCATCCCGAGATGAATAAAAAAAAGTCAGAATATCTCAACATACTCATAAGTAATTGTGGTAAAGTGCAGTGATTCTATATTTGTAGAAAAATGCGGTAGCCAATTTGCACAAAGCAATGTCCCATAAACAGCCATGAAGAGAATGACTAATTTTTATCTGGAGGATTATTGATCTGACATTGGAAGAAATTCCCTTCTCTTTTTGAACATTTTTATGACATCTATAATGTCCATCTGCATAATTGGAGCCTTGACATTGTAAAAAACACCTGAAATAAATTATGATCTTAGCAATGACCCCTGTGTGCGTCACTTTGACCTTCCATCAACAGGATCTCATTTAGCATCTAATCCAAAGGACAGCACACCTCCAACAACGCAGCACTCCCCCAGCACTGCACTAGAGTGTTAGTCCAGGCTGTGAGCTCAAAATCCTGAAGCAAAATCTCAAAAGCCTGAAACCACAATTGTCTGACCCAGAGGCAATAGTGCTACCAAAATAAAGAAACCAAATAGGATCTTGTATGGTGAGAGATAGGATATCACAGGTCATTGTGACATACATGGAGGTCCCTGCTAAGATCATAATTTATATTAGGCGTTCTTTTGCAATGTCAAGGCTCCAGATATGCAGATAAATGCTTTGTAAACACCACAGTGTAGATGCAAATAAACAGTAACTAAATGGCAGTGTTTGCTCTTGATGTTTACAGAATTATAATCCGGCATACTTATCATGCCAGGAGAGAAAATAAGAAAAAGCTGAAAAAAAAACACATTATTTGAAAAATAATGGCTTTCTTATTGATTATTAGGTGCAGGAAGGATCAGGAAAAGGGATACAATTTGTTGGACTTGTGCAGCGTCAATATTCCAAGGTAAATTTGGCTGAAACTATCGCAGAGACCTTAGTGAGTAGCGACTCAAAAGAGGAAAGCAAATCTGTGGAAAATGTGCAAAATGGTGTGAATACTGATGAAAGTACAGAGAATCAGGAAAAAGAGGCTACAAATGGGGAGTCAAGACAGGAAAGAAGCCCAGAGGAGAGGTCACAATCTGAAGGAGAACAGGAACAAGTGAAAGATGAAGGACAAATCAATGGACAAGCTCTGGCAGATTCGGCAAGCGGGGAAGACAGTGGACTGATGAAAAACGAGAGCTTAGTTAGTCATAAGACGGAAGATAAAGCAAGTGATGAAGAAGGAGTTTCACTTCAAGCAGAGAAAGCCAAAGCAGCAGAGGGACTGCAGGGTGGGGAGGCAGCTGGAGGTGAGCAATCTGTCATAGAGACAAGTGAACACCCTGAGGTGGAGAAGAACCCAGGAAGCATTGAAGCAGATGAGATCACTTCTGAGTCTGATCCTAAAAGCAGGAAACATGAGGGCCAGTCGAGTACAGGAAAGCCTGAAGAGGATGGAAAGAAAACTGGAGTGGGTGAGTTGATGTCCTTGTGCCGTGCTTGGGATATTTATCTAGTGTCAATAAATTGCGAGATGTGAAATGATGATTTTCACCAGTGATAATGTCGTAAAACAGAGCAATCGAATCTGCAGAGGTGAGGGGATTATTTTAAATGAATCGAAAGTAGTCAGTGTATTGCCACAATCAGCCAATTTAGGGAAAAAATGTCTGTGCGGGTGAGAAACAATCCAAGTAACAGCTCCAACAATTGCGAATATGGCAACACAAATTGTGACAAAATAGGGTCTCGGGATATAAAGTGCATCAACAAAAACAACAACAACAAAATTACATTTATAGAGCGCCTTTCACGTCGGAAGGACGTCCCAAAGCGCTGGGCAGTCAGGTATCGGGGCCTGAGCATGGGGGAGGGGTGGGAACGGGTGAGGGAAGGCAGAGAGGTGGGAGGGAGACCAAAGGCACGGTCGAAGAGAAGGGTCTTGAGACCGGCCTTGAAGGAGGCAAGGGAGGAAGCGAGGAGAAGGGACCGTGGGATGGAGTTCCAGTTCCAGAGTGTGGGGGCAGAGAGGCTGAAAGCCCGGCCACCAATGGTAGGGCGGGTCGGGCAGGAGACATGGAGAGGGTCAGAGAGGTAGGAGGGAGCAAGGCCATGGATGGTCTTATAGGTGAGGACGAGGATCTTGAACTCGATCCTCTGGGGGATGGGGAGTCAGTGGAGTCGGGCGAGGGTGGGAGTGATGGGGTCACGGAGCCTGGTGCGTGAGAGTACACGAGCTGCAGAGTTTTGGATGATCTGCAGCTTGTGAAGGGAAGAGTTGGGAACGCCTATGAGGAGGGAGTTCCCGTAATCGAGCCTTGATGTGATGAATGCGTGGGTGAGGGTTTCGGCAGCCTGAGGGGTGAGGCAGTGGCGGAGTCTGGCAATGTTGCGGAGGTGGTGGTAGGCAGTGCCGGTCATGGTGCGGATGTGGGGGAGAAAGGACAGTTCAGGGTCAAACAAGACGCCCAGGTTTCTGACTGGCATTTTGTGCAGTGAGTCCCAATCCTGATCTGTGGGACCTCATTTCTAGCACAATTTGGCAGTTTCCTGATGAATGTCTTTTTAACATCATTGTGTTTGTGTCAAGTTTCTGTCTTTGCTTCAACAAGCATGTTGTTTTCTCAGGACATCCATCCTCTATATGCCTCCATCAGTTACTTTGCTTTTAGCTGGAAAATAAGTTGATGTTGTTTATTGTACAATACATTAAAGGATACCAGAATTATACAGATACTAAACACTTCAGCAGTCAGTCTAGAATATTGACACTGTTCTTGTAGGACAAAGGCACCTCTTACAAGACAATTCCCCAGCTTTCTTTTTTAATGATTTCCTGTCCGAAACCAGGCTGATTTTTCTGGGGGCTGTTTACAGAGATCTCCAGGTGCAGAAATAAGAAAAGATTCATATCTGATCACAGACCTTTAATGGTAATGAGGACACTCCAAAAGTTTGTAATGTTTTAGCTGGCAATAACAAACAGCATTACTTCAGATTTTAGACACATTTCTTATATTTGCATAATAAACAGCTAAAAATTTCCATTTTAATGAAAATATTATAATTAATTAATTTATAATTAAAATCCTATTAACAATTTCAGATTTTGTTGACTTAAACTTCTCACGTTGCTGAATAATAATGTTTTATGTCGTCTGCTGGAAATGCAACATCAGTCAAATGCATCTGCTTGTTGTCTTTGACAACCAATTTGTTTTTGGTATTTGCTTTCCGAAAAGCAGGCTGTAAATTCAGAAGGCTAGAAGGATCCAATTAGTCCTCTGCCTTCAACCTATAAATCAAAAGCTTTATTTGCCATCTTGGACCATAAAGACTGATCAACATTTTCATTATCAAAATGAAGAATAAAAAGAAAACGTAATAAATACCACATGCTATTAAACCACAACTGCTAAATTGCATTTAAAGTTAAAGTTTGAATGGATCTTTAACTTAAGTGTTGCAATAATAGGAAACATGAGAGCCAATCCCAGCAGATGAATGGGACATATAACAGAAATGTTTAACTAATAATAATAATCCTTGCATTTGATATACCACCTTATCATATTGTTAAGACATCCCAATACACTTCACAGAATATGCTCTAATGTGAATTGACTTTATACTTTTGCCAATAACATTCACAGTTAATTCACTTTATAGTATATTTTGTGAAGAGCTTTGAGATGTCTCAAAGACGTGATAAGGCGCTATATCAAATGCAAGGATTATTATTATTGTTATTTTGTGGAAAAACGCGGCCACCAATTGCACACAACAGTGTCCCACAAACAGTCATGGATTGACTAAATTATTATTATTTTATTTATTTATTTTTGAAGGGATTATTAACCTTTCAAAAAAAAATGTATTTTAAAATGAATAACATATTCTTGCCTTCTGTGGCTCTGGTGAAGTTTTCAAGAAAGTTTGACTCCCTACCTCGAGCCCTCCTTACTGTTTTAATGGCTTTAATGTTAAATAATTGAGAAGAGACGGCTCATATCAATGAATTCAGGAACAAAACAATTAATAACCAATGATTTATCTGTCTCAGAGTGGCAGGAATCTTTAGTAAACAGTACCTTTAACACTAGGTGCGTTACATAGAATGAAAAGGCACAGAAACAGGCCTTTCAAACAACTAGTTTGTGCCAGTGTTTATACTCCACACAAGCCCTCACCCCTCCAAATCCCCTTATTTTTTCCTCTTCATTCCCTTCTCCCTCATGTAAGTTTTAAATGAGGTTCCAGAAAAGTGAATGGGTTAAATTTACAGTCCGTGTGATCACATCAAATGTGGACTTTCCTGTTACTGTTCTCAGAGTAGCCGGGTTGGAATTCTAGTTCAGGAATTGGATTCTGCTGTTGGCTAGAAGGTTGCCATCCTTTTGGTAAACCAAACCTGAAAAATTTGGTATCTCTCTAACACTCTCCAACAGAAGACATGTTTCATGAGCTACAAATGCAACAAGCGGACCTATTCTCAGATTTCACTATTTGGAAGAGCACCGTGAAGGTGGATACAAGGAGAGATGGGTATCTACTGGTGGCCATTTGATGTGATAAATATCACATGGACTGGAAATCTGACCCCTCAGTGAGTTAGGGTGAAGAGGATGCTGATCTGAGATGAATGAATTTCCAAGATGAAGAGCAACATCTTAAAGAAAACAATAATAAAGCGAGCCCTGAGATGAAAATGAGACAGCTGTTAGAGCTGTTAAATCTTCATAAAGCACAGGGATCGATTAACTAGCAAATTGTATTTTTCCTGCTCTGTGGCTTTGATTTATGGTGCATTATTTTATTTTTATAAAGATGTTTGAAATGATGAACCAAATGTTAGTCATTTGCAGATCATAATGGCTAGAAAAATAGTTTCAAAGTACATGTCACAGAAGGTACTGCACCTATAGAACAATAAATTCAGGAGTTCAGATATTTGGCTCCATGTTAAAATGTTTAAATATATAATAGCAATAATGTAGCTAATCTAAGATATATACAAGCTATTGGCATATCCTAGAATATACAGTGTATTTAGTATTAGTGCCTGATGAAATTTAAAACTATGAAGCATAAAAATGAAAAGAAGTTTCCGACCACTATTTGTCCTTATTTATCCCAGTAAGGTCTGATTATTTTCCCATATGTTTTCCAGCATATAGGCACTGTGCATGCACAGAGACCTGCTGTGGAGGAGGGGAAGGGCCCTCTGTCACAGATATTTCCTAGAGACTAATGGCACTCGCAGATGCAATGCCATGTGCAATGTAACAGTGGTTGGCTGTGGATACAGATTAAACGTTTCCTGCGTGGACTTCAGCTGTCGGAAATACTTTTGCCAAAGATGTCGGCAAAACTCCAATTAAACTCATTAACTTGAGCCTGAATCCAATTAAAGAGGTCCCACATGCAGTTCACTGATGAATAATGCTCAGAGCTGACTCTGTGAGGATGGAGACAAAATACTGAACCAAAGAGAGGGTTTATAGTGTAAGACTGTGCTACCCTGGCCAATGTTCTGCAATGCTGAAAAAGAACAGCTTCTGAATTAAGACTGAATTTATGATGGTTTTTCATACTATCTCACATTGAAAGACAATGGTGTTAAGCCTGAGAACATGAAGTATTTGGGGCCCCTAGTGTGGATTAAACCGAGAGAAAGCAAAGGACTGTGTCCACCTGCAATGGAAGCCACCAGTGCCATCTACCAGATGAGTCAAAACCTAATATATTTTGACTGAGCGATAGATAAGTAGACGGAACTGGCAGCTCTTCTTCTATTACTGCTTTGCCAAGAGCCCTGGGGCGTGATCGACTGTACGAGCATTGAATTAAAGACACCTTAAGTAAATGCATAAATGAGACAATGCCATTATTTCGGTTTTAACATTGTAGAAATATGCTTTAAAGCTGCATAAGTTAATCCTGTTTTGTTCCTTCTTTTTCACAGAAAATGAGTTTTTTGTCCTTTTTAATAAGCCGCAAGAAAACCAGAAATGCTACAAGTACTACACTGCTACAATTCCCCTGAAGATCTTTAAAAAGGGACAGGATATTAACAGTATTGAGGCAGACTGGCTGGAACACATGACCCAGCACTTCACAAAGGGAGCCTCGCTGGTCGACGCTTTGATCTGCCTTGGAACCTTGACAGGTACTGAAACCAACCTTTTATAGAAAATTACTGTAGCTTTCTTTCCAATGATAGATTGCACTAATATTACACACTGTACAGCAATCTGGTTTGGAGATGGACTTGGTCACCCGTGTATCTGAGAATTGTGAAAAATAACAATAATAACCCTTGCATTTGATATAGCGCCTTATCACGTCTTCAAGACGTCTCAAAGCACTTCACAGAATACACTGTAGAGTGAACTGACTGTATTTTGTGGGCAAAACTCAGCAACCAGTCGTACACAGCAGTGTCCCACAAACAGTCGTGGATTGAATAACCAAATTATTATTATTATTTTTTGGAGGGATTATTATCCCCGGAAAAGTGATCCACCTATTGACTAATAACCGGGTTCCTACTTACTGCTAGGTAAACAAAGGCGTATGGAGTAAGGAAACTTGCCCAACGTTTCACCCTGCCGGGAATCGAACCCAGGTCTCTCGCTTGCGAGGCGAGTGCTCTAACCACTAAGGTGACCTGCTGTGATGTTTAATAGTTTCTAATACCAACTACTGGGAACTCTCAGAGCAAGGTGTTTGTTCGCTAGTTCTGCAATGCACAGATTCTCCACAGATTCATATTGGCAAAACACAAAGATTTACAAAGAATGTAAAGCATGGAAACAGGATATTCGGCCAATAAAATGTAAAAACTTGCACAGCCACACACAGACATAAATTGAAACCTCCAAAAATAGAATGGATTTGGGATTTTGTGAGACTATCTGGATAAAAAGAGTTGAACTTCACACTTGATAAAGGAACGAGACAATATTGCAGAGAAAATGATCCTCTATTCTTCTTGTTTCCCTTCTGCTCTGTAAAAGCAGGGTGTCAGTCAGTTCTTAGTACTCAGACCAATAATCTAGGCTTGCACTCCAAATGAGGTGTTGGTGGAACACTGCATCGTCGGATGGAGGTGCCATTCTTTGGATGAGACTTTGAACTGAGGTCCTGTCTGCCTGATCTGGGTTCTGGTGAACTTTAAAGAACCCATATCACTATTTGAAATCACAGGAGAATTTCCAATACTTCTCTGATTTGAAAGCAATTAGAGATTCGCCTCATGGTTCACGGCTGTTGGTGGGATATTGCTGTGAGCATATTTGATGCTGTGGTTCACCTACAAATACACGTCACAACACTTAATAATAAACCTCTGTGAAGTGCTTTGAGACTTTTTGACACAATAAGCCACTATATCAAATGCATAAGTTATTGTTATTATTTCTGTTATTATTATGTGTAGACTGGCCTTTGTGAAAATGTCAAACAGTTATGTAATTCACAGTGGTTTTATAGTTACTGAGTGCATAAAAACTAAAGGAAAATGGCTTGGGAGGTTTGCCAACAGCAAGGTAGTGCAATAATAGCTGCTACCCAACAAGCTACAGTTAGGTTTCCCTGGGTGCATTCCTAATGGATCATGTTGTTGATTTAGGCAAGATTCTCGTTTGCAGCAAATAAATCTCACACGTACTAGCTTACTTATTAACAGTTAGCGGTGATTTAAGTACAGGTACTTTTACAGATCCTGATGGGTTTTGGATGTAGATTTGCAGAACATACTCATTGCACGGGTAATAGCTGGCACCGCTGTCTGAGGCTTTCCCTGACAATCAGATAGAAGAGATTAAGAAGTGACGGGCTGGAGATGAGCTATATCGAGACATATGAGCACATTTGCTTTATATACATACCATTATATACACATACCATACAAGACGTACAGGATTTGTATGATAGACACACATGCTTTGTTTATTTACTTGCCCCTCTCTTTCTAAATCTGCCTTACCCCCTCACTCTCTACTCCACTTAAACTATATAAAACGCGTTTTGACTGTGCCCTCAGCTACCTCCTTCCTTTCACCTTATCTCCCACTGTGTTTGGGTTGCCACTCTTTGTCTGTGAAGCACTTTGACTCGTTCCCTATGTGAAAGTGCTGTTCAAGTCCTATCTAAGTGCAAGTTATTTTGTCTGCTGGACTCATTAGAATCCTTGAAAAATGATTTCTTACCCTTCCATTACCAGACACATAGCAGCTTGTCCTATGACTGTAAGCTGACCCACTGTAATAGTGCATGTGGGTTATACAAAGCTGTTGCTGGTCATTTCTCATCTCTCACTTGAGGTTGATGGTAAGATGGGTGTTCTAGAAGGATGAGACCAGATGGACTGAAGAGCCTTCTTCATCCAAACCAATCTTATGATCTTTGTTCACGAATCCTTTCCCAAATTTGGATTGAAAAATTAAATATGTGAAATGGTAAGTATCAACTCTCTGAAAATTGCTGTCCAACAGTCTTTAGCTATTGTCTGCTTTCAGTGTGACTCCCCTCGCGCCCCTCATCCCACTCTCCCCCTGCCAGCGTCTGTTGGACTTTAGGACACTGGTAGTTTAGCCAGACGCTGTCTGAAGCTTCACTGCTCTTGATGCACATGAAGCTCCATGTTTCATTGCTGTCACAAGGGATACTGTACTCACTCAGACAGGGATAATCGTCACATCACAACACATTTTGATCCCTTGTTTCTATCCCCTCCTTGCCTTGGTCACTGTTTCTTTCATCACTATCCCTCTGTACTCTCTGTGGAATGTTTAGTGGTGAAAGTACAATTTTGGAAGTTCTACATCCTCTTTTTCACCGCAGTTTTCTTCCCAATCACTGATCTCCCCAAGTCACTGAGAGAGTGAACTGATAAACAGCTCCCTTGCCTCTGGTTGATCTCGAGTAAGCCATTTTGAGTTGCATAAATATATGAATCCTCAATTTGGTGGCAAACTCTGGCATCTTTCTTTCTGTAATTCATCTAGCGGCTTCAAACTGTTACTGGAGTGTTGATCCATCAGTCTAGCACTTTCTGGTTCACTTCACTTCTGAGGTAAATACAATGCGATGTGAATTACAGCGAGCACTCCTTTGTGAGCACAGTTAACCTGAGGCACTGCCCTGATATCTGCTCATTACCATGTTTATTGATGTGTCGTGGCAGATCAGCCTAAAATCTGTTTGCCACTTCTTGCAAGATATCTGAGCTGTTGGTTAACAGAAGCTTGAATCTGAAATCTGAGATCCATGTCTCTTGTATCTTGGTGCATCCACTCCATCCAATAGCACATATCAGCCACTTGAAATTAGAATTATACCTCGCAAGAGGGGTTTAAGTTAACAACGCACTTTAATCCATTTGGACTCATCGTTCCATAGCACAGGACAACACAGTTTGACATGAATAAACCATATCTTAAAATTGTACAGTCATCAAAAAGCATTGTTTGATAAGATGTTAGTAATATTTTGTAAATTAGAAAGAGTGCTTGTTAAGCCCACATTACTAGCTCAATCTTTAATGTGTTAAGGTGCTTTCTATACAACACAGATTATCCTGAAAACAAATGAAAACACCAAGAGTGCATGGAGGTTCTTCAGTTAATTGTAATGGAAGTAGAGCACCGGAATAAACTTTTTTTGACATTTGTGAGAGCTGTGATGCATTATTTTATGATTAATATAATAATAACATAGAGAAATGTAAATCACCAGTTGAAGGGTTGGCAGATACACAGATATTTGTATGGTAATTACTTTTTTGACGTTCTGCACACATATGTACTGACAAAACATATTTTATGTTTGAACAGATTCGGCATCAAAGTCAGTGGATGGGCTGTTTATCTTTCAAGAAATATCTGAGGGCAAGTGTGAAACCTACGATGCAATAGTTGTAGAACAATGGACAGTGATTAATGTAAGTTGGCAGTGGGCTGAAAGGAGCTTTCCATTGTAAACCTCTACACTGAACTGTTAACATCCATCTGCTTTAGACTGGCCAGGTCCATCATTTCTAAAATACAAGCACGATAAAAACTAAACTCCAATCTCCATGTCAGCTTGACAGACATCCATTTATAGGGAGATCTGATATTGGTGAACCCCTTTCAAATCCTATTGCGAATTCCATATTTTCAACCCTAATATGTTCATAAATCCATATGGAGTGTAGAGACCTCTCAAGCGAAAAATATAATTAATATTGTTCTAGGAACACAAACTCTTCTATAATTCCCAATATACTATTGGGATATCTGAAAACAGTTTGTCTATATTTTTACCTGTGTAAAATATATATATATATATATATATATATACACTGAGAATACAGACAGTTAGGAACAAGTTCTATTGCAGTCTTATCTACTGTATTGTTAATATGCATCTTTCAATCAAAATTACCTTAGCATTGTTGAAATGATTACTTCAAGAGACAGATTTAGTCTACCTGAGCTTTTACAGAAGTTGAATATTTTAAGGTTGCTTCTTGTGGAGATTTTATTTAGGTCATATGAAGTTCAGAGCTCCACCTATCTATGCTTTTAGACAATATGAATAATTAATTCACTCTGTGTGAGTGCAGCTTTCAAAACAAACTAGAGGTTTGTTCGCCAACATTAAGTGGCGGCTCAGCAAAACCACTTGAGCTTCCTGTTGTGCACCCAGATGTGAGACATGTGCATAAGTATACTAAGCAGTCAATACAACTCATTTTACTTTAATACCAAATCCAAAGTCATGAGAACCATGAGGGTAATCAAAGATTGGTGCTGGTGGGGAAATATTGTGTTAAAAATATGTTAGAAATTGAATCTTCATGATCTAGTGCATAATTGTTAAAAGATTGATGTTTGCGCAAAAGATTGCTTCATTGGTTAGCCTCCACAGTAAACAAAATCAGATCAAGTGGTAAATTAATAATACATTGGAAATAATTTCCCTATGGGGTCCTGAAATGTAGTGGTTAGCGCACTCGCCTCGCAAGTGAGAGGACCCAGGTTCAATTTAGAGGCAGGGCGAAACCTTAGGCAAGTTTCCTTACTTTGCATGCCTCTGTTTAACTAACAATAATTAGGAACCCGGTTATTAGTCAAGTAGTAGAGCGCCAATAATTCCTTCCCCCAAAAAGTTTGTTTGCTCAATCCATGATTATTAGTCGGACACTGCAGTACACAAATGGCTACCGCATTTCCCCCACAAATACGCAGTCGATCCACTTTACAATATATTCTGTGAAGCACTTTGAGACATGAATGATATGATGAGGTGCTATATCAAATGCAAGGATTATTATTATATAATTATAAGTTGGAGAAGAAGTGAATATTCTGAAAACCTTCACAAATAAAAAATCTTCTTGTGGTCCAATCCCTCTCAACTTCCCAGAGAAAATTAGGGATGTACATTATTTTTAACATATAAAAGATAAGGAGCTGTTTCATGCCCTATTCACACCCCTCCATCTGGTCCACATTCCTGTGTCATATTTCAAGTACCGAGGAGTACTCAATCCCAGGACTGGTGCTCCCTTAATGTTCATCCAATTTCATTAGTACTGAGTGATGTTGGTTCATCTCTCGAGTCAGACTTATTTTTAATGACAGATAAATGTTTCCGTTCCATTTGAACATTGTACTTCCCTTCGCCCACAAAGTACACAGTCACTCCGTTTAACGTTAGCCTGTGAAGCACTTGGAGACATCTTCCTGGCATGAAAGGTGCTATATCAAATGCAAAGATTATTATTATCTTTATTATTGTAAAGCATATCTGAGCTAGTGATAAACGTTGGAAAATGTACTATTGCAAGGTTGATACTGTACTGTGGTGTACAGTACCACATCTCCTTGATATGTGTTGACAGAAAAATATCAATCTAACAATATCCAGGCTCCTGTGATTCTTTATTTGGTAAAGGCACTGCCTGATCACTAAATCATATGGACCAGAAGATCTGATCTAACAGATGAGATAGCAGATAGGTTATAATTTACCTTAGTACCCCCAATTAGGGAGAGAGAGTCAGGAAATTCTCTTCTGATTGCTATCTTGATATTCATGTGTGGACAGTGGTTGTGGACAAAATGGGCTTGGGTGTACATGGCTACTGTGGTCAAATAGCATGCTCACTCTAAGGCTCACTCAGGAATAAAGGTCATTTTGGAGAGTTATTGCCACTCTGCGAGCTGGACTCCAGTGGAAGGAGAATGTGTCAGACGCCCACAGGAAATGAGAACCGGGGAGAAAACAACTCTATCAAAAGTCTAACAATGCATCATTAGATCAGCTCTTGTTCCAGTCCAGTGCTTTATATTGCTTCAGACAACAAAATAATCATGATCCTATAACTATGAACGCGTGTCTCTGATTACAGTGTGGAAAGGAAGAATTCAAGCAAACAGATTGAGTGTTAGATCTTCACAATTGACCAAATACGTTTCAATAGTTCAGAGACCCTGAATTACAACTTGTCTTAGTTTGCAGATCATTTTGCCTTAAATCTTATGATGACACAGAAGTCTGGCAAATATTTCAATTCAGTTTTAAATTGGTAGGTGTTCTTCCTGCTAAGACCAGGTGGAATTTTGGGCTTCGGGGAGGAAGTCTTACCATTGTAAACTACTGAAGTTTACATTCTTGTCCACAATATCAGCCATTGGGAGAGCCGTCCATTAGATCTCTGAGGTTCCATAGAGAAAGTGAGCAAGTGTCAGAGGCTTGGAAACAGATCACCTGCAAACTCTCTTGTCTGGAGAACATTAAGGAAGTGCTTCCTGTGAGTAGGTGATTTATCTGTCACAGGGTTCAATAGTTGAAAGAATGAATGTTTGTTACTCTGTGCGGTATATGGTACTTGTTAAGTGCAGTGTCAGGCAGAGGGATTAGAACCACATAGAGGGATGCTACAACTGCAGCGATACAGAATCAAAAGGAGAATAATCACAAACAGAAACCGGAGGGTTATTGTGCAAAGTGGAGAGCTGTGCTACAGAAATCTGACTGCAAAAACTGCAGCTGAATCGTATTCTGAATGTTTCTATGTCTGTATAATAGTCATTAAGTGGGTTTTTATTGGTATCACATCTAACCTTATATTTTTAAGGGATAGTAATTTTTAGGTTTGTCTGTTATGGAGCGCCAGAAAATAAGATTTAAACCAACAATGAAAGAACTAACTTTTGTAGGGAAAAAGTTATTTGGTAAAAGGGGATGCTCTATTTTAGATATCTTAAGTACAAGCTTAGGGTTTAATCGATAAAAAGAAAGCATCATTCTAGATCTACAACAACAAATTGCATTTATATAATGTCTATATATAACGTCCAGCGCCTTTGGTTGTCAGGAGGACATCCAAAGGTGCTGGACAGTTGAGGTTTCCACCCGAACTGGGGGTTGGATTCGGGAAGTATGAAAGCCAAGGTGATGGAAAACTGACTGCTGAAGACTCAACCGGCAACGGAAAACCCAAACTGCCTGCTCCCTCCACTCAGTCTTGGTACTGTGGGCAATATGGAAGCTGGATTGATGTATAGAATGCAGGGAGAGGAAAGAGTGATACTGGGAAGTAATAAATTATTCCAATACCTTGGAGAAGAAAGGGTGTTGGAGATGGCATGATAGTTAGGGAACAGAGATGGGTTGGAAGGTATCTTGAAGAGGGGATAATGACAGCTGTTTTGAAGCGGATGGGAACTGTATCAGTGGACAAAGAGAGGCTAATGATGTCTGTTAGCAGGGGGGCAAGGAGGTGAAGCTGGGAGGTCAGGAGAGGTGTGGGGATGGGGGCAAGGGAGCATGTGGTGGGCTTCATTCGGGAGATGATGGAGGAGAGAGAAGAGGGAGAGACAGGGTTGAAAGTTTGGAGGGAGGGATTGGTGGAGGCTGTAGGGGGAAGGGGTGACAATCGTGAAGAGATGGTGTGCTTGTCATGGATTGAGACTCATTTTATTTCAACATTTTAATATTTCAACCATTTAATGTGGTTGTATTACTGATAATTTGATAATAGTGATAATACTGATGGTTGTATTACTGATGGTTTGAGGCCACAGAGCAGATATCTCTGTAACTGTCACATCCTGTTGGACACTTAAAGATTGACTGATAAAATGATTGTTTTTGATCTATTTTTCAGACTAGTAAACAATCCGAAGATTTTTATTTTGTTATTTAAAAGTTTACTGATTTGACGAATGACAAATTCTGTGTCTAATAGGGCTGAGACAATACAATATTAATCAAATCCAATACAATAGTAATCAAATCAAGCAATGGTCTCTTACACGTTCAGTGTGGCAAAAAAGTACTGATCAGACCGAGAAAAAAATATTTTTTGAGCAGCTTATCTAACTCCTTAAATTATCACTATGGTGATAATATTAATCATCCTCATAATCATCATTATTAGCATCATCCTTACATTTGGAATAGTGCCTTTCACATAAGTAGGGTGTATCAAAACACTTCACAGGATGTACTGTAAAGTGGAGTAACTATGTGATTTGTGGGCAAATGTTTGGCAAAAGCCAATTTGTGCAAAGCAATGTCCTACAAACAGCCATGAAGTGAATGACCAATTTTATTTGGGTGATTGTTGGCCAGGACACCGGGAGAAACTCCCTTCACTGTTCAAGCACATTTCGAGCACTCATATAGCACATTACATTCCAGTGCTTGATATCACACCTATGCAAATTCTCAAAGAACATTTTGAAATTACTCATTCAGTGTAAACTAATATGCTCTTTTGCAGTGACACTTCTCAAGTAGTAAAATGAAGTTGATACTTGATATTATTGGCACATGCACAGCCATAAACACACTCACAGGGGTATAAATCTCAGGAACTGTGCTAGTGTATGTAGGTTATAATATTCTCTGCTTTCCTGTGGTAAAATGCACAACACTCTATGGACACTTCAACCAAACATCCCGTTTCATTTGTCTCAACTCTCACTACGTTGTTTTTGCATGAGCCCCAGGCGATTCAAGACTCTACATCTGGATTATATAAGAAGGATTCAACTATATTTTTTACATTGGTGTAATCCTGCGTATTTGTTCCCAAAATTACATGTGATTTAAAATCTTACCCTAATGAAACTTCTCCAAGACAGGTCGAACAGGCTGGAGAACAGATTGTTAATGATAAGTGGAGAATCTACCTCAGTTCTTTCAATGGCAATAAACTTCACTCTTTTGGATAAGCTTTGTATGAATTGTCAAAACTAAGATAAGACAAATGCATAATGTGACCTGTAAAACATTCCTTCCCACTGTGATCAAAGTAAACTATGTATAAAGTACTGTGCAGCCAGACTGATCTGAACAGTATCACCAGATCCCATTGTTTGAAATAACACAGTCTCCTTTTCCCCTTGTTCCATGTTCAACTTTGTAGTATAATGTAATATTTATGGCTAACGTAATTCGAAAGTATCCTGAACTAGTATTATATTTTGATAAAGGTACAAAATAAGCAGCAACAAATTCAGCATCTGATAGAGATAGATAGATTAAGGTTCTGAGTAAAACTCTTCGTCGGAACATATGTTACAGATCAGCAACTCAGTAAAATGTGGGATTGTATTTGCGTTCCACAGCTGCATGGCACAGTGCCACTCAGCTCTTACCAAAGTTAACTTAATAACAGCCGGTAAGCACTATAAACTGTTGCGAGAATGATTCTCAGATAACTAAGAAATGTAAACTAATGCCAATAGTTATCTAAGTACAAAACTAGCATTGTCATTAATAACAGAAATTAATCCGGCTAAAATTCACAGCCTCTTTTTTTTTCTCTGCAGGGAGTGGAGGTGAAAACAGATTATGTTCCTTTGCTGAACTCTTTAGCTATCTACGGCTGGCGGTTAACCTGCGTGCTTCCTACTCCCATTGTAAAGAGAGACAGGTATGGATGGCATTTTGAGCGGGACTCAAGCAGTTTACTAAATTGAGGCAGCCTGCTGTTAAAATGCTCTGTTTCTTACTACTTCATGGAATACTAGCTCAGTTGACGTAGTGCCTTATCACAATGTCAAGACATCTCAAAGCACAGGATTTACCTGCAAAGTGTAGTGCCTGTGTATTTTGTAAGGAATCGCAGCAGCTAATTTGTGCGCAGCATTGTTCCACAACCAACTAATGAAATGTGCAACCAATTTTATTCTTTTGTCTTGATAATGGGAATCCCGTCCTAAAGGTACAACAAAAACACATCAGCATATGATAGATGTTAATGACTCTCCTGCATAGGTTTAGGATACTGTACTCAGTCTCTGTTCTTTAGTCAAAGTTCAGGTTTAAGGAACAAAGCTGAAACAGCAGAAGTACTGTAGATTGCTTTGGCTCGTTGAAAGATATGCCATTTCCTTTTACCTCTTCAGCTTTCCTCCAATGCAGCAACATCTGCTGTAACTCAGGAAGATATGCTACACTCTGGTATTCACAGTTCCTGTGTTATCTGTTATCTCACGCAAAAGTATACAAGAAAAGATAACAGGAAAGATGTTATACCCCAGCATTGTATTAGTAGCATCTTTCACTGCAGTGAAGATAATAATTGGCTATCTGAGTCATAATGTCAAGAGAACTAAATAAACAACAGCTTGCATTTCTATAGCGCAAGTTCACATGGGGTAACGTCTGGGAACACCTCATGGGGATGGGGACACTGAGCAAGGGAGAGGGAGCTGGCCATAGGCATGTTCAAACAGGTAGGATTTGAGGCAAGACTTCAAGACAGAAAGAGAGGGCAAGAAAAAATGGTAGAGGGAGGTAATTCCAGGGTTAGGACATAGAACTGAAGGCTTGGCCACTAATAATGGCATGGATATAGCGGAGGACATGCAGCAAGCCTGTTAGCTGAGTGGAAGGGACGGGTGCAGGAGTGGAGTAAGAGGAGACATTTCAAAACATTTGAAGACATTTAGTTTAGTGATACTTCGTGAATTTACCAACCTTGGCGGTGTGAGCGTACAGTAGGACTTCCTTATCTATATGCTCCCTCTGGGTGATGTCATCCGCAGACACCGGGTAAACTTCCACATGTTTGCGGATGACACACAAATCTACTTTGCCTCCTCCAGTACCAACTCCAGGTCCGCTGATGTTCTATCAGCTTGTCTGGCAGACATCAAGGCCTGGATAAGTGTAAACTTCCTGCAGCTGAATGTGGACAAGACGGGAGCCATACGCCTTGGCTCCCGTCAACGTCTTCACTCCTGCGGATCTAAACTCCTCAACCTCCTTGGGCTCTCCCTCAGACTCACCAAACCAGTGCGCAACCTAAGTGTCCGGTTTGTCCCCCAACTGTCCTTCTTCCCGCATATGGGGTCCCTGACCAGGACCGCCTTCTTCCACCTCCATCACATTGCTCGCGTCAAACTGTACCTTACCCCAAATGCAGCCGAAACCCTTGTGCATGCATTTGTCACCTCCCGCTTGGATTACTCCAACGCACTCCTCGCTGGTCTCCCCAGCTCCAGCATTCACAAGCTCCAGCTCAGTCAGAACTCTGCTGCCCGCATACTGACCCAGACCAAACTCCATACCCACATCTACCAGTTCTGGCCCAGGCTCCTCTGGCTCCCCATCGCCGAACGGATCGACTTCAAGATCTTCACTCTCGTGTTCAAATCCATTCACTCCCTGGCACCTCCCTACCTCTCTGAACTCCTCACTCCCGAATCCACCACCTGGTGCCGCTGCTCGACTGGCACCTGGTCATCCCTCGCACCCTCTGCCCCACCATCAGACGTCGTGCTTTCAGCCACTACAACAACAACAATAAAATTACATTTGTATAGCGCCTTTCACGATGGGAGGACGTCCCAAGGTGCTGGACAGACAGAGTTTCGGACCCAAGCTGGGGATCGGGATCGGGGAGGATGGAGGGCAGGGAGGGGAAGCAGGGTGATCGAAAGCACAATCGAAGAGGAGGGTCTTGAGATGGGTCTTGAAAGAGGCCCCAAAACTCTGGAACACTCTCCCTCAATCTCTCCGCCTTGTCCCCTCTCTCCCCCCTTTCAAGTCCCGCCTGAAGACTTTCCTGTTCGACAGTGCTTACAGCCACTTCCCACTCCCCCCGGCTTGGAGTCAGGCTCCGCCACTGTTAAGCGCTCTGAGATGCGTGGAGGGTGCTATATAAGTGCAAGTTGTTGTTGTTGGGTGCTTAATCATTCAGTACAAAAAACGCATTATTACTTCACATTGTCAAGGTTAGTAAATGTATGGACAAACAGAGAAAATGATCCACTTGCAAAGTGGATAAAGTTAGCGATAATCAGTCATTTTACAACATTGGCTAAGGAGATTTGCATATTGGGAAGTGAATAATTAAAATCTGTGGGAACATGCTGAGTATGATAGATCCTATTGTTGTAATTGAGGTGAATGTCACTCAATAACCTTAAAGTGATTATGACATGTGCAGATATTATGACCCATTAATAACATGGAACGCAATGGCCGTTATAATAATTATCCTTGCATTTGATATAGCACCTTATCACGTCTACGAGATGTCTCAAAGTCCCTCACAGAATATACTAAAATGAATTGATTGTATATTTTGTGGGTTAAATTAAACCTACTTCCAAGGAAAATAGACCGGAACTAAAATAATAATAATAATTAATAATAATAAATAAATCCCAATAAACTTCCTGTATCAGTTTTGCTCAATCAGCAGTTTTCATGTCTCTGGATCAGAAGGTTGTTCGATCGATTACTGGATTAGGAGTTGAGCTCATTAGCTACACTGATCTCCTCCAAGTGCAATACTGGAGGAATGCTACACTGTTAGAGGTTCCTCAGATGAGATGTTGAAACATCTTTCTCTTCAAATCCTATGGCTTTATTCAAAAACAATAAAAAATTTAATTTATATAGCACCTTTCACATCAGGAGGATGTTCCTCAGCGCTGGATAGTGAAGCACCTGAGCTGGGGTTTGGTATTAAGAGGGATGGAGTACAAGAGGTGGGAAGTTGACCGAAGACACGGTCAAAGAGGAAGTTCTTGAGACGGGCCTTGAAGGAGGCAAGGGAGGGAGCAAGTTGAAGAGACTGTGGGATGGAGTTGCAGAGGGCGGGGCAGAAAGGCTGAAGATCACCGACGGTGGGGTGTGCAAGGCTGGGAACATGGAGCAGACTAGTGCCTACTGAACGGAGGGAGCGGACAGATAGGTAAGGTTTTAGCAGGTCGCAGAGGTAGGGAGGGCAAGACCGTGAAGGGCTTTAAAAGTGAGGATGAGGATTTTAAATTCGATCCTCTGGGGCAGGAATGGCTAATCTGCGGTCTGTATGACTTCTACTCATGTGTAATGGGAGGGCCCATGTGGGTTACCCATCCCTGCTCTGGGGGTGGAGAGCAGGTAGAGAAAGGTGGGGATGGGGGTGATAGACTCATGGAGCCTGGTGCAGGAGAGGACACAAGCTGCAGAGTTCTGAATAATCTGCAGCTTGTGGAGGGAAGATTTTGGAAGTCTGGTGATCAGGGAGTCAGCACAGCCAACCCTCGACGTAATGAAAGCGTGGATGAGGGTCTCGGCCACCTAAAGGGAGCCAGGCAATGTTGGGGAGGTGGGGAAAGGCAGAGCGGGTCATGGCAAGGATGTGGGGTTTAAAGGACAATTGAGGGTCGCACAAGATGCCAAGGTTCTGCAGTGTAGTGAAAGAATTTCTCTTAGTCCCCTGGTCAACAATCCTCCAGAATGCTCGATCACTCCACTGTGCCTAAACTGGCTATCTCTTTTTTTTACAAAAACAGTTACTGTGCATGCTAACAATTATTGTGAAGCAAAATTTCTGACATTATAGGCACTATAAAAAAAATAACTTTTTCTCTCCAGAGCATATATTTAAAAAGAATTATTAATGCTTGAGAGTGATTTCAAATCATTATCTTAGATGATGGGTCAGTGCTTAATTTATGACGTCATGTGAATCCCTGAGGAGATAGCTGTCTTGCCATTCTTCCAATTAACCATGTTTCCCTTCATATTCCTTATAATTAACATATAATTAATGTGTCGTCTTGGCTCACATGATTGATAGAACTCTTGCCCCTGGAGAAGAAGGTGTGGATTCATTCCCTATATCAGAACTTGCTGCTCACAATCGACGCAGACACTCATAATAATAATAATAATAATAATAATAATAATAATAATCCTTGCATTTGATATAGCGCTTTTCATGTCGGGAGGACGTCCCAAAGTGCTTCACAGAACACACTGTAAAGTGAATTGACTGTATATTTGTGGGCGAACGCGGCAGCCAATTGCGCACAGCAATGTCCCACAAACAGTCGTAGATTGAAAATGACCAATTTCTTATTGTTTTTTGCTTTGGAGGGATTATTATTAGGCGTGTGGAGTAAGGAAACTTGCCCAAGGTTTCGCCCTGCCTGGAATTGAACCGAGTGCTCTAACCACTGAGCTATAGGGCTCCACTCCACTCCACTGACACTCCAGTATAGTTCTGGGGGAGTGCTGTGTCACTGGAGATGCTGTCTTTGGAAGAGCAGTTAAACCAAGGTCCTGGCTATCTGTTCATGTGGACATTGAAGATCCAACGGCATTAATAGGAACGTGATTTTCTCATCAATCCTTCAAATTAATTGGTTGCTCATCCCATGGCTGTTGTGGGACCTTCCTAGCACAAATGGAAGGAATATATCACTCCAAAAATAGTCACTATTAGTGACAGTAATTGCTCTGCAGTGCTGTTTGACCTGATATGCAATGACATTTGAAAGTTACAGCAAGGAAACGGGCCATTCGGGCTAACACAGTGCCACATGAGCCTTTTATTCCCCTCTTCCATACCCCTCTATTCATCTCTCCTTGTGTATGCAAAGTATGAAGTTTCCTCTTTAATTAGTTGATGCTTTACGCTTCAATCAGAGCTTCCAGCAGTAAGTTCCACATTCTCATTACCCTCTCCATGAAGACGTTTCTCCTAAGCTCCCTTTTAGATCTATATTTATATTCCCTTGTTATGGACTGAGGAACAAGTGGAAAAGCCTATTCACACCCTCCTCATTGAATCGTTGCATGATTTTAAACATCTGTATCAGATCCCCTCTCAATTTTCATTAGTAAAGCTCTAATATTGTGCAATGAAAGACAAATTCTTCTTATCCTGAGTACAAAAGGCTTACTGCTTGTGTGAATGTAAAAATAGATGTTGGTATTTAATTGATCTTTAATACCATGGTAACACGTGTTAAATATTACAGATAAGCAATGTTGTCAGTTAAAATCTGGAAGGGAAGCCTGTCTCCCTGATGGACTGCTGGGTAAAAGCATGTACCAGTGACCACTGGGTCATGCAGACCAGAAGGTTGCAAGTTTCCCACTCTGCTCTGAGCCAGCTGATTTTAGCTGAGGGAATTGTATGGAGCTCGATGAATGGCCTCAATACCTCTGGATGGTGAGGGAGAAAATTAAACATAGTTTCTTCCCATATTTGAAAAGAGAAGGGCGTTTCTCCCCGTCCTGGCCAATAATCCCCCAAATTAAATTAGTCATTTACTTCATGGCTGTTTATGGGACGGTGCAGGGAACAATTTAGCTGCCACATGCCCCCGGATAGTCTCCACACTTTACAATACTGTGTATACTATGCAGCACTTTGAGACATTCTCTTGACATGAAAGGCATTTTAATAAATGCAAGGATTATTTATTTAATAAATTCCATCTGGAATCCTCCAATTTACTGCAATGAGGCTAATGGTTATACTTATTATGAGCATGATTTAGAAGATATTGATCAAATGATAATAATAATAATAATCCTTGCATTTGATGTGGTTGAGAACATTTCTCAAAACTCATTACAGGATTTACTATGAAGTATAGTGTCTGTATTTTGTAGGCAAAATGATGATGTACCAGCACTGTGTTGATTCATTTTGAATAGGTTAATGATCTAACAGATTATTTTAAGATTAATGTTTGTAAATTGCTCAACTGAATATTAATTTACTGATGTCTTAAGTCAGTGGTTTAACACAAATCTTTGCAAAAGTTGCATGAATAGCTGACACAGGCACAGGACGTTGACATTTCCCCAACAACAGGCATGAGAACACAAATGGGGTTGTGTTACAGAGTTCTTACAAATTTTACAGTGTCAGCTGCTCTTTTCCAATTCTCTTCAAAAAGAGTCTGTGGTTAAAATGCAGTTGGCTTGGTCTGTCTGCCATCACATTTGTTGCCAGTGAAAAATATTGCTTAGGAGCTGATATGTTCAGTGTTTTAAAACTGAAAAGCTATTGAAATGGAGCACCAAATGAGCCAAAGGAAAGCGAAAAAGATCAGAAAAGTGGTGTGAGGAGAGGGTTGGGTGATGACAGAGAACCTTTAAAATGCTTCTTATTCATTTGTGGTTGCTTGAACTGAGGGACATGTAAGAGTCATAGGAATGTATAGGACTGGATGAAATCAATAGAGTCCATCTGTTCATAAAGAAATATCTGTATATGATAGTGTTTATGCGATTTGTGTTTTGCAGCGAAGGGAACCTTGGTACAAAGCAGATTGTTTTTCTTCAGAGACCCTCATTACCCCGCAAAGAAAAGAAGAGAGAGTCAAAGGTAAATGGCCTAACATTCCTCTTTTTGTTTTCCTTGGCAGCAAGTGCAGCTTCACAGTAATTCAGCACAGCAGTAAATTTGTATGGGAAACTGCTTTAAAAGTGTGTGTTTTAAATCTGCAGGGTCAGCACATTAGTGTTTAACCCTGTTGAGTTTAGAGTTTAATTGAAGCATGAAGGTTGCAGCAATTGCAAATCCCTTTCTCCCCTTTATTAGAATCAGGATCTTATTCAAGTGACTGTCAAGAGGACTATTTATTGTAGAGGCAGAGTGGAGCCAGGACAGACTCTGCTAATATTTATTGCTTTGATTTTTTTTGCTATATCTTGACAAATAGATAAAGGGTCAACAAATATTCCGGCGTGGCAAGAAGGCCTTGCCCCTTTAATTGCTGGAAATGAACTTTTTCCCTTGACTTCTTGATTGTCCAGAGTGTGGGAAAACATATGTAGTCTGGCAGTGATATATTCAAGATTCACTATACGGTGTATTGACTGCTTATTTGTTAGGCAGCTAATTTTTATGCACAGCTATTTCCCGCAAACAGCCATGAAGTGAATGACCAATTATACTGGGGAGGATTGTTGGCCAGGACACCGGGAGAAACTCCCTTCTCTTTTTCAAATCGTGCCATGGGATCTTTAACATCCACTTGAAGAGGCAGACAGGACTTTAATTTAATATTTTATCTGAAAGATTGCATCTGCAACAAGGTGGCATACTCCAGCAACGTATCGGAGTGTCACCTTATATTGTGAATTCAAAGTTCCAACGTGGCTTGAATCTGCAAGCTTCTGACTAAGAGGTGAACTATTATCCTTGAGGATAATAGTTGTAATATTGATTTTTTTTAATGAGACAAAAATTTTGTTTATTAACATTTAATAATATTATTATTAAATTAACATTTCAGTGCCTTGGGACATCCTCCCGACTTGAGAAGCTCTCTATAAATATAATTTTGTTGTTGTTGTTGTAACATGTTTGTATAAAAAGCTGTTTAAAGGAACATTATTAATATTATACTATAGGTCTACTGTACGCAACTAAAATCAATTAATGATTAAGGATAAATTATGACTTTAACCTTTTAGATTGATCTAATTGTTGGAGTTACACCCTGATGTTTTCAGTTAAGTATCACCCTGGCTCAGTTGGTAGCACTCTCACCAGTGGGTCAGAAGGTTGTGGGTGTGAACTCAAATTTGGCTTATCTGACACTCCAATGCAATGCTGGGGGAGTGTTGCACTTTCAGAGGTGCCATCCTTTGGATTAGACGTTAAACTGAGGTCCCATTTGTCTGGATGTTCAGATGGACTTTAAAGATCCCATGGTGTTATTCGTAGAACTAAACATAAAACGTTACTGCATAGAAATGTGCCAATTAATCTGTGCTAATGTTTATACTCCACATGAGCCTTCATGCCTCTCAATTCCTTCTTCCAACCCTTCCTTTTCTTTCTCACTAATGTATGCATCAAGTTCCTCTTAAATACTTATATATTAAAATATTTTAAATGTTAAATTATTCTAAAAGAGAATGATGGAGTTCCACTTTCCTAGCCCAGCAAACCCTTGGATGAATTGACACTTACAAAGTAGTACTTATAAAGAATGTACAGCACGGAAACAGGCCTTTCGGCCCAACCAGTCCATGCTGGTGCTTATATTCCACACAAGTCTTCACCCATTCCTTACTCTTTCCCATACCCTTCTATTCCCTCTCCCTCATGTGAAAGTATAGCTTCCTCTTGAATGCATTTACACCATCTGATTCAACCACCGCTGCAAGCAGTGAGTTCCACAATCTCACTACTCTCTGCGTGAAGTAGTTCCTCTTAAAATCTCTTTTGTATCCCCTAGTCGGTATCTTAAATTTGTGTTCCCTGGTTCTGGACTCCCCAACCAGTGGAAACAGCCTATATGGTGATTCACTTCAAGGTTCTCTGTGGGACACTGCAATACAGAAATTGGCTGCTATGCTTCCTACAAATCTGGAGGTACAACAATTATCAATGAAGTGCTCTGAGATACTTAGTTTTCTAAGCCCTTTGGCAAATCTAAAGGTTTATTATAATATAATTGTCTATGCAATTGTTTGGCCACTGAAAGAAACTCCCCTCTCTTTTTTGAACAGTGTGCTATCATCTTTAAGATCATGATACAATATTCAAAAAAGAGAAAATGGAAAAGATAGCATAAGAACGTATTATGATGTATTTTTTCTAGGCTTAAATAAAATCCAATACAGTCATCTTGCAATACAATCTCCCAATCACTATAACTAACTTAAATGTAAGTTATTAATACCATTTAGAAATGGCTTTGAGGAGAGTGCTCCTCGATCATTTTGAAAATTTAGTGATGCTTAAGGAATGGAGAATGGAGTTTAGTGGTAGATAACCTCAATGTAATGCGTATACTCAGAATGAAGCCCATTCAGCGATCTATTCAAACGTGCAAATCTTTGCTTGTTATAGAATCATACAATTCTACAGCATAGAACGAGGCCATTCGGCCCATCGTGCCTGTGCCTGCTCTTTGAAAGAGCTTTCCAATTAGTCCCACTCCACTGCTATTTCCCATAGCTTTGCAAATTTTTGCTTTCCAAGTAAATATCAAATTGCTTGTATGTTATCAATGCTTTTATATTCCAACACCCTTTTATAAAGCCCAGGAGCCCATTAGCCTTTTGGGTTGCTTTCTGGCCCTGGAAATTTGCTTTTAGCAAGCTATTTATTTATATTTTAAAATCTTGTTATACATCCACTGCGCCCCCCCCTCCCCCACACCAGCCTCCCGCCTCCCCCACCACCCTACCCCCACACACCACCCCCTCCTCCCCCCAAACCACCTTCTCTGCTTCCCCACACCACCCCTCCCCCAAACCACCCTCCCCCCTCCCCCAACACCACCCTCCAACAAGCAAAATTTGTGTTAATAAGGAATCTTTGCGGCCAAAACACACAGAATTTTGGTGTTTGGCTTGGAGAATTCAGGAGTAGTCCACTTGATCATTAAAAGTTCATGTTTTGAGTTGAGGAAACCCACAGAAGATCCACCACAGAAGATCAACACTGAGACAGCACTATTTAACAAGGAAGGAACTTACAGCACAAAGTAAGGCATAGAATTTACAACATTAAAAAGTCCTTGTGTCAGGGTCTAACAAAATGGTTGTCCTGGAGGGGAGCAAACCACTCAAACAAGAGGGAGGGGTGTCTTTCTTCTTGTAGTTAAACAATCCTTGAATAAGAAAAAGAATGCTCTGAAACTATTGCAATTTTTTTTTGTTCCTGCTTTAACCAGCTTTTGCTGAGGTGCGAACCACATATTGCAACAGCAGAAGTACATGTGCAATACAGATTTGTCAGCAATTCCATCATCAGAATTGTTTTCCTCGCAGCACCACCTCAGAACTATGTGGCAGACTTTAATCCTTTCCACTCCAGAGAGGCCCAATGTTACTTCATATGGATTCAAATCTCATAGGGACCACATGAGTCATACAGCCTCTTTTCTACTCCCTATTTACAACACCAAGAGAAAAAAAAAACCTCTTTCCTGCAGGGAAACATCAAAGAAATATATCATTAGCAAACGATAAGCTCCATTCATTTGAACAGATACTGTAGTCTCGCGAAGCAATTCTGTATTTCTGCATCTTAAACTATTGCAAATTGATGAATTATCAAAGCAAAGTTGAGCATGAAATGCTGTGGGTGCTTTAGACACATTTGAATGGGATTGGTTTGAACTGCATGGATTACATAATCCTTGCATTTGATGTAACTAATGCCTTATCATATCAAAATGTGTCAATGAACTTCACAGTAATTACAGTTAAGTAAAGTGATTGTGTTTTTGTAGATGAACGTGCCAGGCAGATTTTACGCAGTGACATCCCCCAGACACACAGAAAGTGAATGACTAATTCAACTGCAGGATTTGTGGCCATGATTGGGGAAAAAAATCCCTTCTCTTTTCGACTAGTGTCATTGGTTCTTTAACGTCCACCTAAACAGGCAGACAGCTCATCTGAAGGATGACACCCAACACTGCACTGGAGTGCAATCCTAGACTGTAATTTCAAAGTCCCTGATATGGGATTTGAACCCAAAACCTTCTCACGCAGAGGGGAAGGTGCATTGTGTGCAAACTGCAAGCTAGAAGGTAGAGAAGTTGGCCTCCTGGAAAAACAATAGAACTGGGGTGACAAGTTATGGGTGCAGCTGTGAAGAACAACTGCAAAGTGTGTGGATACTGATGTGATTTCTTTCCTTGCCTTCAGAAAAAATCGGCAAAAGATGATAAGACAAGCAAGCAAAGCAAAAACTGCTCAAAGCTGAAAAATGGCAAACTGGCTGACGCAAACAAGGCAGAAAATCAGGGGCAAAGCACAGCAGGGGTGGAAGGCAAAGTGAATGGTGACAATGAAAATCCCTTGAAAGCAGAGGAAGATGAGAAGGAAAGTGCTGCAGCAGCTGAGCCTTTGCAAGACTCTGACTGTGTGCAAAACACAGAAAGGCAGAAAGCTGCAGAAACGACTGGGTGTGCTGGTGAAATCTCCGTTTCAGAAAATGCACTGGATAAAGGCAGTGACATGAAAGACATTTGGGAAAAAGAGGATCTTAAAGATGAACGGGAAGAGATTGAGAATAAATTTTGGAACGACACTAGTAACAGATGTGAGGAAGAGGTCAGTCAAGCAGAAATTGCAGCTCCAGTGAGTGGTACGTACCCAGGCCCCAGTCAGGAGCTTGGCATTGCTCCAGCTGAAGAGGCAGCAGCTGAAGCCTCAGGGGAAACAGCTTTGCCTGGCACACAAATAACTGAGTTGGTACCAGAGAAAGAGGAAGATGGAACAGCAACGTTTGATGGTGGTAATGCAGGCGCTGAGTAAAGCAGAACTCCGATTATAACTGAGATCAGAAGAAAATAAAAATTTATCGTGTTTTATCCTGTGGAATATTCTTTTACCTGCTAGATTGTAATATACTTTTTACTGTTCTGATAAACTTTTTAAGCCTTATTGACTCTTTATTGACATAGTGAATGAGGTCAAACAACTTGTACCCCCTTTGCTTGCTGTGCAATAGAAACTAATACAGATGTAGGCCACTGGTTCATGTCTTTTCTTATCTGATGCTACAATTGTTAGTGTTACATTTTAACAACAGAATTAATAATGTGTAAAAATATTCAAATGAGATTTTTTTATTGCTTTTTTTCACATGAGACGAATTGATGTAACAATCAAAAATGTAACATTTTTATACAAAATGAAATATGTTTAATTCAGTAACAATCATTATTTTCCAGGTTATGTGTGTTTGATTTCATTTTTCTAAATAAAGCATTCTTTTATCTGGGAAAAGTGAATTGAAGCATTTATACAATAAACTTTGCACAAATGCTGTAAAGTATGGTACTGGGAAATGCAGATCAATAATCAATCCCAAAATCGATCCTTAGCTTTTGCCTTAGCGCTAATCTTAATATACGGTGGAGATAAGCGCTCGGCGACGCAACCCCATTTGAAGAGCACTATATAAATGCAACTTGTTGTTGAGAAAATCAACCCATTAGTATTTTTATTCCTGATCCCAATCCAATGACTTCTGGAATGTGCAAATGTGTGGACGTTGGGTACAGACAGGATCAAGCTTGAATGGCACATCTCTTAGACGTGTGTAACGTCACCTTTTGACATGCATATATGACAAATGGCCACTTAGCCAAAGTACTAAAAAAGCTGTCACTTCCTACAGAACTTGTTGTAATCCACCCCATTTCATCGACTTCAGGAAAGGCAAAGAGAGCAATGGACAAAAATATCATATACGACCTTTAAAGAGGTTTTAACATTTGTGTATTAACGTAACACAGCGTGTTTTAATCCTGTACAGAAGTTTATTGCCATTTAAAAAATGCTTATATAAGCAGTAATGTTGTTGAGGAACGTTTCTGAAAGTTCACCTGTTCTTCTGATCTCATTGTCCCTTCACAATACAAATTTCCATTATAAGCGCACGTTGTCACAACTGGGGTTCTAATAATAATAATAATCCTTGTATTTGCTATAGCACCTTATCACGTCTTTGAGACATCTCAAAGCACTCCACAGAATACGCTGTGAAGTGAATTGACTGTATATTTTGTGGGTGAAGCATGGCAGCAATTGTGCACAGCAGTGTCCCACAAATAGTCATGAATTGAGCGACAATTATTATTTTTATTTATATCNTTTTTTGAAGGGATTATTACCCCTGGAAAAGTGATTTGCTAATTGACTTAACAACTGGGATCCTACTTACTGCTGGTGAATAAAGGCGTTCGGAGTAAGGAAACTTTCCTAAGGTTTCTCCATGCCCGAGAATCAAACACATGTCCTCTCGCTTATGAGACAAGTGATCTAACCAATATGTTACAGGACTTCACAATTTATTCTACACAAATCTCACCTAAAAATTCATTCTCATTGTATACTGAGGACCTGAGGCACAGTGACAGCTTTGACATAACAACTGAACGGAGACAGAATAAAACTTCCACTTAAAAACATACATTATAAATAAGAACAAGTATTTGAATAATGAAAGTCTGTATTGTTTGGTTTTACAGGACAGTTAAAAAGTTCTTTAAACTACTTTTTTAATATATTTTATGAGACTGTCTGAACCCTTAAAATTATTGCTGTCTGCAGCATGCTACATCTGGTTTAACAATGCAAGAAGCTGTTATTGGGATAGGATAGACATTGGGGCGAAATTTACAGTAAATTTCTTAATGCATTCCTTACGATAATTATCGTTGATTCTAAATGTCAAAATGGGAAGAAATTTCCAATTGTAAGTTGACGTTAATTGTTATTGGTAATAATTATCACGAGAAAGATAATATGAAATACCACAAATTCCACCCCACTATTTAGGCTTTACTTAAAAATATGCTCTTAAAATACACACAGTGACTCTACTACACTTGACAGTGTATTCTGTGAAGGGCTCAACGATGTGAAAAGGCTCTGTATCAAATGTAAGCACCATTATTATTATTATTATAACTTCAATGGCAGCATAATTTCATCAGCACAAAGGTAGAAGTGCATAAAACAGTACGATTTAAAACTTTTTATCATAGCCAAATATCTCTTCACCTTTGGAGGAGCTTACAGAAATACTGATATACATTCCCTGTAGGGAATCTCCCATCCTTGCTCAGCTAAGCCTGTCGGCATGTCTCTGACCTAGATTTGCAGAATGAAAGTGTGCTGGAGGTCCTATTGTACAGGAATCTGACAAACCCTGTTTTTGGAGCTTTCCACAAAATGCCCTGCAGACGAGCGCCTGCTGGTTTGTACAATCATTCCCCAGAGATGTGTTTAGACATTTTCAGGAAGGTGGCATATCATGTTTGTTTAAAAATACTACTGGGTCCAAAGAAGCACACTTTGTGAGTTCCACCATAAAACAGGGATAAATTCTAATAAACTGTTTCTGTTCATAACAATGTCCACCCAACATTAATTTGGTGATATATATTTTCCCCATAATGACAGAGGGTGGTCATATACCAGACAATGTTTGAGAAGCTGTGTTTCGCAGTCTGTATAATTGCACCACCTACAAGGACCACCTACACGACAGTCATGTGTGAATTGCAGGAACATTAATTCTGAAAGCACAAATGCCTCGCTTCAGTCATTCAGTAAAGTACCAACATTATCTTATCAGCTACACAGGATGAGCATAGAAGATGTGGATAAGTCAGGATAGGTCACACGCAGAGAAGAGCTTGTTAGGTAGAATCCAGAGTCTTAATCCACAGTCTCCGCTTAACCTTCTCTGCTCCAAGGAGAATAATCCCAGTTTCTCTAGCCTTTCCCAATAACAGACATCCCTCATTCCTGGTACCATCCTGGTAAATCTCCATTGCACCCTCTCCAATGCCTTAATATCCTTCCTAAAGTGTGGTGCCCAGAACTGAACACGGTCTCTAGCTGAGGCCTAACCAGTGTGCAAGGTTCATCATAACTTCCTGATTTTGTATTCTATGTCCCTATTTATAAAGCCTAGTACCCCGTATGCTTTTTTAACAGCTTTATCTACCTGTCCTGCCACCTTCAAAGATTTACCTATATGAACCCCCGGTCTCTCTCTTCACCCCCTTTAAGATTGTACCATCAGCTTATATTGCCTCTCCTCATTCTTCCTCCCAAAATGCATCACATCACATTTCTCCACATTAAACTTCATCTGCCATATATCTGCTCATTTTACCAGTCTGTCTATGTCAATTTGCAGTCTGGTACTATCCTCCTCACTGCTTGCTACTTTCCCTAGCTTAGTATCATCTGCAAACTTGGAAATTTTACTCCCTATACCCAAGTCCAGGTCATTTATATAGATCAAAAACACTTGCTTCCAGTCAGAAAAATAATCGTCTTTCTGTTATGTATTTAACTAAAATGAAGATGTAACAAAAAGGTTGCTGTTTTTAGTGATTAGCGCTTGCCTTGTTAAAGACATAACACAAAGACTGATAGTAGCTTATGATAATGGGCATTAAAAACAACCGCAAAACAACAACACCAGCTTGCACTTATATAGCGCTCTTCATGTCGGACAGAGTCTCGTAGCATGAAAGGAAAGTGAGGTGATTGTTCCTGTTGAAAGCACCACTTACAAAAATCCTTACATTTGGTATAGCACCTTTCATATCAGAAGGATATCCCAGAGCACTTTGCAGGATATATTGTAAAGTGCAGTGTGTTGTGTAGGCAAATGCAGCAGCCAATTTTTATTCACAGCAGTGGCCCACCAACAACCATGGAGTGAATCACCATTTTTAATTAGGGGATTGCTGGCCAGGACATGGAGGAAACTCCCTTTCTTTTATAATAGTGCCATGGGATCTTTATTGTCCATCTAAAAAGGCATGCAGGGGCTTTGGTTTCACTTCTCCGAAGGACAGCACCTCCAACAATGCAGCATACCCCCAGCATTGCATTGGAGCATCAGCTTAGACTATATGAGTTCCAAGTCCTTACGTGGGGCTTTAACCCACAACCTTCTGACTCAGAGGCAAGAATGCTACCAACTGAGCTAAGCTGACACAGACAATTTTGGTGTTTGACCATCTGAATAATATCCATCTAAACCCAAACATTTCCAGGGTTAAATAACAATAATAATAATTATAATCCTTGCATTTGATTTGGTGCCTTATCACATCTTCGAGACGTCTCAAAGCACTTCACAGAATACACTGTAAAGTGAATTGACTGTATATTTTGTGGCCGAAACATACTTAAAATAAGTGTGTGCACCAAAGAGGCTTCTTCGCATTTACAATGTCACTTTTGCATGGTCTATGCTCTATAGGATCTTTTGTACGGTATAAAGAGAAATACTGTACAACCCATACCATGCCTTTCTTTGATGATAGTGGAGTGGATCAGTTCTGAAGATTCTTTTCTCACTAAGCTAGGACTTCAGTCAGAATTTTACAGTGTGTGAGAGAGTAGGAGCCCAGAGAGAGAGGGCTGTAACTAGTGCATTTTAATATGTCCTTTCCATGTTAATGGATAAGTTACAAGAACTGATCAAAGAACTTCTTTTAGTTTTTGCCTTGAGAATAATATGCGCAGTCATGGATTGATCTCCTTTCAGAATTATTCATTGAATCCTGAGTGAGTGTCTGTATGTTCCATAGTCTACATTCAATCCTTCCTTGCTTCCTACTTGTTAAATTCAATGTTCTGATTTTTTTAAATGTATCTATAGGAATATGCAACTGCAATATAATCTCTTATTACTGGCTATTCTGCTTCCTACAGTTTGTCAGTAGTGCCATATTCAGGCTGTTTGGTCTGAATGGACCAAGATTAAGTATAGGCAGCAGTCAGGGCTGAGATTGACAATAATTTGAATTATGCACTGAGTAAAAAGACAATTCCTGCACATCTGGCTTTATTCATCTCCAAGTGTCATTATAAGCCACTTCTTTCATCACAAAGGATCAATCTTGGGATTCCTATCCAAAGGGATCCTTGTTGCGTTTGAATTCACTGACAATCTGGCCAAAATACTGCTGCTATGTTAAAGGCTTACAGAAACTAGGAAAAGCATGAAGAGAATTATAAAACTGGCAATTTATATCTTGTCAGCAATGTCAAAATATCTCCAAGAACTTCACCATTGTGAAGTGTGGTTTTTTTGACAGCCGGTTGTCTGATTCTTGCAGAAACCTATCTCCAGGTTTGAGAGTTCCACGCATTCCTGTAGCTCAGTGGTTAGAGCACTCGCTTTGCAAGTGAGAGACCTGAGTTCAATTCCAGGCAGGGCGAAACCTTGGGCAAGTTTCCTTACTCCACACGCCTAATAATAATCCCTCCAAAAACCCCAAAACAATAATAAATTGGTCATTTTCAATCTACGACTGTTTGTGGGACATTGCTGTGCGCAATTGGCTGCCGCGTTCGCCCACAAATATACAGTCAATTCACTTTACAGTGTGTTCTGTGAAGCGCTTTGGGACGTCCTCCCGACGTGAAAAGCGCTATATCAAATGCAAGGATTATTATTATTATTATTATTCCACCTCCATGTGGATATTTCCATGTCTGGAATGGAATAGATACTCTCTCCCTGGAGAGACACACCCTGCTTACGTAATTCTACAGAATATTAGATATAGGTTGGCAAGAGCGAATACCACTGTCAAGCATAGTAAGTAATAATAATAGTAATACTAATCCTTGCATTTGATATAGCGCTTTTCACATCTTCCCGACGTCTCAAAGCGTTTCACAGAATATACTGTAAAGTGAATTGACTGTGTATTTGTGGGCGAAACGCGGCAGCCAATTGCGCACAGCAGTGTCCCACAAACAGTCGTGGATTGAAATTACCAATTTATTATTTTTTTTGAGGGATTATTATCATGCGTGTGGAGTAACAAAACTTGCCCAAGGTTTCACCATGCCGGGAATCAAACCTGCGTCTCTCGCTTGCAAAGCGAGTGCTGTAACCACTGAGCTATAGGACTCCACAATTATGTATTTTGTAGGCAAACATGGCAGTCAATTTTCTCACAGCAATATCTCACAAAAAGCCATTAAGTGAATGACCAATTTATCTGGACAATTGTTGATCGGCACCTCAGGAGAAACTCTCCTCTCGTTTCAAATGATATTGTGAGATTGGTTATCGGCTATTTGAAAGGCAGATAACAACAACAACAAAATTAGATTTATAGAGCGCCTTTCACGTCGGAAGGATGTCCCAAAGCGCTGAGACAAAACCTTAGTTCAATATTTCAATTGAAGGACAACGCCCTAAACAATAACAAATTGCATTTATATAGCACGTTTCACGTTGAGAAAACGTCCCAAGGAGTTGGACAGTTGAGGGTTTGAACCTGATGCAACAGTACAGCACTCCTGCAGTTCTGCTCCGATTACACTCCACTGCTGAAAATCCCAGTTCAAGGGGGAGGAATGGAACATGAGTGACAGATCCACAGGTGATGCAGCAAGAGTCACTATGGTCAAAGAATTGTGTGAGTGGACAGAGTGGACATTCAGAGGATTTTTGAGGGGTGGGTCAGTCAGGTGTCTGACACATGCAGAAACCCATCTCCATGCTTAAGAGTATCCAAACCAAGCTGAGATTTCCATGCATCCCACCTACACATGGAAATCCCAGAGATAGATTGTTGGAATGGAATGCACACTCTCTCCCTGGAGGGATGCATCCTGTTTACCTAATTCCGGAACGTATTAGGTGCAGGTTGGCAAGAACCAAGGCTTGGGGACCCCAGAGTGTGTGTTGGGGTAGTGCTGGGGTCTAACCAGTTAACTTGCAGAGCTTGTCATTGACATTACTGTCCAGCAAGCTTTCCCGCTGCTTGTCCAGCTAGCCAGCTAGGACCACCTTGCCCATTAGGGCTTTGGCTTGCAGGGTTGCTTTCAGAGGATGAAGGCAAGAGTGACGAAAAGATAACTACTGTACTAGAACAAGGGAGTGGAGCGAGCGCAGTGTGTGTAAGTGAAGTTAACTTGGGAAGAGTACAAAAGGGAGATGACCTTGCTTTCTACTTCCCTGTCTCAGCTTTTGCAATGAAAAACTAAGTGGAGATCTGGACCATCAATACAATTTGTTTCAATGGGCTGCCCGGGTAACATATTCCAGATGTCTAATAACCTTTCTGTGAGTAGTTGAGGCTGAATTCCCTATTTCCTCCTAATTTTTAAATTATGCCTAGTGGTGTTTAGAACCTATGTTAGAGTGAGTAACATATTTGGTTTAACCATTTCAATTCCTTTCATAAGTTTTGAACTTCTCTAAGGTCACCTCAAAGTCTTTTCCGACAAGAACTCGCTGAACATTTCCTCAAAGCTTAGATAATTTTTGTCGCTCTACACTGCATCTCTCAAAAGCCACCAGGTTCTGCTTAAGACAGGTTGACCTGTATTAAACTCAATACTCCAGACAATGTCTAACAAGCACCTTCCTCAGAAACAATATTCTTACTGATACAGATTGGTATCCGAGTTGACTTTTTCACTTTATCCATACGCTAGGGTCTACAACATAGCTATTTTTTGACTTAAATAATTCTTAAGGAATACGAGCAGATATTTCTTCTGATAACCAGAAATACTTTACACGTCACCTCAAACCACAAAAACTGCACTCTCAAAGTTTATCCCAACAGTGAGAGTTCTTGCTAATCAGGGTGACATGCATTTGTACCATAAATTTCAGAAACCCAGCAAAGTAAAATGCTCTCAAGCAACACCATGGCAAAATCAAACATGAACATGACTAAAATAGTAATGGCTGCTTCAACAAAAAAACTTCCTGGGCCTCCTGCCCGACCTTCAGCCAGTAATCCAGCATGGTACAGCTCCAGGGAATTGTTGTCTGGAATGTGAAGTTTCAACAAACTCCATGGTCAAAGCTCAGGCGTTCCTCCAGTTCTCTTCATAATAACAATCCTTGTATTTGATGTAGCGCAAAATAACATCAAAATGTCTAAAAATGCTTCACCGCTCCTATCAAGTGCAGTGACTGCGTATTTGTAGAAAAATAGAGCAACCAATTTGAAAACAGCAATGCCCCCCAAACAGCCGCAAAATGAATGACTGATTTCCCTTCTCTTTTTGAATAGTGCCACAGAATCTTTAACATCCATCTGATTAGATAGATTCACCACTTATCTGAAGGATGACATCTCCGACAATGCAGTGCTCCCCCAGCAATATATTGGAGTTTCTGCCTGGATTATGAGTTCAAATAATAATAATCCTTGCATTCGATATAGCCCGCTTATCAAGCCATCGAGACATCTCAAAGTGCTTCATATGATATACTGTAAAGTGATGTGATTGTGTGTATTTTGTTAGATGAACATTGGCAGCCAATTTGCATACAGCAATGTCCCACAAACAGCCATGGAGCGAATGACCAGTTTTATTTGGGAGATTGTCAGGAGAAATTCCCTTCTCTTTTCAATAGTGCCATGTGATCTTTAACATGCACCTTGGTTTGCAGACGGGACCTCAGTTTAACATGCGATGAATGGCACCCCGACAATGCAGCCCTCCTCCAGGACTGCACAGGAGTGTCACCATAGACTGTACTGTGTACACTGAAACATTGAAACACTGTCCAGAGCATTGGGACGTCCTCCCGACATGAAAGGAGCTATACAAATGTAATCTTGTTCTTGTTGTTGTTGCATGGATTCCAAGTCCTGAAGTGGGATTTGAGCTCACAACCTTCTGACTCAGGTGAGTGTTGTCACCTGAGCCAGGCTGACAGAGGCCAGAAACCCCAAACAGGCCATTCGAGATATTTAGAAGGGAATTAGACAGGCACAGGGAGCAGATTGTATTCGCCTACAAAATTCTATTTTTTAATATTATTAAACAACTGCTCCCGCTCTTTAATTACTTTGAAACATGGATTAATCGCTCCGAGACGCTGCACCGCGTAGAGGGTACTTTATAAATGCAAGTTGTTGTTGTTGAAAAAGTGAGCAAAAAATATCAGAGTTCCTATTTTTGCAATGTGCAGAAAAATTATCAATATCATCTTTATGAAAGACTTACATACTTAGCTGGTCTGGAAAAAACAATGGAGCCATCTATAATTTAAAAAAAGGCTTCTCCTCCCATTCCCTGTGAATACTTGCAGTTACGAGCCTAGCTATTTAAACATCAGTGTGCATTGTTTGTAGAGACACACTCTGGGAAGGGAGTAGGTACTTTAAAGTTTAGATGAGTACATGGTTTGATTTGTTCAGAGTTTTCTGAATACAAAATGCTATCGAGAAAGAATTTTTCAAATCTTAGGTATCCGCACTGGACTCTTAAGTATGGGGATGGGTCCGCAAGTCAGACACCTGGCTGACCCCAAAAAAATCTCTTTGCCCAGATGAAAAGCAAAACAATGAATGAGGAAATATGAAATAAAAGCAGAAATGCTGCAAATCCGCAGAAGCCCATTTTGGGCTTCAGAAGCCTTTAGTAACTGCATGCCCCAGCACTGCACTGGAGTGTCAGCCGAGACTGTGAGTTCAAAGTCCTGATATTGGGCTTGAGACCATAATCTTCTGATGCTACTAAGGGAGCCATGCTGACAGCTAGGTTGAGATGTTAAAACAATGTCCTATTTGCATGTTCAGGTGGATGTTAAAGATCCAATGGCACTACCTGAAAAGAGAAGGGTGTTTCTCCTAGTGTCCTGGGAGAATAGCACAAATAAATCCTCCAAATAAAACTGATTGTTCACTTCATGGCTGTTTGTGGGACATTACTATTGGCAAATTGGCTACTATGCACAACTCAGTCTAGGCAAACAGCATTTGTACTAATGGGATTCCAGAAGTTATAAATTGATAACAACTGCAAACTTCAAAGCCAGAATGAAAACAACCCCAAATACATTATCTTTCCACTCACAATGTTCACCTATCATTCGTCTTCTGATGCCGATGGACTTGCTGTTAACTTCCAGCACTTTTAGATTTATTTTGTCTCATATCACCGGGTTCTCTTGATCAGAAAAACACTGCAACAATTTACAGCTCACATCAAGGAAAATCCATTGGCAAAATGTCCATTTCTAATAATATCTTTTTACACAACACTGATCTGAAAACCTGAAAAAACCTTTGTGTCCAGTATTGTGTTCAGTAGCAGGGGTTTTCAAAACTCCCCAGTCAGTGTCTGAGCCTGCCCTCAACAGGATATCCTGTTGTGCTGATTCACCTTCAGCTCTGCCAAAACTCTAGTTAAAGTAACATTGTTTCTGAGAATTAACCAATCCTTCTCATTCCCAAAGGAAACCACTGCAATATGTTTTACACTGAAAATGAGACTAGGAGGTGGCCTTAAACCTAAACACTCGTTAAACGTTTCTTTGCAACCGTCACAAAAACATGTCAGACGTTTTCAGGATAAGAATCTATAGAATTATCTTGAACGCCATCAAAATGATCTGTGTAGCTAGAAATTAGAAAAAAAGTTATGCAATGTTTGGGAAGCTACAAATTTAAAACTAAGACTGAGACGTGTATTTTTTCCATCATTGACTTTGCGGACCCAGCTGAACCACTTGATGAAGCGGAACACCACATCAACAATTTCCACTTAGATCGCGTTTCTCAACATAACCGACACCAGGAGAAATCTTCCTCTCTTTTTAAATAGTGCTACGACATCTTTCACATCCACCTGAAGGTTGGCATCTCCAACAATAGCGTGCGCTCTCAGCATTACATTGGAACGTCAGCCTAGAATGTGCGTTCAGAGTCCCAACGTGGCACTTCAAACCACAATCTTCTGACTCAGAAGCGAGAATGCTCCCACCTGACCCAGTCTGATATTCTGAAATTAACAGGGAGAGAGTGCGCTTTCCATTCTAGACAAGGGGAAATTTCCTTGCGAGGGTGATAAGCATATGATGAGCTATCAGTCTGGTTTGAATGATGATGATGGGTTACGATTTTGTCAGACACCCAGCTGACCAAAAAACATTTAGTGCTGCTGCTTAACCAAATGTGTTACTACTACATGTGACCAATATTGCGTTGTTCGGACCTCTGCAACAACTGATCATGCACTGTGTCCCAAGCGTCCTGTGGCTCAAGGCCCGAATCAGCACTGTTGCACTCAGGTGTGTCTTGGATGCCCACAAGGTCGCCTTTAGATTCTGTCCAGTCTCGATCTGTGGTCCATCTGAATAGCAAGTCTGAGAGCCCAGTGCACAGACACTCTCCTCCATCTACGAGACGAGTCTGAAGAGTAAGTGATGCCTCCACGCTCTGTTGCACTTACCAGGTCAGCTGGTCTGAGCCAAAACTATTTCCTTCATAACACGGTTGAACCAGTGTATTTCAAGAATCTGGCGCTGCACAGCATGTAGAGCACTTGTCCAAGTCTCAATTCCACATCTTCCACATCAGCGAGCCATATAGAAGCAGTGACATCACGCATGTATATACACCTGTATATACCTGTACATCACCTGTATATACACAGCTTCACAGCCAGGGACAGACAGCACTAGCTCCAGACCTGTTACGCTGGTTCATCACCGAGCTCGCCATGCTGATGTGTTTGCAGACGTCCAAGTCCACAAAAATCTGAGAAGTCAATGTCGCATCCTAGGTATGCGAACCTCTGCACCGATTCAACCAACTTGCCGAAGAATTATGGAAGCTGAGCCTTATTCAGCAGTGAAGTTTTGGAACTTCGGCTTAGTGCACAATCGCTGAAGCCCCTTGGAGACAGCTGTATATCTGCTCGAAACGCGTCAGGATTGCTGGCCACTTCTCCAGGTCATCAGTGAAGAGAACAATATCGCCAGCATAGACAAGGTCCATAAACACCCTGGATGCCAAGGAGCACGCAGAGTTGGTTGGAGCATATGTTTTTAACCCAATCAATTGTCCTGCAGAACAACGACGGAGTGGTAACCAAATGGACGGGGAGGGGGGGTGCCACAAAGCCCTCTTACCCCCTGCTACAAAACAACAATATGAGACGAGAGGAGCTGAAACAAGCTCCCAGAGATGCATTTTACCTCGTCATGTTGCACAGAACATGGTGACAGATCATTATCTGCCATGAAATCCTCTGGATGACTGGACGTTTAAATGCAGTTAAACACTTGTACTGAATACAATTAAGTTCTAAATACAATTATCATCATTCTTCCACACAATTCACTTTACAGTATATTCTGTGAAGTGCACTGAGGTGAAGATGTGATAAGTGCTATTTCAAATGCAAGGATTATTATTATCTTTCAGTTGTTGGTTAGTGCTTGTAAAAAAAATACATGTGGATAATAGGACTTTGTGGACGCCATTTAGAACATAGAAATTTACAGTAGTAAAGAAGGTCACTTGGGATGTGTAGTGAGGAAGCTTAACAGAGTTTAGAAACCAGGTACTGAAAGTCTTTGATAGAATTCTCCTAATAAAAATATGATTGCTGTGTTATAAAATCTTGTTTAATACGTTTCTCATTATATCTGTCAAAAATCATCAACCATTTTTACGGGGAAGCTAATTCGATTTGACATGTAGACTTCTATTCTAAGAGAGGGCTAAGTAATAGAAAGTGAAGGAGGAATATATTACAGTGTAAACCCCTGCCCTTCTGTCCCACCATCTGTGACTGGGCCTTCAGCATCCATGCCCCCTAATCTCTGGAGCAGACTACCTCTAACCTTGTGATTTGCCCCTCTTAATCTGCCTTTCAATCCTGCCTACATACCTATCTCTTTTATTGTGCCTACAATCACCCCCCCCCCCATTTCCTCCCTCACTTGATATCCACCACAGTCTCTGTGAAATGCATTTCAGTGCTCCAGGACGCTACCCTGCATGAGGGGCGCTATATAACTGCAAGTTGTTGTTGTAGTTGTTGTAAACGACTTTGAAGAACTTAGTAATTGATTATTTTCAATTTCTCTCAATTATTCTGCACCTGGAAACAGGATGAAATTCACACTATTTTGTTTAATGCTATAATAGGAAACTGTGGAATGAGTATTCTGGAACAATAAGTTTCTTCTTTATCTGTACCTCACTTATTATTGTGTGATCTTACATAAAATATGATATTAAAAGGGAACAGTGTCAGCCTTGGTGTTAGGCTCCCTTGGTAATACTCCCACCACTGGGTTCAGAAGGTTTGTTCAAAGCTCACATGGGGTCTTTGAACTCACAATCTAGACTGACAGTTCAGTTGAGCGCTGAGCCATATGCATTGCTGGAGGTGCTATCCTTTGAATGAGATGTTAAACTGAGGTTGAAAAAAACGCAAGTGTCTCTCAGTGATTTGGCCAACAGTCCTCCAGATAAATTGATCATCATTTCATGGCTGTTGTGGGATATTGCTATCCACAAATTTGCTGCCACCTTTGTCTAAAAATTCACAGTGCCTACACTTCACAGGAACTTTAATAAAGCTCATATCATATCGAAATTATACAATTTTTTTTAAAAAGGAGGGAAATGGGATCAACTCTAGTGGGGAGACTGGCACAATATGAAATGTTGCAAATTTGCCGCCCTGCCACATTTATCACAAAGTTTACATTACAACAGGAGGTGATTTAGCCGTTTGTCTTTGTGCTGGTGCTCATTCCCTCACAAGAGCTGTCTCCTCTAACCTCATTTCCCTACTCCTTCCCTTTCCATATTAATTTTTCACAAGACCAAACAATCACAAGAAAGGTAGAGGTGAGGATAGGCCTTTGTCGTTATTCACCCTCCCATCTTCCTATTACAACATCAACTTATTTTATAAATTGGCCCAGCATGTTGATCTTAACCACCCTTCTTGGTAGCCTGTCTCAGTCATTAATAACTTGCACATTAATTACTTTCTGTGCAATAAATATTTCCTGATGCTTGGCTTGAAATTGCCTTCACAGCCTTAAATATGTGACCTCTTGTTCTCCTTCATTGGTATATTGGAAAGAAAGTATTGTTCTGGATTTACTCATTTTACATAAATTATTGAGTCCAATTATTGTTCTAATATAACCTCTCCAACCTACTATCCCCCTACCTACCTGCCCGTACCCTCCGTTCCTCTGGCTCCGGTCTGCTCCACGTCCCCCGCCCCAACCGCCCTACTATCGGTGGTCGGGCCTTCAGCCTCTCAGCCCCGAGGCTCTGGAACTCCATCCCCCAGTGCCTTCGCCTTGCTTCCTCCCTTTCCTCCTTCAAGGCCGGTCTCAAAACCTTTCTCTTTGACCGTGCCTTCAGCTCCCCTCTCGACTCTCTTCCTCCTCCTCGCTCCCTCCCTTCCCCTCACCCTGACCATTTCCCCCTCCTCTCTCCCTCCCTTCCCTCCCCTCACCCTGACCATTTCCCCCCTGCTCGGGTCATGACCCAACTGTGCAGCGCCTTGGGACGTCCTCCTGACGTGAAAGGCGCTCTATAAATGGAATCTTGTTGTTGTTGTTGTTGTAATATTCTCCCCACTGGCGTATACCTTTCTGCTCTTGGTCTAACTTTTTTTTTCCTGGGGCACCTCCTCATGTCTCTGACTTTCGCCTTCCCAACCCCTCTGCTTACCTCCTAGGTTGAGCTATTGGCAGCTTGCTGAACATCCCTTACCCTCCCCTTGCCACCAGTGGCTGAGCCTTCAGTTCAGAACCCTAACCTCTGGAACTCTTTCCGTTTGCCATTCAGCCTTGCCTCCTCTCTTTCTGACTCTCAGCTCCACCTTCCCGGCTCTGTCCTTGCCGAGTTCTGTTCTTACCTTTCCCATCGTCTCCACTTTGTTTCCACCAATGGCTTCTCCTCTAGCCTTCACACCATCGTACGGTGTTCATTGGACTCAGTGGTCAGCTCCATGTGCCCCGCCCTACCGCCCCACCATCGAGGGTTAGGCCTTCAACCTTTCTGCCTCCGTCCTTTGGAACTCCATCCCACAGTCCCTTCACTTTGCTCCCTCCCTTATCTCCTTCAAGACTCATCTCAAGACCCTCCTCTTTAACTACACCTTGTTTCCCTCCTTCTCCTACTCTTCCTGCCCTCCATCGCTCCTGATCCCAACATCCAGCTCGGGTCCAAATCCCAGACTGTACAGCGCCTTGGGACATCCTCTTGACATGAAAGGCGCTATACAAATGTAATTTGTCTTTTGGGAGTTTTGTCTTTGGTCCTCTCCTTTTCAATATTTACTTGCTCTCATTCTGGGATATCATTCACAGCCATGGGGTTAACTTCCACATTTATGCAGATGATACCCAGCTCTATCTCTCTCCTGACCCTCGACTCCAGACCACTGCTGTCCTGATGGATTGTCTGTCAAACATCAAGTCCTGGATGAGAGCCAATTTTCTACAGTTGAATGTCAACCGAGGCCCTCCTGCTTGGCTCCGATCAGCACCTCCTCACCTCAGGGGCTGACAACATCACTATTCATGGATGCTCTCTCTACCTCACTGAGCCCTTACGAAACCTTGGTATCTTGTTTGACCATCAACTGTCTTTTAAACCCCACATCCAAGCCATGACCTGTTCTGCCTTCCCTCTGCAACAATGCCCACCTCCACCACTGTATCTTCCCTCAGGCTGCTGAAACCCTAATCTACTCTTTCATTATGTCTACGCTTGACTCTGTTAAATCCCTGCTCACCAGACTTCCCAACTCTTCCCTCCACAAGCTACAGATTATTTAGAATTCTGCAGCTTGAATCCTCTCCTGCACTAAGCTCTGTAAGCCGATCAACGCCATCCTTGCCCGGCTTCGCTGGCTCCCCATCCCCCAGAGAACAGAGTTCAAAATCTTTGTCCTCACTTTCAAAGCCCCTCCACGGTCTTCCTCAACCCAACCTCTGCGTCTTATTAAAACTTCACCAATCTGTCCGCACCCTCCACACTGCAGGCACCATGGCTACAAACTGCTACCTTCTCTCCCTTGCTAGGCAGACAACTCATTCCCTGTAAAGTGCTCTGAGGTGTTACCCTACATCAAAATCTGTAAAAAATCATAATCTTAATTTGCATTTCTTGCATTTGATATGGTGCCTTTCACATCCCAAAGTGCCGCCAGACTACGGCATTACCTCACCCCTCACGCTGCTGAAACCCTAGTTCACGCCTTTGTCACCTCAAGGCTGGACTATGGGAACTCTCTCCTCGCCGGCCTTCCCGCCACCTCCCTCCACAAGCTGCAGGTCATTCAGAACTCTGCAGCTCGTGTACTGTCCCGCACCAGGTTTCGGGACCACATCACTCCCACCCTCGCTCGCCTCCACTGGCTCCCCATCCCCCAGAGGATTGATTTCAAGATCCTCATCCTCACCTACAAGGCCATTCACGGCCTCGCTCCCTCCTACCTCTCCGACCTACTATCCCCCTACCTACCTGCCCGTACCCTCCGTTCCTCTGGCTCCGGTCTGCTCCACGTCCCCCGCCCCAACCGCCCTACCATCGGTGGTCGGGCCTTCAGCCTCTCAGCCCCCAGGCTCTGGAACTCCATCCCCCAGTGCCTTCGCCGCTTCCTCCCTTTCCTCCTTCAAGGCCGGTCTCAAAACCTTTCTCTTTGACCGAGCCTTCAGCTCCCCTCTCGACTCTCTTCCCCCTCCTCGCTCCCTCCCTTCCCTCCCCTCACCCTGACCATTTCCCCCTCCTCGCTCCCTCCCTTCCCTCCCCTCACCCTGACCATTTTCCCCCCTGCTCGGGTCATGACCCAACTGTGCAGCGCCTTGGGACGTCCTCCTGACGTGAAAGGCGCTTTATAAATGGAATCTTGTTGTTGTTGTTGTTGTTGCTTCACAGGATTTAATCCAAAGGACAGCACCTCCAACAATGCCGCATCCTCCAGCACTGCACTGCATTGGAATGTCATCTAAGACTATTTGAGTTCAAGTCCTGTAGTAGAGTTTGAACCTACAATCTTCTGACTCAGAGCCAAGAATGCTACCAACCAAGCCAGGTTGACCCTGGCTCTGTTCTGATCCAATTGAACATTTTACTCAATCACTTCTATAAAGAAAAATCTGCACCTCACAATATTTTCAGTTGTACGCTTTCTTTTGATTGTTTGAATTGTTTGAAATGTTGATTGTTTTACTATTATGAATCAGTTTCTGGTGATTTCCTACAGATAAAGATCGTAAATATCTTTCACTATTGTTTCAAACTTTTTGGGTCATTTTGTCCATAGAAAGAAAATAATATTTTTTCATTTTTGTATTACTTGTTTGCAATTAAAGGGATCAAATATAAAGTCATGTGCAACGTGTTTTGGCAGTATATGCAGTATTCCTTAATACTTGCCTGTGTAAAAGAATGCCAAATTCAATTATCAACACATGTTGCAATGCTTAGTGGCAAAATAAGCATCAGAAGATTTGTATTAAACATAGTGTAATGTTCTAAAACTTTCCCGTTGTTTGTCCATCTCAGGACGTCTTGCTTATTAGGGCTTTGGCTTGCAGGATTCTCAGGAGTTGAGTGGGAAGAATCCCTGCCCCAGTGGCTGGTCTGCCCGTCCAAGTGCTTCTGATAAGTCAGGCTGACTGGGCTGACATTAGCAGTGCTCTGCGGACCCGGCTGGCTCAGGAACCTAACTAGAGACTTCCACAGAAAGTTAACTTGATTCCGACATTCCACTGTCAAGCATGTCATCTTGGAGACAGTTCGGCTCCAAAGAGACCCGGCTTACCACCCTCCCAAAGGAGGATGGTCGCTAGTTGGTCATTTTGTAATGCTCTAAGTTTCCGTTAGGTGGAAATTGTCCTTCCCTGAATGTGGCTTCACAATATTCCTTATCCTCATTTTGCTATATTTCATTGTGATGTTTTTTTGATTTGAAATTGAGACTAAATTATAACTAGAGTGTTCTAAGCACTTTTTTTGTTCAATAGCAGTTTTCTGGTCTGTATCCACTAAAGAGAAATGTTACTTACACTCTCCCTGACCCAGAAAATGTTATTTCCTGATTGAGATCAAGGCTTCAAGCTTAGCCTGAATACACATTTCACTGTTCTAGTGGAATATTGTCATGACTCATACCAGACATTTTCATGGCTTTCTGCAGTGTACTGATTTAATACTAAGTTTTGGACACATTTTTGGAGCTCATGGATTTCCTTGTCTTCTACAAATCCCTTCATGCCCTGGCACATACCTACCTCTCCGAACTGCATATTCCCCATTCTACCAATCGCCACCTCTACTCAGCTGGCTCCAACCTCCTGCCTGTCCCTTGTCCTCTCCACTCCACCTTCGGTGGCCGTGCTTTCAGCCACTACCCCCTGAAGCTTTGGAACTCTCTCCCTCAAACCCTCTTCTCCTCAGACTCTCTGCATGTGTTCCTTCAATCTAGCTTCTGCAAAGTCCACAGTGAATGTGCTGTAGGTCAAATAGTTAATGTTTTGTGGACCTGAGTAAATTGGCCAATCTTAATTAACGTAGGACACTTACATCCATCAGAGAATGGATTTGAAGCCACATACGAGACCATCTATTCCTTTCCCTCTCCCCCCCACCTAAAGTACTGATACATGCTGGATATAATTTTTTAGGTGCCATTGATATTTCTATAAATCAGTCTAGAATAAGGGTGAGTGTGTTTCCGCATGTGTCAGACACTGCCTGACCAAAACAAATAAGAAAAAAAATAAAATAAGGAGTAACAAAATAAGATAACTAATAATTGAATATTAAAAGCAAAACCAATAACATCTATTTCATTGTTGAAATATCTGCAGGGGGTTTTAGGGTATCATTACTTTCAGAGGAGGTAAGGAGTGGCTCTGCTGGACAACAACAATTCAGAGCCAAAACATGGAGACTATATAGTAAAAGACTAAACTGGTTTGATAATCAGCCACTCTGACAATAACAGTTTGTCATATTGCCACGCACTGTAATCTCTGCAGCAATCACGATACTGATCCATTGGGATATTTTATGATCAGTTTAGAGCAAAGGGAATAGCCTGTCAGCAGGCTGAATTAACTGGGGAGATGCAAACAAAGTTCTTGTAGAGAAAAAAAATTGAAGAATCAGATCTGTTTTTATTGTTAGCTTGACTGAGCTCCCTTTCGATTTTTACCACCGAAGCATGTTTTATGAGCTACATAAATCAGCAATGTATTTCAGCATTCCCAGTCTCAAACTTAATCTATGATCTTCCTGTGGGTGAAGAAAGACTGACTACAGTATTTTATATTTGCAGCACATTGAAGAATAGTTTCAATAACATTCAGATCATTGACAGGGGATTATTCTATTTTTAAATTCTAAAATAACAATAAAAGAATTATTTGGGTGAAGGGGAGAACTCTGTTGTACAGTGGGTTTGTAGTTTATTTGTTCATTTCCTGAATCTACGTGACAATGCAGCCTACATTTGTAAGATGAAAGTTTCTGCCCTCTTATGGTTGTAAAATGATTCAATTTACTACTGACTAGGTTATGTCCATGATACAAAACTTCCTATAATTTGTAAGGATAATAACTTGCTTTTATATTGCGCCTTTCACCCTAAATATAAACAGCTGAATGGTATAATAATAATAGCAATAATAATAATCATTGCATTTGATATAGTACCTTATCATGCGGTTGAAACATCTCAAAGTAATTCACAGGATATACTGTAGTGTGTATTTTACGGGCAAACACAGCAGCGAATTTAAACACAGCAATGTCCCACAAACAGCCATGGAGTAAATGACCAATTTTATTTGGGGGATTGTTGACCAGAACACCAGGAGAAACTCCCTTCTCTTTTTGAAAAGTGCCTTGACATTTTTAACATCCACCTGGACAGGCAAATGAGATCTTGATTTAACATCTAATCTGAAGGACAAATTGTATTTAAACTTGAATAAGTGAATGTTATATAGGCAAACGCTATGTTAAAAACAATCTTCAGATCTTTGACATAACAATAAAAGATTGATTGCTTTAACGCCCAGCTGAATCACAAACCCATCAGAACCTAAAATTAATAATAAAATCAAAGAATGGGATGCTGATCTAGAAATAATGCAATTTTGTATAAATAGAATATTATGTGAGCAAATATGGCAGCTAATCTGCAGCAACAACCAGTGAAATTAAAATTGAAAAATAAAAAAAAATAAAGTAAGTTTTAGCTGAAACAAACATACTGTATGAAGGGAGGTGCTTCTCAAGTTACATAATGTGATGGTCAGATCTCATTCGGACGACTGCAGTCAGTTTTGGGCATCCAGTCTTAAAGTGGATTGATGGTTTGCGGGATTAATATCTGGGCTGACAGGTCTTAGCAATGATGAGAGGCTGGGTAGATTGGAGTTATATTCTTATCACAGAAGAGGATAAGGGGTATGTTGATGGAGGTATTTAAAATAATGAAAGGAATTGACAGGCTAGATGTATACAATTTTGAAAGTGGAAACTGAATGGTTTCCTCCTGCTCCTGTTTTCCTATTCCTGTGAATCGTTAAATTTATGTATCTTCCTGATGCTAATTTGCCTGCTATGCATTTCCAGTAATTTCCGGCTTTCTTTCAGAATTTCAACATCTGAATGTTTGTTTTTCTCTGTATTAATCAAGGTTGGTATTGGAAACATGCTATTTGCTTCAATATCCTGTGGATATTTCTTAATTTTATTAAGTGAACCGACCTGGTTAAACAGATGAAAACTTCAGACAAGGCTATATGGTTACTGCATTGTTACTTTCTGAAGATTGTTTTTAACAAATCCTACAAGGATTTATCTGTATGGTAGCAAAGGGAATGAGGTTGTTTATATAACAAAATGCTATATTAAGTACAAGTACTATTGATTTCCAGATCATTACTGTATGTTATTAATTTAGGTTTCAGCTGGTTTGTGATTAAAGTGGACGCAAAGGACTCCCCTCTCACATTTCAAAGAAAATCTAGGCTGAGACTCCAATGCAGTGTTGGGCATTTCTGCATTGTTGGCAGGTGCTGCCCTTCTGACTTTAAATCGAGGTCTTGGCTGCTTGTTCAGGTGGGTGTTAAAGATTCTATAGCAGTTCTCGAAAAGAGAAGGGAGTTTCTCCTGGTGTCTTTCACTTCATGACTGATTGTGGGATATCGCTGTGTACAAATTTGACTGCGCACAAACTTGCCTGTAAACACAGTCCTACAGTAAAATTCTACGAAGCTCTTTGAGATGTCTTGATGACATGATAAGATGCTGTGACAACGGCAATGATTATTATTTACAGTAAGTATATATCTAAATTTGTGGATGACACAAAACTAGAAGGAAGTGTCAACACAGAGGATGATATTAAAAAAATGCAGCGCGACATAGATAGGTTAGGTGATTGGGCAGGTAGGTGGCAGATGAAGTATAATGTAGGGAAGTGCGAAGTCATCCACCTCGGTAGCAAAAACAGTAGAGCGGTTTTTTTTTAGAAGGGGAGAGATTGGAATGTGTTAGTGTCCAGAGGGACTTGGGTGTCCTTGTACACCAATCGCAGAAAGTTAGTCTGCAGGTGCAGCAGCAATTAGGAAGGCGAACGGTATGTTAGCATTCATTATGAAAGGATTAGAGTATAAGAGTAGGGAAGTCTTGCTGCAACTGTATAGGGCCCTGGTGAGACCACACCTGCAATACTGTGTGCAGTTTTGGTCTCCTTATTTAAGGAAGGATGTACTTGCCTTGGAGGGGGTGCAGCGTAGATTTACTAGGTTAGTACCAGGGATGAGTTACGAGGATAGGCTGACCAATTTGGGTCTATATTCTCTAGAATATAGAATTAGAGGGGATCTTATAGAAACCTATAAGATCATCACAGGGCGTGATAGAGTAGATAGTGGGAGATTGTTTCCCCTGGTTGGAGAAACTAAAACCAGGGGTCACAACCTTAAAATCAGAGACCAGCCCTTTCTCACTGAGTTGAGGAAGAACTTCTTTACGCAAAGGGTGGTGAATGTATGGAACTCACTACCCCAAAGGGCTGTTGATGTTCAGTCCTTGAACATATTCAAGACTGAGATAGATATATTTCTTATTGCAAAAGGGATTAAGGGACATGGGGATAAGGCAGGGTCAGGTTATTAGCTGGAGTTAGATTAGAAGATCAGCCATGATTGAATGGCGTGGCAGGCTCGAAGGGCCGAATGGCCTACTCCTGCTCCTACATGTTATGTTATTATGTTATGTAAACTCCTGATAACTTATTACTTCAAGGGAAAGGGTTCAGTGATGAGTTGTTCAGGGTGGTGAGTTAGGCATAAGTAAATGCAGCCAGGATATTGACAGCCTGATGATATTGACAGCCTGATGACTTAAGTGGTAGCTACTGGTAGTTAAACCAGGGTCAAGATGTCAGTTTAGTGTATCATAAATGCAATATTTTACACTCTCCTCATTCAAATTTATCTCCAAATTCAAATTAATTAGCTACTATTCATTGTTATTTTTGGAACTCAGAGGGTATGAGCTGGAATGCAGAACTAGAGAGACTGTGAAGGTAGGGTGAGCAGATTGTGGAGGGATTAAAGACAAGCTGGATAATGGCTGGTAATATGTTTTGTGTGCTTTAGCCTGGAGATCTTAACAATAAAAATCTCCTGCATTTCCTATTCTCTTTGTTCTCTTGATTTTGCATACTGCCATCATATCGGATATTTGGACAACCAGATTTGAGTTCCATTTTGTAAATTTCAGATTGCGTGATTGTTAAAATGGAAAATCACATCAGCGGTTTGAATAAATATTTATGAGTAAAATGGTTGTACTCACCAGCTATTTTTGCACTTTGCCCATGGTCTTTGTAATTTTTTTGCTCATCTCGCAATCTCATATTTAGAAACCAGATGGTACAACTAGTGACTCAAATGCAGAATATTCACACCATTTTAGATCAGAATATGACCCTTTCTTCTTAAACTTTGTATACTGCTCAACCTATCTGAAACTTTCAAGATTATATACGCCTTCATTAAGACCCCCACAATCTTCTGATCAAGAGAAAATTCCTACTGTGGCTAACGTTTCCTCACAGCGGTTTGTGAATACCTACAATTAAACTAGTAGCTCTCTGCTGCCCTCCTCACAACAACTAAATATCCCTTTCAGAACTTCGTACATGGACTCCACAAGTTCACATATTGTAGAATCACCTCTCTGAACATATACATTGCAGCCTTAACTGTAACCATTTCCTAGTTGGGAATATTTGTTTTATTAATGTTTTTGGTGACTTTTCCACTTTAAAGCTCTAGATCTTTCTCTCCAGTTTGGATACCTCAAAACTCATTTCCATTAAGTGCAGCTTCCATATGCGATCCTTCTTTATTAATTTAGTAAGATTCTATGATTCCTTAGGTTATAAGTTACAAATTTGACCTCCCTGGCAGCCACATTATTGCAGACATGCATTGTTGAAAGGAATGTAGACAACTAATTTTCTTGTTTCATCTTCTCAAAACACACTCCTTGCCATCTCCCTAGTTCCACCATCCACAAGCTCCAGCTCATACAAAACTCTGGGACCCTCACCTATATCAAATTTGCAAGCCCACCACCCTCAACCGATTCCATGGCTTCAGTTTCCCAGTGGATCAATTTCAGGGTCCCCAGTCACACCAATAAAACCCTTCATGCCCTTTTACCTCCTTAATATTGTGACCATACCTCACTCTTCCCCTTGCCCGACTGCCCTACAAATGCAGAACTGCTATGCAACTCCAACTACTCAAATTCACCATTGGTGTCTGAGCCTTCAGCAATTATGCCCTAAATTCTAGAATACTCTCAGCCCCCCACCCCCACATCAGTCTTTAATCAGATCTAAAAAAACTACCCCCATTTACTGAACCAACAGTCATCTCTCGCCTCCTTTGCTTGGCAAATTCTGATTGTGACATAAAAAGTTGTTATATGTTGTGTTCAATCTGCTGCGTGCAGAATGTAGTAAATGAAGAATGGGGCTTCAAACACAAAACGATAGAGATTCAATAATTTATTTCAGTATATATTCATCAAAATATTCACATCACATGAGATTCGACCTCAAAACCACACTATAAAATAATCAGTAATATCTCAGTTTCTTTAAATTCTGTAAAGCAAATCCAAAGGACAATAAATTGTTGAATGCAATAACATTCTAATTCGCACACAAATCTAGATCAGAGCAAATTCTTTATATGAAAAATAATTAAATGTTGCACTTTGTAGTAAGTCATAATAGTTTACATATTGAGCATATTTGTCTCCATAGACTGCATAAAACAGGGTTCAATTATAATTAAATATTATAACCAGTGACTACATATTACAAGTGTTTTCATGAACATATCGCAAGAGGCACATGCATCACAAAATCATGACAATGCTGGCGGATTTGTAACAGTGTCAATGGGGAAATTCAACAAAAGCATTCTGGAACACTGTGATATAATAGTAATCCACAATTAGCTAATGGTTAGTGATAATGCAGAAACAATCATAATCAATGCTCATAGAATAAAACAATGCAAAATCAATCTTATTCTTGGAATTATATGAATTGTGCTGAGGAATAAACTGGACAGCATCTTATTTTTTGTAAAAGATTCCTATGCCCAATATTTGCCCCTTTCAGGCAAAACTTTGAAAAACAGCCTAGTTCATATTTGAGCCAGCAACCTTTTAATCTGTATAGCTTAGGGCTACACTTGGTGGGTATTTTTAGCTGTTAAATATTGCAGGGAACCTAGAACATGCAGTGCTAGTTTTAAAAACACACCAAAACTTTTTCTGATGTGAAGGTCATTATACAAGTGTAATTTGTTGTTGTTTTGATATTCATTGAATTTGCAGCACAGGATCATTCTTCTCTCAACAGACAGCTGCAAACATTAATGTTTAGTATTTATCTTGTACAAATAGTACTATTTTGAGAGGATACATTTTTCAACAGATGTTCTCACAAATGTAGTATTTTCTTGATTTAAAGAATGGAAATTAAGTATTCTGTAGTATTCAGGGGTCTATCAACTCAGTACAATATCAATTATACAGAATATGGACTATATGAACAAATTAGAAGCATATAACCTTGACTTAATATTATGAGATTGTATCATGAACTGAGTCATTACTGATAACAATTCAAATCATTCAATACAGGGATCACATCACATCCAGTTGTGCTGACCTGAAAGAACTTTATGGTTATATATACACAGAGCTTTAGTGCTAACCTAAGGAAAGACCACCCAAGAATAATATGCAATACCAAGAGTAAAGTTACATATGTTTTGATAAGTTGGGCATGAGGTTAAATGTTGAATAATTCCAATGATAAAATTCTTCATTAAGAATGTACTACCACCACTTTTCAAAAATTATATTTTCTTTAGGAACACCAAGTTTTTCCAGCTTTTGAGATACTGACTCTATCATTGGAGGTGGACCACAAATAAAACAGATGTTGTTCTTGGATACATGTTGTGCCAGAGTCATTTCAGATATTCTTCCAGCTGGAAAAAAATTAAAGCTGTCATTAAGATATTGCAGATTGAAATGACATGCTCCTGAAACAACGTTATTTAACATAAAATACTAACTGCTACATGGAACTCATTAACCCGACAGCTAATCTATCATCCGCTTTCTTATACAGAGAATATGGGAGTAAGTATTCAGCAAAAATAGCTCAAGAGTTTATTTTCAAAAAACTAACATTTCCTTCACTAACTCTGTTAGGTCATTTCTGGCCAATTAAGAGGTCTCACACAAGAATCATTTGCAGGAAAAGAGAGATTTTCTGCTTTACCCCTTCCTGTGATGGTGTGTTAACATCCACTTGGCACTTCACTTTGAAGCCATTCGAAAATTTATACATGAAGAGATTAAATCTGCATCCTGGTGCCCTAAACCAGACGCATTTAAAAATCACACAACGTTCCGCAAAATCTGTGTTATGAATCATTCTCAAGAGTTTCTGCAAGAATTTTTTTGGAAAGGGGCCAGAGCTTGTCTGAATTACTAAAGAATGCATGCAAGTAAAAGATGAGATTGACTGAAATCTGAAACAGAAAGTGTGAAGCAGGGTGATCAGCATCTGATTGAGAAAAACAGGTGTTTTAATATGATCCTTCATTAAAACCAGTTTTTAGTTCAGATGCTGTTAAAGTGCTTTGCATTTACAGTATTTCTATTATTGCAGTACATGTGCAAGATGGGTCTGGTAGTAGTGTGGATCACAGGTCTGGAGCACAGGTGCACAGCATAAGGCCCACAGGCTAAATGCACACAATCATGTGAATTGGCTTGTCATGCATGTTTGAATTTAACAAGATCCAGCGTCTTGTGCTGCTTCCCATGCAAATACATTTTTAGTGAAACAACTACAGACATCTGGCACTGAAATTGAACTATGGCTTGTCACATACATAAAAAAACAGTATTCATCGATATTCTGAATTTTTGTAGCGTTTCTTAACATCACACAAATACATTTTTGATAGTCAAAAATAGATGATTTTAAATAATGTCTGAAGGCAATGAATTGAGAAAAATTAGAAAAATACACAAGGGGGAAGAGGAGCCTAAAAAGGCACGATTGTAGTGAGTGACTAAAAGAGTACTTGTCTGAAAGGAGTGCCTTTATACCAATAATAAATGTAGATAAATATTTGTTGCTCCTTGATTGAGTAGAACTGTGGAATCAGAAAGGTCTTACAAAGTGAAATGGCGAGGGTGTGCACATGGCATGATGACTGGCAAACAAAATTCAATACAGATAAATGAAAGATACTGAATATGGAAGAAAGAAGATCAGATACATGTATTCATGGATGGTATAAACTTCTCTAAGGGAAGCTGAGAGATCCAACAATGAAAGTTGACTAATTGTTCACCATGTCAAACAGGGTGAGGCAGCAACTTCAAGACAAAGAGGGCTGGCTTATATTACCAAATCATTTCCAGAAGTCATGATGAAGCTCCATGGTCTCAATGTATTAAAAATACATAAAGTACTTTGGTTGAGTGCTTCCTTAAATACTAAAATAAATTCAAAATGCAATATATCAGGCAAGGAGCATTATTACATGTTAGGCAAATGTTAAGTGTCAAACTTGATTCCGATGTTGATTTATTCCTATTGATAAATTCTATTACCTTGAATAACAGAAGCTATAAGAAAGGTGTCAATTTAAAAGCAATTGCACAAATACGGTTTGTGAAATATAATGCATAATATGCCATTTGTGTCATCAATTAATATGCAGCAGCAGGTCATATGTGTACCTGTGCATGCTCTGTGAAGACAATATTATGCTTGACTGTGATTCCCCTTCTTCCCCTGCTCTTAAATCAAGAATGGTCACAGGCAAAGAGCTGTATAACAAACAAACAAACAAAATTACATTTGTATAGCGCCTTTCACGTCGGGAGGATGTCTGACATGAAAAAAAAATCAGTGTTTTGGACCCGATCTGGGGGTCAGGACCGGGGAAGGTGGGGGGCAAGTGGGTAACTGAAGGCACGGTTGAAGAGAAAGGTCTTGAGAACGGTTTTGAAGGAGGCAAAGGAGGGGGCGAGGCGGAGGTACTGCGTGATGGAGCTCCAGAGGGTGGGGGCAGGGGGGCTGAAAGACCGCCCGCAAACGGTGGAGCGAGGAGGGGTACCTGAAGTACCCCGGAGACCCCTGAGTGGAGGGAACGGGCAGGATGGTAGAAGGTGAGGAAGTCGTAAAGGTGGGGGGTGGGGGGAGCAAGGTTATGGAGGGCTTTGAAATTAAGGATCAGGATGTTGAACTGTATCCTCTGTGTGATGGGAAACCAGTGGAGTCAGGTGCAGATGGGGGTGATAGGGTCACGGAGCTTGGTGCGGGAGAGGACACGTGCTGCAGAGTTCTGGATGATCTGCAGCCGGTGGAGGAAGGAGTTGGGGAGGCCGACAAACAGGGAGTTTGTGTAGTCGAGCACAGATGTGGGGCATGAAGGACAGTTGAGGGCCGAAGTTCCGTATTGGCTCCGTGAGATGTAGAGTGCATCCATGGAGGGAGATGCTCTCCGTGCCAGAGGTATGGAGTCACTGACGGGAGACAAGCAGGAGAGCCTCGATCTTGTTGACATTCAACTGCAAGAAGGTAGCTCTAATCCAGGACTTGATGTCCGACAAGCAGTCTGTCAGGACAGCAGTGGTCCTGGAATCGAGGGTGGAGGCAGAAAGATAGAGTTGGGTGTCATCCGCATACATGTGGAAATTGACCCCGTGTCTGCAGATGATGTCACCAAGAGGGAACATATATTGAAAAGGAGAGGGCAAAGCTCAGAGCCCTGAGGGACGCCATATGGGACGGTGCGGGGGCTGGAGGAGAAGCCGTTAGTGGTGACAAAGTGGAGATGGTGGCTGAGGTAGGGTTCAAACCAGGCAAGGGCAGGGCTGCGAAGACTGAGCTGAGAGGCGAGGCGGTGCAGGAGAATAGAAAGGTCAACAGTGTTGAAGGTATTTTTTTTGAGGATGGGGGTGATGGCAGCTGTTTTTAGGGGGGTGAGAACAGTGCCAGTGGATAAGGAGAGGCTGATAATGTATACCAGAACTTCTACAAGTATGTAATTGTATTCTACCAACTTCAGGAAGATAATATAATTAAATATTATAACTGAGCTACAAATTTAGATTTCAGTAAAAATTTAAAACAAACTAGAAATGCTTTTAGTACATTACCTTCACCTATCACTTAGTTTGCAAAAGCCAAATAAAGCTTTTCCCTTGTTCTCCTCCAACTAATTACGCAATAAATTGAAACAACCGTAATTCTATAACTATACATCATTAAATACATACAGCTGAAGAGTATAGTGAATTTAATGAATGTTGTGAATAATGTTCAGGAATACTAAGCTCATTGTATACTTTTATGTTTGGAGATGTTTTGGTAATTTGCCTCATTGGTCAGGTTTAATTTTAAACCCCGCAGACTAAAATATCTTCAGGAGCTGGCTTGACTCTGCTAAAATGAGAAGGACACAGGAAACTTACCGGTCACGTAAGGTTTCAAGTTTTCAGAGATTTCAGAGTTCTGCTGTGTAACATGGAAATGACAGTTGATTTTCCCAGGAAATTCTTTTGATAGGTCAATAATGGTTTTCTGTAGGGCAACATAGAACATTAGCTGTTCACTTGCAAGATTTTATTACAAGAGTAAAAGCTATGAATAATAATAATAATCCTTGAATTTGATGTAGCGCTTTTCACGTCTTCTAGATGTCTCAAAGCGCTTCGCAGAAAATACTGTAAGGTAAATTGACTGCATTTTTGTGGGCGAAACGCGGCAGCCAATTGCGCACAGCAGTATCCCACAAACAGTCATGGATTGAAGTGACCAAATTATTATTGTTTTTTTTTTCTTGAGGGATTAATATCAGGCATATGGAGTAAGGAAACTTGGCCAAGGTTTCACCCTGCCAGGAATCAAACCCAGGTCTCTCGTTTGTGAGGCGAGGTATTAATTGCGCACCTCCATGGCATATTATTAACTATTTGACTGACATCAACACAGAATACCAGGGAATGTTTTACCCAATGAAAAATACATCGACTACGGCTATTACAACACAAGCAGTTTTTTTGGTGCAATATTTTGTTTTCAGTTGTTGGCAACAAATAGCTATATATCGATCAAAAGTAAAAGTCACAGTGAACCAGACTGAAGTTGCCGTTGTTGTTCCCAGAAGCCCAGGAACACTACGAGTCAACACACAGGAGTAATGAACACAAACAAATTTGGAAAGTAACATGGATTAATGCTATGGAAAACGACTTTGATGAAAACCAGCATCAGATCTGCCAATGACATGGCCACTAGATAGTGGGTGATGCATTTGGAGAGACTGCACCTCCCTCGAGACAAGACCACAATTGATAATCAGAGGTTATCTGAGGGAGAGAGGTTTAGCTAGGGTTTGCCTCAAAATTGGCAAAGCTCAGCCTGTTCCTATTCGAATGGCAAAAAGAAGGCAAAGAGAAGGCATTTAGTAAAATACAACAGTCTAATTTCTAAACAGTTAGAGAAGAGCTTTTGCACTTTCTCACCAAACTTTAGAAACTCCTCCTGCATAATAACATAACATGTAGGAGCAGGAGTAGGCCATTCAGCCCTTCGAGCCTGCCCCGGCATTCAATCATGGCTGATCTTCTAATCTAACTCGAGCTAATAACCTGACCCTGCCTTATCCCCATATCCCTTAATCCCTTTTGCAATACGAAATATATCTATCTCAGTCTTGAATATGCTCAAGGACTGAGCGTCAACAGCCCTTTGGGGTAGTGAGTTCCATACATTCACCACCCTTTGAGTAAAGAGGTTCTTCCTCAACTCAGTGCGAAAGGGCTGGTCTCTGATTTTAAGGTTGTGACCCCTGGTTTTAGTTTCTCCAACCAGCGGAAACAATCTCCCACTATCTACTCTATCACGCCCTGTGATGATCTTATAGGTTTCTATAAGATCCCCTCTAATTCTATATTCCAGAGAATATAGACCCAAATTGGTCAGCCTATCCTCGTAACTCATCCCCTCATCCCTGGTACTAACCTAGTAAATCTACGCTGCACCCCCTCCAAGGCAAGTACACCCTTCCTTAAATAAGGAGACCAAAACTGCACACAGTATTCCAGGTGTGGTCTCACCAGGGCCCTATACAGTTGCAGCAAGACTTCCCTACTCTTATACTCTAATCCTTTCATAATGAATGCTAACATACCGTTCGCCTTCCTAATTGCTGCTGCACCTGCAGACTAACTTTCTGTGATTGGTGTACAAGGACACCCAAGTCCCTCTGGACACTAACACATTCCAATCTCTCCCCTTCTAAAAAATAACCCGCTCAACTGTTTTTGCTACCGAGGTGGATGACTTCGCACTTCCCTACATTATACTTCATCTGCCACCTACCTGCCCAATCACCTAACCTATCTATGTCGCGCTGCATTTTTTTAATGTCATCGTCTGTGTTGACCCTTCCTCCTAGTTTTGTGTCATCCACGAATTTAGATATGTTAACTTCGATGTCCTCATCTAGATCGTTGATGTCGATGGTAAATAGCTGAGGCCCAAGGACTGATCCTTGTGGCACACCACTAGTCACATCCCACCAATCTGAAAAGGACCCATTTATCCCTACTCTTTGTTTTCTACCCGTTAACCATTTCCCAATTCACGTTAATATGCTCCCCCCAATTCCTTTTGGACTAACCTTTTATGCGGCACCTTATCGAATGCCTTCTGGAAGTCCAAATAGACCACATCCACTGATTCACCCTTATCTAGTTTACTGGAAATATCCTCAAAAAACTCTATGAGATTTGTCAAACATGACTTCCCTTTTGTAAAGCCATGTTGACTTGGCCTAATTATATTGTGTTCCCCTAAATACCGCACTACCACATCCTTAATCAATGATTCTAAAATTTTCCTATCGCTGATGTGAGACTAACTGGCCTATAGTTCCCCATCTTTTCCTTTCCACCTTTTTTTAAAATAGTGGTGTGACATTTGCGATCTTCCAATCCATGGGGACTGTTCCAGAATCCAAGGAATTTTGGAAGATCAGACATAAGGCCTCCACTATCTCATAAGCTACCTCTTTTAAAACTCTCTGGGATGCAAGCCATCCGGACCAGGGGATTTGTCACTTTTTAGTGCTAACAGTTTCCCTCGCACCAATTCTCTACTAATGAAAATTTCCCTAAGTTGCTCCCTGTCCTTATCCCCTTGGTGCATCTCTATTGTTGGCAGACTTGTTGTGTCTTCTAGGGTGAAGACAGATGCAAAAGTACTCATTTAGGGACTCTGCCATGTCCTTATCCCCCATTACAACTTCTCCCGTCTCTGACTGAAGTGGACCTACATTTACCCTCACTAGCCTATTCCTCTTAATATATTTGTAAAAACTTTTACAATCAGACTTAATGTTCCTAGCTAGCTTACCCTCATACTCCTTTTTCTCGCTCTTTATGAGTTTTTTTAGTTTTGGGGGGATCTGATACAAACTGCTAATATATATTGGGAATAGGAATTAAATTTATTATGGACATGGCCAAGTCAATAACTATTACAGTAATTGAAATAGGAACTATTAATATTATTGTATTAACAGAGCATTAACATACATTAACATACAATTTTTTTGAAAATTCTTACTATACAAATTTACATACAAATACATTTTAATCCAAAAGCTATCAACTGTGGGTTAAAACTTTTACAAGCAGGAGTGCAGCTGAAAAAAATATAAAAATTGAGGGTTAATTATGCAATGGGGTAGCAAGCAATTTGGCCTGGTGTTAAGTCAGTTTCTAGCAGAAATAATTCCACAGCATCGCTGAGAAGCACCAAAACGATGAATGGTGCAAGAGTTAAATCGCACTGGTGCAGTCAATATATTCTACTGATATTGGGCTCGGACTCAGATTGGTAAATTGCAAGACAAGCTCTATTCCACATCTAATCTGTACTTTTCTGGGCAACTATGAGTAAAATGTTATACATGAGATTTGACATGATCAAATTGGCTCCCATAGTTCTAGCAGACGTTTGGAAGCGAGATCCCATTCCAGGCAAGGATTCCCTGGTGCAGTTAGGAATCCTCAGGCCTCCTTCCTTTTGTGGAAGCCATTGCAGCCCACTTTTAGTTTTGAAGCAGTTAGGTTTATTACCTGAGAATCATGAATAATAATAATAAATAATAATAATTTTGGTGATGGAGCTGACAGGGTACCATAGAGCTATAGAAATTTACAGCACAGAAGGTGGCCATTTCGCTCACTGTATCTGTGTCTCTGAAGACCAATCAGTTCAGTCCCATTTACCCGCCCTTTCTCCATACCCCCTATAGTTTACTCTTTTAATTTCTTAAAATTCCGATCGAGCATAATGGTCCTGAAAATGCTGCTTTTTTATTTAGCAGTATCCATCCAAAAATGTTAAATTAAATTATTTGAAATATTTTCTTATAGACAGCTAGAACTGTAAACTGAATAGCAGATCAGGTTAATTTCCATATATTTTTGAATATATTTTGATCTACAATGGCAAGTCGGTCGGTCTCTAAAGATACAATGTAGCATAAATCATGCATTAATAATAAATTTGGTTATTTTTGAATTCAATTCTTGCTCAGAGCAGAGATGCTGTTGGGTCTGCATCTTGATTTTGTTTCATATCAAGCCTGGACTCATCTGAAGCATTTCCAGACTCTGCAATAACATCTGTTAAACCAGGCTTCTCACACTCCTGCAAAACCATACTAATAAAGATAACATGCAATATGCGTTCACAAAAATAAAACCAGACCTGGGATTGCTGACAGTGCCACATAAAAACAAAATATTTTTCAGTCATTAATTAATACTCTTCCCCAATGAACGCAAAAAATCATTGATTTTTAAGTACAATTGTGACACGTAATTCAACTGCCATTCCAAAAATGCCTCAAAAGGTACTTTATTGATCTTTTCCCATAAATCATTTTAATTTAACATTCTTTTTGATGGAAAAAGCCTCAAAAAAAGTTTCAGGCCTATCGGGTGAAGCAGAATTTTAATGAATGTAAAAAGAGATGGAATTGTCAGCAGCAATTCTGAGAATAGAGCACTGAAGGAAACATTAAAATCCCATTGGCTGCATATTACATTTAGACCACATTGGACATATTAAAGTGTTAGTGTGCTGTTAACGTATAATAAAATATAGTCCAGAGAATGGTGGAAGACAATTTTGCTTTGGGCAGCCGAGTGCTTGACACACGTGGAAATCCAGGGGCGGACTGGGTATGTGAGTAATCAGGACATTTGAACGCTTACCGCCTCATGCAGCCCAGCTCAGAAGTTCCATTTAAGCCCAACAAATATTTTAAATGTTTTATAGTTTTTGATGCCTTCACTTTACATGACAACCACTGCCAACATCATCTTAATAGTATCCAAACTTGACAGTGTTCCATATAATCTATGCCATCTACACACTGAAATTTCTCTGCATCTGAAATGAACATGTCCTCCGTCCTGGAGGGATATAATCTGCTTAATTCCAGAAAGTATTAGGCACAAGTTGGCCAGAGACAAGGCTTGGGGACTCCAAAATGTGTGTTGGCAGACTGCTGGAGCTTAACCACCTAAACCAACACAGCCTACTGTTGAAAGCACCAGCCTGCTTCATGCTCCCCACCACCACCATTGGCAGGCAGGCTTTCATCCTTTCTGCCCCTCTCTCTGGAACTTCATCTTGGAGTCTTTTCAACTCACTCAGCCCTCCCCTCTTTCAAGACAGATCTTAAAACCATGCTTTCGGTCATCTTTCCCCAAACCCCTGAGCAACCACTTCTAACTTGGGGCGCCATCCAGCACCGTTGGTGCTCCTTGGGAAGTTAAAGATTGCATATCAACATAAATTGGATTATAAAGCATTGTCTAGCAAGCTTCCTGCTGCTTGTCCAGCTAGGGCAACCCTATCTTTGTATTGCAGGGTAAAGAGGAGCCAACTGGGAAGAATGCCTGCTCCCAGTTACTGGTATGTCCCTCCAGGTCCTGCCAATGAGCCAAATCTGTCAGGTACTGATCTGGTTCAAGAACCAAGCTACTAAGAGCACCCACAGGACTAACTTGATTCCAACATTCAGTTGCCATATTTATCACACCTTAAAAACAATTGATTCCCACGAGACTCTTATATACCTCCTACCTCCCTCCCAAGGGGGAACAACAATATCCATCTATTGAACCAACCCCAGTTGAATCTATCCAAGATACAAAAGCTATCAGTTGTCACCTACAAAATTGTTCACTTTCAGAGAAGTCAAAGGTCAAGCAGTAAAACGAGGTTATGCAAACCTTGAAAAGAAGTTCTTCAGTGTTTTTCGCACTGAAGTGAAGCTGTACAGATCCAGGTTTGTATTCATAATGTTTGCTTTCGTGAAGTCTGTGGAGATCAGCCGTATGTAATAGTATAGAGTACAAGGGGTTAATGCCCACTCCGCCAGCAATCAACAGTATGTCCACCGAAGAATTGGAAGGTTGAAGGTCATAGAAGAAATCACCCCCTACTCGTAGAGCTACCTCTGATCCAAGAACACACTAGAGAAGGAAAATAAATATTTTAAGAACTCCTTTTTAAAAGAGGAAGAAATCATTAATGGCATTTTCTGAAAGAAAAGGCAAGAATCAGAGCTCAAATTACTCCCTGGCAAATTGCTACCCTCTATGGAATGCTGAGTTACTTATCTGCATGTAAAAATCACACAATTTCCATTTTGTTCTATGCACTTCTATCAAAAACTTCTCTGTGTATCCCAAAATGTCACCGTGCATCATTTCATATTGTTAATCCAATAATCTCACAACCATACACAGTTTCAGTTTGTAAATGCATTAAATAGTCACAAGGCTGATTGTAAAGTTACATTTTTAAAGTAGTACCAAAACTTTCAAGTAATTTCTCCATCATACCACTATCGGTCCAGCTTAAAGGAATAAGTGCATAAATCATCTTGGTTAATAAATTGCAGATTGTTGATTCACTTCCAAGTGGACACAGTTTTTATACAGAATAATAAAATGGTGAAGTATAAAATAGATTGCAGAAATGTGAGCACAGACCAAGGTTATTCAGTCGATTTGCTTGTGACATTGCTAGCTCTCACACTTGAGTTGTCCACTTCAATTCTATGTTCTGCTCTTTTCACATATCCTGCCCTATAAAATTCTAAACTAGTATTACTAGCTGTGACATTAAAATTAAACAAGGTAGTCAATCAATCACACATATGGCCATCATTTTTAAAACCTGTTCACATATAAAAAGTTTTGTCTCAAGTTGGGACCAGTATTGCAAGTACAACTCAAGCTATTATAAAAGTTCTAATATGTTGAATAAGGTGCAAACCACCTGGTCAAAATGGCATTGTTTAATAAGGTTTTGTCACCCAAAAAGATGCACTGTAATATGCATTGCCTTCAGCTACTATCCTGTATTTTATCTGGAATGTTTAGAGTATTACTCTGTGCTGCTGAATATTAAGGAGCCAATTTAAACAGATGTTCACTTTTTTTGGTAATTTAGGTGTCTTACACATGTGGAAACCCATCACCGTGCTTAAGAGTATCCAAACCAAAAATTCCAGGCATACCAGTTTGGCAAGCACCAAGGGTTGGGGACCACAGAGTGTGTATTGAGGTACTGATAGAGTCTAACCAGCTAAAAACGCATAGCTTGCCATTGCGCTTGTCACTGTTCGGCAAGCTTTCCCACATGTCCAGCAAGGCCACCTTATCCTTTAGGACTTTGACTTGCAGAGTTAATAGGAGCTGTGTGGGAGGATTCCCTATCCCCATTGACTGGTTTGCCCTTCCAAGTCCTGCCGACTGTACTGCAGACCTGCCTGGTTCAGGAACCGAACTTTTGAGATCACCACAATTCCAATACTCCGTTCCCAGTTCAGTTCCAAGAAGATCCACTTACTGCAGTAGTGTTCCCAAGCAGTTAAGTATTTAGTTATTTATAACACATTCAGCACCAACTGAATGTTGGTGAGTGGACAGAAGTATTAACATAACTTGTTTCTTTCAATCATAGAGATTTTAACTTTAAACCCTCGTCCTCTTCCTCTCATAATCCAAGTCAAATTGCCTGCTTACACCTATATTATAGTATCTCAGCATTTAAAAAAATGTGGACCATTTCTTCCGCAATCTTCATTTTTCCAACAAAAACAAGTTCAGCTCTTTGAGCCTCTCAAAATTTAGAGCTCATAAGTCCTGGATTCATTCATGCTGCTCTTCTCTGAACCCTATCTAAAGTTGTTTTAGACAAGAGTGCTCAAAAAACCACACATTATTCCAAATGTGGGCTCCCCAGTGATGTAAGGTTAAAACTTCTTTCAAATATATAGTTATTAATTTAGTGGATGGGCTAATTTCCCTACACTTTCTGCTTCTTATTGGAAAAGCATTTTTTAAATTTACAACAAATTACATTTGTATAGTGCCTTTCACTTCAGGAGAACGTCCTAAAGCACTGCCTACCAGTTAATTTAATAAACTTTAAAAGTCTTAAATGTGGAATTTTATCAAGTCTAACAGTTTTATCCACCTGTAAGGTCTTATCCAAAAACTTAGCGATTACCTCAAAAAAGTCCAGTCTGCAGCCACCCTTTGTTTTAAATCCACATTAACTATTCCAAGTGTGCTCTTTAAATAAGCATTGATAGCATCTTGAATGCTTCTTTCTCTTAAGCATTCTCCACCACAGATGTTTGGCTAACTGTTCTAGTTTTCAGACTCGTGTCTCATTTTTTTGAATAATGGGATAATGTTTGCTATCCTTCAGTCCTCAAGCACTTTCAGTGTTTATGCAGCTCCTAGAATGATTAACCATAGCCTCACCTATTTCCTCTCCCATTTCCTTGAGGATGGTAAGTCTTATGCAGTCTGACCTGCAATCATTTAAATTTTTAAGTTTCTCTGTAACATATGCTCTCGGTATTTACTTCCAATAAAGATTACTGAGCCACAATAAACTAGATCCAAATTTTATTTTACTTATTTATTTTTACTTTTACTTTTATTTTTAAACAAAAAATTGTTTAATAGATCTTCCTACAACCAATCGTTTTATAAGATCCTTTCCTAACATTTCACGTAAGGAGATTCTATTTTGTCTTTATAACAAGGGCTATTTCTAGGAAAGCAAAACACACTTTGTGAATTCTGTTGTTTCCAATCTACTTAATCTATTCTTTGCTCACTTCTTCTAATATTGCTTTTAGTACATTACAAATGACTTTTAGGTTATATGACTCACAGTTTCACAACTTTAGTTTTCCTTGTCATTGAAGTATTTCTGTAATAAGTAATCTCAGAGAACATTATAAATTCAGGGGCTGTTTCTTTAAAATGAAAGGACAAAGAAATATTGGTTTTAAAATACACTAAACCTGTTAGCACCATAGAACTATAGAAATTTACAGCACAGAAAAAGACGGTAGTGTAGAACAATTGAATTGATTGAACTGCCTACTCTTGTAATAAAATAATTTGCTTTGTTTTTTCTTTTGCATTGTTGTACAATTTAAAGAGTAGTAATAATTGGATAATTAATGATCTCCAGTAGTTCTTTGGAAAGAAAAGGATAAGATTCTCATAAAATATTTTACTTTACTCCCAATAGGTCTCTTGATACCATACAGCATCTCGAGCCAAGACCCCTTGTGCTTCAAAGTATCTGCCAATGCTATACTGTATTCAAGATGTGGGCTTACACAAGTGCAGATCAGAACAAACTTATTTTCTGTTACCTTACCAACCTATGGGGAAGTGTTAGGAATCAGCATCTACCTGGCAGATACTTATCTGCATTCTAATACTCCATCACAGTATTTTGGAGAGATCCATCTTGCCTATGCAATTTTTATGAAAAACGTGATTCATTTAAAAAAACCTGGGACAAACTTAATAACCAAGTATTCTTCATGATGCATTCTGCACCACAAATATTTTTATATTTTTGGCATCTACTTTGATATGACAGTACATGAAACATTTACACTGAATACACAAACAATTGCTAAATTTATAATAAAGCCAAATTCAGAAATCAGCACCAAGAAAAAATTTAATGGGCTTTAACACACAACAATTTCCTATTAGTTCCTCAAATAAAGAATCAAAAAAGAACTGGATTCTTCAATAGATGGTCCCTATATGATAGATGGTCCCCAATAGATGGTCCCTAATAGAGGTCTTCAAAATCATGAGGGGATTTGATAGGTTAGAAAGGGAAAACTGTTTCCACTGGTGTGTGTGTCGGTGACTCGAGGTCATAGATTCTCTAAAAGAAGCAGAGGGGAGGTGAGAAGAAATTTTTTCATGCAGCGAGTTGTTCAAATCTGGAACGCATTGCCTGAAAGGGTGGCCGAGGCCGATTCGATAACTACTTTTAAAAACGTGGTGGACGGGTATTTGAGGAGGACGGGTTTGCAGGATTATGGGGAAAAGGCTGGGGAGTGGGATTGACATTAATTGCTCTAATCAAAGAGCCGGCACAAACTCGATGGACAGAACGGCCTCTTTTTGTGCTGTACGATTCATTTCAATGGGAGATTGAGCTGAAGAGAATTCCTGTGAGTTTATGCAACATATATCCAGATTCCTTAATTAAGGAATCCTGTTTGATTGGAAAAGTTTTTAATTGTTTGAAACTGTTTTTAATTTGGAAAGTTTTTAACTCCTATACTTGCAAAGTATGTAAGCAAGGGCTCTCTGTAGTCTCTTGTGATTACTCATGGAGGGGGAGGGATCAGTGATCTATTGTTGGAATAACAAATATAGGGACCATCTATTCAGGTGCATTAATTAAAAAAATGCATAATTTATTTTCAAAGATATACCCTTTCTAATTCAAACTAATATATTCCTGAAATAAAACAGGATGCTTGTATCTAAAAAAAAGTTCAGCATTATGGAGTTCTGCACAAAGCCAGCTGGGTCCTACAATTAAATGTAATTTAAGGTAGGGTTGTAGCACCAGCTAGTGGTTGTTCAGTGCATATTATCTATATTCGAGGCCAAATTTTATAAATGTCTTCTAGGGCCTTCCTCATTCTTCAGATACAAGTAATATGGCTAATCATAAGGCTTCTTAATGGGGCAGGGACCCTTTAATATGTTTCTTTGCAAAAAACCTTACAACAGAGAATACATGTTTTCAATCATATTGATTAATTGTTAACTTGTCGTGGTTATCTTAGATGGATAAATAGGTTTTGTAACAATGCTGTGAAGAGAACAAATATTTCTATTGCTGTACTGGTAAATTAGGGGTTCTCACATATTGGTTTGTAGAATGATACAATAGAAAATTTGGTTAATTCAATGAATGATATGGAATAATTTGGCTCTGTAACATTTACAATCAAATATCCTACTTAACGATGAATGGAAAAATAATTATTTTTTTGATAAATTACTTTAAGAACCATCTCACACAATCTTGAAAATTCCTATAATAAAGTTACTCATAGGGCCAATCCTAAATATTTGTAATGAATTGGGCAAGAAAAACTCCTTCAAAACTCAATTGGATTGAGAAAAAGCATCTCTTTGACTCCAATTTCTGACAGTATTCTGTAAATGCAGATTCACTCGACTATGCAAACGCGCTGCTTGTCGGCCTTCCCAACTCCTTCCTCCACTGGCTGCAGATAATCCAGAACCTGCAGCCCGTGTCCTCTCCCGCACCAAACTCCATGATCACATCTCCCCCACTCTCGCCTGACTCCATTGGCTCCCTATTCTTCAGACGATCTAGTTCAAAATCCTGGTCCTCACCTACAAAGCCCTCAATGGTCTCGACCCACCCTATATTTTCGCCCACAAATATACAGTCAATTCACTTTACAGTCTATTCTGTGAAGCGCTTTGAGATGTCGAGAAGACGTGAAAAGCGCTATGTCAAATGCAAGGATTACTATTATCATTTATTATCTGTGACCTCCTAACCCCCTACCAGCCCGCCCGCTCCCTCCGCTCAGCCGGCTCTGGCCTGCTCCACGTCCTCCAACCCACTCGCCCCACCATTGGTGGGAGAGCCTTCAGTCACTCTGCCCCCAACCTCTGGAATTCCATCCCCCAGTCACTCCGCCTCGCCCCCTCCTTAGCCTCCTTCAAGTCCTGCCTTAAAACCCTCCTCTTCGACCATGCCATGGCCCACCCCCATTCCCCTCCCCTCCCTTCTCCCTCGACCCCAGCTCGGGTCTGAAATGCTGTACACTGTCCAGCGCCTTGGGAAGTCCTCCCGACACGAAAGGAGGTATATAAATTAATCTTCTTGTTGTATAGAGGGAAAAATTAATCCATCTAAAAATATAGTATATATATATATATTTCTATGTATCGTGGCAATTGGACTTCAATAAGTGGCCTTATATAATAATACTTACATTTTATATTGCACCTTTAATGTAGTGCTGTGCATTTTGTTGCAGCCAATTTGCGCACAGCACTGCCCCACAAACTACCATGAAATGAATGGTAATCTTTTTTTTAATCTGGAAAATACCAACCCAAGTTGGCACAATTGTCTGCCAATTTCACCCACAAAATATACAGTTAATTCACTTTACAGTATATTCTGTGAAGAGCTTTGAGATGCCTCAAAGACATGATAAGGTGCTCCATCAAATGCAAGGATTATTATTATATCCAAGCAGCGGAGTTTTGAGTCAAATTAATTTTGTGTATGGTGGAGCTGGCGAGACCAATGAGGAGGGTATTGGAATAGTCCAGCCGGGAAGTGTCAAAGGCGTGGACGAGGGTTTCGGCTGCGTTGTGAGGTACGGACGAGGCGGGCAATGTGATAAGAGATGGAACAAAGAGATTCTGGTCAGGGAACGGATGTGGAGTATAAAGGAAAGCTGGGGATCGAACCTAATGCCTAAGTTGCGCAGGGGTTCAGTGAGTCTGAGGGAGAGCCTGGGGATGTTGAGAAGTTCAGACATGCAGGAGAGAACATCCAGCTGACAGGCAGATAAGACCTCAGTTTAACAACTCATGTAAAGGAAGATATCCCCAACAATGCAGAGCTTCCCAAGCACTTTTTCAGAATGCAAGCCTGGAGTGCGAGGTCAAAATCCTGACATAGGGCTTGCGTCCTCAACTTTCTGACTGAGGCGAGTGCTACTACCTGAGCCAGGCTAGCCCCTGGAACTTGATATATTTTTTAAAGTTTTTGAGAAATTAAGGAACTTTAGTTACCTGAGAGTGAACCCATTGTGCAGGAGGATGCTTGGTAATTTTTACTGCCAGTTCCAGTACACCTTCCCTTTCCAACAGCCCGGGGCTTGAACAAATAGAAAAACCACCGACTTTCGACACACCTGGGACAAAAAAGTCCACCCTTTTTAAAAAAAAATACAGCATTTTAAAGAATTAAAACAAATTTAGTAGACTAAATTGTTATGCTCACATCCTTCCTTCCCCAGTATCCACCCCTGCCACTGTACAGTACAACAAGATGCTGTGTGAAGGACGCAACATAAATGCAAGTTGTTGTAATGATCTTGACAACCCACGTGGAAGTTCCTTATGCACTGAATACTACATATTTTAGCAACATGTAACATTTTGTGATCACTCCAGCAGTTCTAACATCCAATGTGTTTGACAATTATGAGCAAGACTAAATGGACTTTAAACGTTTTAGTGAATTCATGTTATTGGGGATACAAATTAAATTGTACAGTGCAAACAATTATTTTACTACTCTTCTAATGTAGAAACAAATCACTTACCATTGTCCTGCTTTGAAAGTAAAATCTTTGTTCAGAACAGTAAGGCGTAGCCTCTTAACTGTTTCAGACTCGTTCATCATTCCGCAAACTTTTGCTGGAGCAATAACCTTTCCAAAAGAAAAGATAGTACATTGAAAACCAAAAGCAATTTCTCTAAGTGCCCAATAACAGATTTTATCTGTTCTTGTACCTACCTGGAAACTTTTCCATTTGTTCCTAGTTTAAATCGAGTTTGCATATCACAGAATTATCTTATTTTAAACAAAAATATGCTAGTTAATAGGACCGTTTTAAAAAAATATAAAAGCTTAAGGTACTGATCAGTTGATCATTCTATATTACTTATTCAAAATCTGCCAGAAAAACAATCCAACTCAAAAGATTCTTTTTCAATTTTAAAAATATCCTTAAAATTGTTTCATCCAATTTAATTTTATTGCAATGGTTAGAAAAAGAAGCAAACTAGAACATCAGCTTACGTGAACTATGCAAATTGTTTTAACCCATCCTCTCACTAAAGTATATAGGAATCTCACTGTCCATGGATTTGATGTACTAAACGTATTTCAAAAGTTTGAAAAAAGTGAGCTTGCTGCATGTCACAGCATAATTGGCGAAGTCAATAATTGCTATTGTCACTTTTTAAAAAGTATTCCTTTTACCGCCTACAGTGGAGTGGAGGGGACGAGGGGCAAGCAGGAGGCCAGAACCAGCCAAGCAGAGGCAACAGGTAGTGGAGTGGGGCGAAACAGGCCAGAAAAGTAGGGAGGCGCAGAGTGTGAAGGGATTAGTAGACAAGTGAGAGAATCTTGAAAATTGATCCGTTCTGTGATAGGCAGTGGAACCTGGCAAGGACTGGTATGATATGGGTATGGAGTTTAGTGTGGGACATGCTAAATGCTCGCAGTAAAAGACACGTGAAGAGAAAGCGAGAAAGGAACAGAGTTGAGATCTGTCTCCCTCTATGTTCTTCAACAAATCTTGTGGAATACTGCTGTGTGCAATTGGCTGCCGAGTTTCACCCACAAAATATACAGTCAATTCATTTTACAATATACCCTGTGAAACGCTTTGAGACGTCTCAATGACGTGATAAGGCGCTATATGACATTCAAGGATTATTATTATTATTTAACCTCAATACCAAAGGTATACTGTAAACAATAAATATTCACCAAATAAAACAATTCCAGATAAATAGAATTCAGCTGTGATTGCACGTTTTATTATGAATCCCTTCCACAATGCAGTTGGGACATTCTATTGCTCTCAGTATGGTCAGTGTTTCTCTTCCCCCCCTCTCCAGCTCTCAATTTCATCAGTACATACAGTATATATTTATATGTTCACCCACAAATACACATTCACTCCACTTCACAGTAAATTCTATTAGGCACTTTGGGACATCCTCCTGACATGAAAGAATATATACCAAAGGCAAAGAATAGTATTATGATGATGATTATATGAAAAAGGAAATTCTTTAAGAATGTTAACATTCATGTAAAATAGTTAACAGAAAAATTAGGAGGAAGACTTTCTTCACTTATTTAGGAATTTAATTCAGTAAGTGGCTATTAAAGTTGGATCAATAGTCATTCAAAAGGGAACTGAATAAATGTCTGAGCAGTATACTTTTCTCAGGCAAGCTGGCTGACACGAAGAAATCCATCACTAGGAGTATCCAAACCAGTTTTGAATACGTAAGTCACCGATGCATAAATATTTTTCTGTGTATGGAATGAATCGCCCATTCTCTCCTTGGATGGGCACATCCTACTTTTCTTATTCTTGATAATATGAGGTGCAGGCTGGCAAAGGCCAAGGCTTGGAGACCTGCAGAGTGTGTGCTGTAGTTTAATCAGCTAAAACTGCATAGTTTGCTTTTGAGAGCTGTCAAGTTTTCTGCTTCTTGTCCAGCTAGGACTACCCATCAGACTCTGGCTTATAAGGTTAATGGGAGCTGAAGTGGGAAGAATCCCTGCTCCAAGTATGCCTGTCTGTCCTGCCGTGAAACATTCAACAATGTTTTGGGAGTTCTGCAGATCCACCTAGTTTAAGGAATTGGCCAACCAAGACCACCAAAGAGGGTTTATTCAATTCCATTGCCAAAGCACATCACCATGAAACCATCTTAGATACAAGCAAACCCCGTTCACCTCACCCCCAAGAAAAATAGTTGAGCAATAAATAGATATATAAAAGAGATATATATAAAGAGAGCTGGAATTCCAAGGAGTTCCTGGCACCTGCCTTTCACCTAGAGAGGGCTCAAACCTGTTGGTTGTCAATTGACCAACTCGTGGCTACCCTCTATCGGTGGTGGTGGTGTAGAGGGTGGGGAGAGAGGGTGAAAGCTAAGCAGGATCTCCCTGAAGCTGAATTGATTCCAAGGTGACACTTGGTGAAGGAATATCGGAACTCACTCTATCCTATGTGGCAGTCTCAGTAGTCCACTTCCTCAGCCAGGCAAGTCCGTCATATTCTAGGGCAATGACCGACCAGTCTGGCTCATCAGCAGAAATTCTGCCCACTCAGCTCCTGTTAACCCTGTAAGCAAAAGTCCTAATGGATAGAGTGATTCTATTTTGAGAAGCATCAGGAAAGCTTGCCAAACTATGCTTTCATTGATTGATTGACCCTTTTACATATCTCTCTCTTATAATAAAATAGACAATGAAAACTTCACCTCTCTCTTTTGAGCCAAAACCCGAGTTTTTAACCAATTTGCAATCCTACACAATGGAGCTCCTATAGCTTTTCCCATACACTGCTTGACTTCACCAGTCAGCAGTTTTGCCAATAGTCAAAACTTTGTCAGGCATTTCCTTACAATGAACACATGAAGCAGCTGGGTAAATGCTGATAGCAAAACAAAACTTTGAATTAGAAGCTAATACAAAAGACACCCATCCCCCTTTTTTCCCCATGATAATTCTGTGACTATTTTAGGGAAATGCACATAGATTGGGAAGAGAATGCGAGAATAAACTGTAAAGGTATGTTGGCAAGGAAAACAGGAGCAGAGTGAGTTATAACATTATATAAGAGATTCATTCCTATCCAGCCCAATCTGACGGGATCTACATAGTATTTCTCTGCCACCTGAAAAGATCCTACTTGATAGGAACTTTGTAGGTCTGAACACAGTTATGTGAAAAGCACAAAACTATCAACTTACCTTAGCTAAATCATTATAATGGTAAGTAAAAAAAAAAATCAAACATGTTTAACTTTGTCCTCTGCTGAGGTTGAAAAGAGAGAAAAGTATGTTATATTTAATTGTTTTATAATTTTAAGAAATAACCTTAACAACAACAACTTGGATTTATAGAGCGTCCTCCACCGGACGGCGTCTCAGAGCGCTTCACAGTAACAGATCCCAGGATCGAGCCAGGGGGAGGGGGAGGAAGGTGACCAAAGGCGTGGTCCAAAAAAAAGGTCTTCAGCAGAGACCTGAAAATGGGAAGGGAGGGAGCGAGACGAAGGGAGTGAGGAAGGCAGTTCCAGAGCCTCGGGGCATAGTGGCTGAAGGCACGGCCGCCGAGGGTAGAGCGGAGGACTCGGGGGAAGAGGAGGAGGCCAGACCCGGAGGAACTAAGGCAACGGGTACCGTTTTGAGGAGAGGAGATCAGAGAGGGAGGGGGGTGCAGAGGAGTGCAGGGACTCGAATACAAGGGTGAGGATCTTGAAATCGATCCTCTCTGGGATAGGCAGCCAGTGCCGTCTGTACCCCACGTCTGCGGATGACATCCCCAAGAGGGAGCATATAGATCAGAAAGAGGGGGCCAAGGATGGATCCTTGGGGTACCCCACAGGTAACCGGTGAGAACCGGAGGAGAAGCTGTTTCTGCAGATGTACTGCTGGCGGTTTGTGAGGTAGGATTCGAACCAGGCGAGTGCGGTCCCACTGAGGTGGATGACGGAGGAAAGGCAGTGGAGGAGGATGGCGTGATCAACTGTGTCGAACGCGACAGAGAGGTCCAGGAGGACAAGGAGGCAGAGGGAGCCCTGGTCACAGATAGAGAGGATGTAGTTTGTGACTTTCACAAGCGCAGTCTCTACTGTGGGCAGGGCGGAAACCGGACTGGAGGGGTACACTTCTCAACATCTGTACACTTCTCAACATCTTTCAGTCATTTTATGGCGTGATTTATACTTTAGAACTGCTGAGATAAACACAAATTTTATTCAGAATTTTCCCATGAGACATCATTAATTTCTGAGTCAAGCATGGAAATGGTGCATTGTAGTTGAATTCCCCATTCCTGATGTTACTGGAGTAAGACTGTGAAGCAGCACAAGAGAAGTGGGGTTGCATACAAAAATCAGTGCCTGAACAATACCTCAAACCAGCAGTTCTAAAGTGACTAAGATTACATGCACTTTCTTTAAAAAACAATTCAACTTTAAAGAATATTCTTCAATGTAAGTATTCTGCAATAACATGTTGCAATACCCGATGAGCACCCAAAGTAGAAGGCTTCTATTTCTCTCATCAACATCTTTCACCGTGAACAAAATAATAATAATTCTTGCATTTGATATAGAGCTTTTCATGTTTTCTCGACGTTTCAAAGCGCTTCACAGAATGACTGTAAAGTGAATTGACCGTATATTTGTGGGCGAAACGCGAAATAAATCACTGAGAGGAAAGTATACAGTTTGTAAAATGTATACCTTAAAATTAGAATTACTAATCTTGATCCTTTGCACTGTATTAAAATTTCTAGTTAATACTTTCAGACATGATCATGGCAACAAATTTACACTTAAAGCAAGGGGATCCCACAATTCAGTTTATTTTGATTGTACAAAAATGTTTTGAACAATTTACTTGAAATCTTTGTAGTTCTATACAATAAATTTGTGATTGAAGAATTCCATCACGTTTCCAATTACCTGCAAGAATTATTTGTTTCCTTTTAAAAACAGTCATTAAATTTCACTGAATGTTTCAACCCAAGCAAACACTTCTGTGTGTGTGTAACACAGATTGGTTAACTTTAAGAAGATAAATTCAAATTATCAATTGGTTAATTTGAAAAGTATTATTTGTTTTAAGGGCGAAAACAAATTACAGCAGATATTCCATGAAATATTAATAATACATTATGAATATATTCCCGAAAGGTCTGTGAACTAGCAAAGGCAATTCTAGTATATTAACACATCTAAAATAAACAGTCCAATAATTGTTAATACGTTATGAACTTCGCTTCAGAAAGCCCCCCCTTTAAATAATGTAAAATCTTTATCTACCAACTTAACCAATGTGAAAGGTGACACTTGTATCAGGACACATAATATTTTTCGGTCCAGAAATGTTTCCAGCTTTACATTTTCAAAAAAAATGTCAAAGTGTTTTTTAAGTTTTACATTTTTTCTGAAAAAAATGCATTTCTTTCACATGTAACTGTAGTTGTACACAACAGCATCACATGACTGGTATATATGTAACACATGAACTAGGCAAAAGGTGGTGGTTTATCAATGAAATAGCAGAGTCAGTAAACAATGATCGAGCTTCTGTGCTCTGTTGGGATGTCAGATGATCCAGTTTGTTTGAATTCTCCAGCAAACTGTTTTTACAATACCGCTTCAATACCCCATTAAAAGCAGAGAATTCCACACTGGAAAAGTTTCACAATTTATATTACACAATCAACTTGGATTCTAAAAATCCTCCCCCTTATTCCAAAATACAAGTTGTACAGACCTGTTGACGGAAGTTGTTGACTGTTCTCTCCAGGTGATCTGGTTTCCTTCTTGATGACATTTTCCTGCTGAAAATAAAAATAAACGTTAAATTAAAACTGAAAGAATACATGTACTGTATTTGAAAGATACAATGTAGTTTTCATTATAACATAATGCAGTAAAAGTTTTGTCTTAATTCAAACTCACAAAACATCAAGAGTAACATACTAATAATATGTTTAGCACATTACAGCCTCTCTAAAATATTACCTTGAAAATCAAAAACTATTCTTGACTTAAAAATAGATAATTAGTTTAGCATGTGTATCCAATATCTGCAGAGCAATACATATTAGGAAGTTCCCTGATCCCTAGTTTGTGCTGAATTGATCTAAGTTGGGAGAGTCAGAGAGAGGAAGATTTACAATCAGCTCATAGTGTTCCAAGTTAAAGAGCGGAAAATTAGCTTTTTTATTTTTCATATCCTACTCTGTCCTATTATGTCTATCTAGCAATTGTTGGTGGATGTCCATATATGAATGTTAAGCAAGGACAAGATCAGACTGTATTTTGATGTAATCCCACATTTAGATACCAACACATTTTTGTGAATAATGCACAACAGTAAAAGGAAAAATATCAAATATGGTCAAGAGGGTAGAAATTTCTGCAAGTGAAGTTAAAATACGCTCTTTTAATAAAACAACTCTGCTTTAAAAGTTATAAGTGAAAGACAGACACTTTGCAGGACCACTTTTATGTTTCTATGTTTTTTGTACATTTGATCAACTGGAGACCAGCTCTTTTCTAGTAGTAAATGTCAGTGGCAGTCAAACCACAAGATTACGAACCACTGACCTCTAAACAAAGTACATGTTTAAGCAGTGCCTGCAATGTGTAACTGAAATATTAAATATTACATTTTTACCTGAAAATACCATGTAACCATTTACCAACAAAATACTCAGGCATATAATAATTATGAAGTTATTTATATAATATTGTCTCCATATTATGTTTTTATATATTATATATGAAATTTAAGATATTCAGAATGCAGTAAGTAATATGCTACAAGTTAGATATAGTAGTAGAAAGCCCAAACGCTTCCACTTTCAGCCTTCCAACTTACCTTCAGTTTCAAAGTTAACTTTTTGCTATTTACTACATACCAACTTTCCCATCAGGTATTTAACAGCATTGTTGAACCTATGGTAGGGTAGATACAGTTTTGCTGTAGCTTCTACACAAATACTGTACATATGCACACATACCAATAGATGATGCAAACGGACCTGGAAACCAATGGATTTCGCACAGAAACACTGTCCTTTACAGAGGCGAGAATTATATCTATGCGAATATTTGGTTTCTTTGGTCTTCCAAGTCATTTGCTTTCAAAGATAATGGACAATTATGCACAGACAATACCGTTATTTAGCCTCACGACCTGAGGCTTTTGTAAGCATTGTGGGGGTGGGGGGGGATGGGGACTGTCCATTGAATAAATCTGGAATGTCTGAATTCTGGAGTGAATGATCCAACATAAGAAATGGTCACCAGCTAATTATTTCAGCTAATGTGACACTTTTTTTTGAAAGCATGAGAGATCTAATTTAGGAAATATTTTAACATTTGTATAAAATTAAAATTTTGAGAGACGTCATTTTTAAATTGAATATGGAGAACACTAGACTTGAGTTTTGAGAACAAACTCAACTCATTGCACCAATGCTAAACTTGTATGCTGGCTGTATCAATAATCATCAGCAACAAAAATTCAAGGATAAGAAATGAATGGCGGAAAGGAAGAACAAAAAATACAAGCTAAGGTGTGAAATGCTGGTCTGTGTTCATATAAGAATTATTATTGTACAGCACATTACTGAGAATTTGTTATAATAAATAGTAGACTAACAGCATAATTGTTCCATAACCTAAATATTACATTGATATATTATGTAACAATTTTTTATTTCAAATAATGGCATAACTATATTTTGTGGGGGACTGTTGGTCAGGATACTGGGAGAAACTTCCTTCTCTTTTCAAATAGGCTATGGGACTTTTAACATTCATCTGAATGAGAAGATGGGACTTTGGTTTAATGTCTTATTCAAAAATGCAGCACACCCCAGTACTACATTTGAGGATCAGCCTAAACTATATGCTCTGAGACGCCGTCCGGCGTGGAGGGCGCTATATAAATCCAAGTTGTTGTTGTTATACAAGTTCCAAGTCCTACTGTAGGGCTTGAACCTACAAACTTCTGACTCAGGTGAGAATTCTACCAACTGAGCCACACTTTCTGAAATGCAGTGGCTGTGTATATTGGAAGCAACTTGCCCTTGCATAGTGCTTAGATATATGAATAATAACTTGCACATATATAGTGCCTTTCACACACAAGATATTGCCTCAATGCTCTGTACAGAGGCAGTGTGCATAACAAATCGGAGAGTGCAGGGGTAAAGAGGATGATAACTGAAAGAAACTTCAGAAATAGGCTTTCAGGATGGTTTTAAAGGCAGAGAAAATGTGCAAGGTGACGGGATTTTGATTGTACAAAGTGACTGTATATTATGACAAGGTGTTATGGGTCCATATTTAAACACTACACTGGTCCTGTTTCCAGGTTGTGCATCACAACCAGCATGGATTAATCAACTTCCTGTGAATACAGGAATGGGCTCCACATGCCTCTGTTTACCTAACAGTAAATAGGAACCTGGTTATTAGTCGATTAGTGGATCGCTCTCCGGGGGTAATAATCACTTCAAAGAAAAAAAATGTGGTCACTCAATGCACGATTGTTTGTGGGAAACTGCTGTGCGCAACTGGCTGCCACATTTCACCCACAAAATACACACACTCACTCCACTTTACAATAGAGTCTGTGAAACCCTAGAGGCATCTCAACGATGTGATAAGGCGCTATATCAAATGCAAGGATTATGATAGAATTATGGTAGAAGCCAATGGCTTTGTGCCAGAATTGTACTCCCTGTTGATAATCAGGAGTCCTCAGTCATTTGTATTGTAAGCAGGCTCTAGCAAACCACCTTATAACAGAGTAGCCCTGCTTAGCATTGTAAACTGACAAATTCTTGAGGATTACAAGGCCTGAAACTTTATCTCAATACTCAAGTGACTATTATAAGATGCTCACGTTCACTTCAAGTGTTGGTTAATAGGTAACACTCTCACTTCTGAATCAGAAGTTTGTTAGTTCAAGCCACCAAGACTTGAGTTCATTGTTTAGGCTGACACTCTAGTGTGTTGCTGGTGCAGCACAGTCAACATAAGTGAATTTCTATATAAAAAACATTAAATCGTAAAATGTTTATAGCAATATAGGAGGCCGAGGCCCATTGTACTGGTACTAATTCTTCCAGGAGGATCTACAACAGAAAGGCAAATATTTACAATATAGGCATGAACATTGCAGATATCAAACAATCACACAAATACAGTATTAATAGTGCGTAAAACTAATCAAAAACATCATCTGCCAGAAAATATTTAGTCAGTTTAGCAGTCAATTGTTTTTTCAATTTTGTTAGGAACTCAGCTTCAACAGGATTTTTTTCCCTTATAACAACTCTTTGTGTAAAAACACAACATAAAAAATGTTTCTTCAAACTTCTTCCCTCTTTATGTCTTAAGTTGAAGCCCAAATAATGCAAAATGTCACAAACTACCAAGATTATAATATAACAGTAAAACTAAAGAAGAAGAAAACTAGCAACACTAAACATGATAATGTTCCACTTTCCATAAACTAGGTACACTTTAGTCTATTGTGGAATTTACCCATGAAATTTTCTACCTGTAATTAGCTCTTAAGATCCTAATAAACTCAATCTCTGAATTTTCTACCAAACATGTTAATAATTTTACAAAACAATGATTGATTAAGAATATTAAGGGGGTCAATTTCAGGAAAAACTAAGCTTCTTTCAAACAAATTCATACAAAATAGAAAAAGATAGCATAATTAATTTCAAAATGTTTATCTGAATGAAATGATAGAAGAAACAAATCTGAAATTCAACAGATTTCCAAAATATGAATGTTGAAAATGAATGATCTTTCTTAAAAATATAGAGAATGTGCCTAAATAGTTTCCAAAACAACAGATAAGTTGATGGCCTGGTCCATCTTTCCTCACCAAGTGGGCATCAGCAGCTCATTAGACAGCAAACAAAATGAGCAATGAAATGTCAGAATCAAGTCAATGCTTTTTGGTAGTCTAAGTAGCCTGATTCCTGACCCAGATGGTATCGCAACACTTCAGGCACTACTGATGACACACCAACCAGCCTGGCTCATCAGTAGGATTTGGAGGGGTAGACCAGTCACTGGGCAGGGATTCTTTCTACTCAGATCCTGTCAACATTGCAACCCAAATCCCAAATGGGTAGGGTGGGCCTACCTGGACAAGCAGGGGGAAGCTTACCAGACAATACTTTCAATGCCAAATCATGCAGTTTTACCAATTAAACTCCAGCTTTTCCAGCCTAAAACTAATGGTCTTCAGAATTAGTAAGTATTGTGCATCCCTCCAGGGAGTGAGTGCACGTTCGATTCTTGACACAGGGAAATATCTATGTGGAGATGGTATGCATATGTGGTTATGAAGCTCGTAATGGGTTTCTGCACGCATTAGACACCTGGTTGATGAAATAAACCTAATAATAAAACTTGCACTTGACATAGTGCCTATTAACATTGTTGAGGCATAATAATAATCTCAGAGCACTTCACAAGATTTATTGTAAAGTGCAATGACAGCATATTTGGAGTCCTGTAGCTCAGTGGTTAGAGCACTCGCTTTGCAAGCGAGAGACCTGAGTTCAATTCCAGACAGGGCGAAACCTTGGGCAAGTTTCCTTACTCCACACAGAGCCTAATAATAATCCCTCCAAAACCAAAAACAATAATAAATTGGTCATTTTCAATCTACGACTGTTTGTGGGACATTGCTGTGCGCAATTGGCTGCTGCGTTCGCCCACAAATATACAGTCAATTCACTTTACAGTGTGTTCTGTGAAGCGCTTTGGGACGTCCTCCCGACGTGAAAAGCATTATATCAAATGCAAGGATTATTATTATTATTATTTGGGAGGTGATCGCAGCAGTCAACTTGCATGCAGCAATGTCCCACAAACAATCATTAAGTGAATGATCAATATTGGGGAATTGTTGGCCAAGACACAGAGATGGGAGAAACTCCTGTCTTTTCAAACTGTGCCAATTGGATCATTATTGTCCACTTCAACATCTTAAGTGAAGGATGGCACCTCTGACAATACAGCGTACCCCCAGCATTGCACCAGAATGTGAGCTCAAAGTCCGGACATGAGGCGTAATCCTGTTAGCCCTGCAAGCCAAAGCTCCAACGGGTAGGGTGGTCCTCGCAGGACAAGCAGTGGGAAAACTTGCCGGACAGCAATACCAATGGCAAGCTATGCAATTTCAGCTGCTTAGACTCCAGTCGTACCCCAACCCACACTCTGGGGTCCCCAAGCCTTGGCTCTCGCCAACGTGCGCCTAATATTTTCTGGAATTAGGTAATCAGGAAGCGTCCCTCCAGGGAGAGAGTGTGCATCCCATTCCAACAATCTATCTCTGGGATTTCCATGGGTATTTGGGATGCATGGAAATCTCAGGTTAGTTTGGATATACTTAAGCCTGGTGATGGGTTTCCACATGTCAGACACCCGGCGGACCAAAAAAACACAACCTGACTCAGAGGAGACTGCGATCACTGAGCCAGGCTGACATCTGATTTGAATTTGGGTGTATTTAGTAGTAGTAATACTGCTTGCACTTGATACAGCGCCTCATCACACGGTCAAGATAATAATAATAATAATCCTTGCATTTGATATAGCGCTTTTCACATCGGGCGGACGTCCCAAAGCGCTTCACGGAACACACTGTAAAGTGAATTGACTGTATATTTGTGGGTGAAACACAGCAGCCAACGGTGCGCAGCAATGTCCCACAAACAGTCGTGGATTGAAGTGACCGATTTATTCTGAAGGGATCATTACTATTATTATTATTATTATTATTATTATTATACCAGCAGCAGGAGGAGGAGGAGGAAATGTAAACCATCAAGAGACCAAAGTGCACTTTTAAACTTTTTTAAAGAAACTTTTCGATTGCTGCAGTGACAGACCCCGAGCTCTCTCCCCACACCCACACCCTCACCCTTACCCACACCGCCCGCCACAGCTCACCTGGCGACCCCGGACTGACACACCACATGGGACCGCAGCAGCAGCAGCCAGGAGCTCCCCACCGTCACAGCGCTCCTCCAGAGCGGATGAAGAGCAGCGGCCACCACCATGGCCGACCGCTCGCTGAGAGGGTGAGTGACTTGAGTGTGAGCCGCGTCCTCCTCTTCTATCTCTCTCTGTCTCTCTCCTGTCGTATCTCTGCGCTCTCGAGCCTCCCAACGATTCAAATACCAACCGTCCCACCACGCGCCGCCCGCAACGTCACGGCCCCTCTCAGACGCCGGCCCGCGGCTAACAGGACGCCGGCGTCATCGTCACATGATCGGGTCAACCGGGAAAGGGTGCGAGGTTGACCGGGGGAACTCAGTGACTGGCACCCAATCGGAAGCCACCTGAGGCGCCGCCATTGTCATGTGATCTGGGGGGGGGACGGTGGTCACTACGGCGGAGTGGGCGGAGCTGCCGCGTTGACAGCCGGAAGCTGGTGTCTCATTCTCCTCCTCCTCTCTGCAGCGATGGCTGGGGGTGTGATAATAATAATAATAATAATAATAATAATAATAATAATCCTTGCATTTGATATAGCGCTTTTCACGTCGGGAGGACGTCCCAAAGCGCTTCACAGAACACACTGTAAAGTGAATTGACTGTATATTTGTGGGCGAACGCGGCAGCCAATTGCGCACAGCAATGTCCCACAAACAGTCGTAGATTGAAAATGACCAATTTATTATTGTTTTTTGGGTTTTGGAGGGATTATTATTAGGCTCTGTGTGGAGTAAGGAAACTTGCCCAAGGTTTCGCCCTGACTGGAATTGAACTCAGGTCTCTCACTTGCAAAGCGAGTGCTCTAACCACTGAGCTACAGGACTCCACGATGGGAGAGGAGTTGGGGCAGGTTGGGATAGGCAACTCCAGGTGTGATCGTAGAATTATACAGCGCAGAAGGAGGCCATTCGGACCATCGTGTCCGTGCCGGCTCTTCGAAAAGAGCTGCCCAAATCAATCCCACCCCCCCGCGCGCTCCATCGCCCTGCACGCTAGTCTTCCCCAAATGCCCATCTGTGTCCACGGTGAACGGGGGCGTTGGAAGAGATAGCGCTGGAGCAGGCAATGCTGTGAGGCAGAGGGAACGAAGCGAGATTGCTCTGGGTTTATCTGATCGTGAAGCGATGCACCTGGCCAGGCAGAGAGATTAACGGCAGACTTGGGAGGTGTAGACACATCCTCAATCTTCCAAGCCGAAGCCCCAAGGGGCAGGATGGTCTTAGTTGGAGAAATGCTACGCTATGTGGTTATCATTATACTTAGTCGTTACACTGGCATCTGGTTTTCTTTTAAAATACCGTAATCTATTTTAATCTTTTGAACCATCTTCTTTATGCTGAAAATCCCTTGGCATAGAAAGCTATTGAATCAAGCTGTTTTGCCCACTCGACCAGGGAATTATCCTGTTATGAATAACCTGTAACGTAATGGTTAGAGCATTCGCCTCACAAGCGAGGGAACCCAGGTACAATGTGGGCGAAACCTTAGGCAAATTTTCTTAATCCACATGCCTCTGTTTACTTAGCAGTAAGTAGGAACTCGGTTGTTAGTTGATTGGCGGATCGCTTTCCTGGGGTAATATTCCCTTCCAAAAGTAAAACAATAATTTGGTCCCTCAATCTATGACTGGAACATTGCTGTGTGGAATTGGCTGCTGCGTTTTCCCCACAAAATGCAGAGCCTATAAATACAAATGTGATTTATAAATTTTATTATAAGTGTTTTCTAGGTTTCTATTGTAAATGCTGCACCATAAATTTAAAGTATCAGAGTTTAGTATGTTGATTTCAAATGACTGCAAAAATACTTGTGTTACCCAAACTGTAAGTACTGAATGATTTCAAAGGAATACAGAATGTTAGTTCTGAGTTGAACTAATTTATGAATAAAAAAATACCATTTACTATCTAGGTTTATTTGGTGCTGGGGAAGTACTGCATTGTCAGAGGTGCTGTCCTTCGGATGAGATGTTAAATCAAGGTCACATTTGTGGATGTTAAAGATCCCATTGTACAATTCAAAAAGAGAAGGGAAGGGAAAAGGTTGTTCTCCCTGTGTCAAGGCCAACAATCAACTATCCACTTAAAATTCGTCATTCAATTCATGGCCGTTTGCAGAAAATTGCTATATGCAAATTGGCTGCTGCATTCACCGAAAAATGCACAGTAATTCCACCTTACGATAAATCCTTTGCAGTCTTTTGAGACTTTTCAACAACAAGGAGCTCTATCAAATGAAAAGATTATTATTATTTTAGCACTTAGCAAAATTCTCCATGGCCACTAGATGTCACTGTATATCACAGAAGTATAGAAATCCATGAAGAAGCAGAAGGCCATTTGATCCATTGTTTTAGTGTTAAGTATTTGCCCTTCCAGTGAGGCCATCTATACTACCTATTAATGTGATGAATCTTGTTTCTTGGATTATTGATTCCAGTAAAATAGCTGAAATGTATTTTATCCAATGTGCATCTTGGTATAAAATAATAATAATAATAATCCTTGCATTTGATATAGCGCTTTTCACATCGGGAGGACGTCCCAAAGTGCTTCACAGAACACACTGTAAAGTGAATTGACTGTATATTTGTGGGTGAACGGGGCAGCCAATTGCGCACAGCAATGTCCCACAAACAGTCGTAGATTGAAAATGACCAATTTTATTATTGTTTTTGGTTTTTGGAGGGATTATTATTAGGCTCTGTGTGGAGTAAGGAAACTTGCCCAAGGTTTCGCCCTCTGCCTGGAATTGAACTCAGGTCTCTCACTTGCAAAGCGAGTGCTCTAACCACTGAGCTACAGGACTCCGATATAAAGCTATTATACCTAGGCTAAAACAAATACAGATAATTTAAACATTTTGTCACATTGTGGAGTCCTGCAGCTCAGTGGTTAGAGCACTCGCTTTGCAAGCGAGAGACCGGAGTTCAATTCCAGGCAGAGGGCGAAACCTTGGGCAAGTTTCCTTACTCCACACACCTAATAATAATCCCTCCAAAAAAACAAAACAATAATAAATTGGTCATTTTCAATCTACGACCGTTTGTGGGACACTGCTGTGCGCAATTGGCTGCCGCGTTCGCCCACAAATATAGTCAATTCACTTTACAGTATATTCTGTGAAGCGCTTTGGGACGTCTAGAAGACGTGAAAAGCGCTATATCAAATGCAAGGATTATTATTATTATTTGGTTCACGTTTCAGCAGACATCACGTGCCTTTAGTGTAAATATTTCCAGTCACCATATAGATTCCTAAAACTATATATACCTTTCTCTAATTCCCTCCCCCCCACTGACATCTGCCACGTGTTGGTGTGTGGTTCCACTGGCGCTGGCTGCCCTCTGGTGTCCTACCAAAGTAGCCATTGTTCATGTGTGAGCTTTGTTGGTGAGTGTCTGTAGGACATCTGGTTGTAGAGGATGTCACAGCCAAGCATGACCTGTCACCACCCGTCTGCCAAACATACCCGTGACCAGTGCTGTAGAGGAACCGGGAGAATGAACACTGGTTAGTTATCCCTGGGAAGGTTAGAGCTAATTTAGCTTTCCCATGATTTAAAGTACTTTTTGAGGCTGTTATGAAATAAGATCCATATGTAATTTCAAGAAATGTGCCCTATGTACAAAGAGCTTGTTTATTTCTATTGTTACTGAGCATGCAGAGCTAGTGATATAAACCAGGAATAAATAATTTGTGGCACAATAGTCCTGTGTCTAGACATTCAGCCTCTTGGGTGAAAACTATATGTTATTCTGCTATATCAAAACATGTAATGCATCATACGTTATAGTATATGTACTCTGCATACATATTGGATGGAATATCCATCATTGTGTGATTTATTACTTGTCACCTTTTTCCAGCTCATAAACTAATTATTATTTTACTTTATGTAACACTGCGGTGAAACAGATCACTTCATATGTGGTAAGAAACATCGCAATTTTCATCCCGCTGTTCTAAGTAATAATAATAATAACCATTAATTTGATATGCCTTTCATATCAGGAGGGCATCTTACAGTGCTTCACAGGGTACACTATGAAGTGTAGCGACTATATATTTTGTAGGCAGATGTGGCAGCCAATTTGCACGCAGCAATAATAATAATAATCCTTGTATTTGATATAGCGCTTTTCACGTCTTCTTGATGTCTCAAAGCGTTTCACAAAGTATGCTGTAAAGTGAATTGACTGCATATTTATGGGCGAAACGTGGCAGCCAATTGGGGACAGCAGTGTCCCACAAACAGTCGTGGAGTGAAAATGACCAATTTACAATTGGGATTATTATTAGGTGTGTGGAGTAAGGAAACTTGCCCAAGGTTTCGCTCGGCCTGGAATTGAACCCAGGTGTCTCGCTTGCAAGACGAGTGCTCCAACCACTGAGCTACAGGACTCCACAATGTACCACATGCAGCAATGAACTGAAATGACCAATTTTATTTGGGGAATTGTTGATCTGGACACCAGAAGAAACTCTTCTCTTTTTCGACTGGAATGAGGATATCTTTAACATCCACCTGAATGGGCAAATAAGATCTTGGGTTAACATCTCATCCAAAGAATAACACCCCAGCAGTGCCAGACAATTTTGTTTAACAGAAAATAAATGCCAATTTGTGAAGATACAGCATCAAGAAAAATAGCGGAGAGAAATGTATCAGTGATATACTTTGATCAGTGGTAAATCAGTGCCCACTATTTGACCGCCAATGTTAAATATGAGCTAGATTTCAATTCTTTCCATCTCTCCAATAGATATATTTTGATGGAGAAAACTGACCAGATAGAGTGAGCAATATATAATAAAAATAATCGTTGCATTTAATATAGAACCATTCACATTGGAAAAATGTCTCTAAGTACTTCACATGATTTTTCTGTAATTAAGCATTTTGTAGGTGATCACGGTAGTCAATTTGCACGCAGCAATATTCCACAGACAGCTATGAAATGAATGACCGATTCTGTCTGGGGGATGTGTTGGCCAGAAGACCAGGAAAAACTCCCTTCACTTTTCAAATAATGCCATGGGATCTTTAATGTCCACCTGAAGAGATAGACAAAACCTCAGTTTAATATTTGATCCAAAGGATGGTACTTCTCACAATGTAACTTTCCTACAGGACTCAACTGGAGTGTCAGCCTAGACAATGTGAGTTCAAAGTCCCGACCTGGGGCTTGGATTCCCAACTGTCTGACTCAAAAGATGAGAGTGCTACCAATTGAGCTAGATTAACACTCATTAGGCGAAAATGCACTTAATATACAGTAATGTACACTGATAGATTTCTCTCTTTTCAGCGGCTTGGGATGTCCTCCCGACGTGAAAGTCGCTTTACAAATGTAATTTTGTTGTTATTTGTTGCAATACATTAGTAATGGGAGAAATAAACTTGATACCATACTATTAATATATTTATAATTAGATAAAGGGAAACAATTGTGAAACAATATATTTATAAAAGATTTACTGTGTCCAATTTTTTTCCTAATTGTTCTCCACATTGAAAAATACTTTTGCACCTGATCTCTAAAATCCTTATACTGGGATATGGTCCCCCAGACACTGGGTGTCATCTTGAACTCCGCCCAAGTGACAATTGTTCATGTATAAACCTTGGTATTGAGTGTCGGCAGACGACTTACTGTAGAGGGCATAACAGATGAGCCTGAAATTTCCTCAACTGACTGCCAAACACGTTCATTCCCAGTGCTTGTAGATGGGATCAGGAGCTGTTTTTCACCTACTTAAACCTGGAAAAGCCAGGCTGGTTGAAAGTAACAAACCCAGCATGGAACAGTATTTGAAACTGAGCTCCCAGTCCGTAACGTGTATAGGTTAATCCTCTACACCATCGGGGCTGCTCCATGAAACAGAATATAGTCATAGGGGCAATAATTACCTCTATAATGGTCATGTGTGTTGACATTTTCTAATATAATTAACAATGAAATGTAAATACCAGTTTTACTTCTGAAGTCATGTAAAATAATTGCGTGCTATACTGGAAGGAATCGTTTGTGCTGTTCTGAGTTGTATTGTTTGNAAAAAAACCTTGTATTTGATATAGCTCATTATCATGTCGTTGCGACGTCTCAAATATTTCACAGTATACTGTAAAGTGCAGTGACTGTGTACTTTATGGGCAAAACGCGGTGACCAATTGCAGACAGCATTAATGTTGTTAAGATGAAGCGTTAGTTAGAGCTATCTCCCTCCAGGAGCATTGGAACTATTTCCAAAAGTTGGAATGCCAAGCCAATAAAACCTCAAAGGTGAAAGATGTAAGTGTAATTGCCCATAAGGATTCACAGATAGCCTTTCTGTCCCCAACCTCTGGAACTCCATCCTGCAGTCACTTTGCTTTGACCCTTCCCTTGCCTCATTCAAGATCAGATTTAGCATATTGCATTCGCTGCTCCCGATGTGCTCTGCTCTACTTTGGGGAGATCAAACACAGATTGCGTGACCAATTTGCCAAATACCTCCATTCTGTCCACAACCCTGAGCTTCCGGTTTCTTGCCACTTTGACCTCTCTATCCATGGTCTCCTACTCTGTTCCAATGTACCACAGTACAAGCTTGAGGAACAGCACCTCATCTATCTGCTAGAGACCTTACAGCCCTCTGGCCTCAACATTGATTTCAATAACTCAGATGATCTGGTAATTCCGCCTTCCCCTCTTGTGACCATTACCATATCATCTGGGGCCCAGACACACATTTTCTCTCTGGTCTGCCTGTTTTGTTGCAATGTTCTCCCACTTTGTTTTGCACTATTAACACCTCGATTCCCCTGTTTTGTTGCAATCCCCCGCTTTGTTTACATCATTAACACCTATTTAACCCATCATCCCCTGTCTTCTACCCCATTTTCACCTTTGTTTTCCTTGCCCTGCCTTCCCCCTCTCTGTTAGTCCTCCCTCCCAATATGCCCCAGTTCTGATGAAGGGTCGTGGACTCAAAATGTTAACTCACTTTCTTTTCTCCATAGATGCTGCCTGACCTGCTGCGCGTTCCCAGCGACTTCTGTTTTTGTTTCAGATTTCCAGCATCTGCAGTATTTTGTGGCACTGTAAAAACGTAGGCTGTTGTTATTAATATATAGTATTCAGCTGGAAGGTTCAATTCGGTATTTTGTTGTAAATTGTACTGGGTTTAGGTTAAAGTGCTTTGCAGTATAGTACACTTGGTGGTAAAGCTAACAATGGCATAAACATAGAATTTGCTGTATCTCTTAACACTAAAGATTAATTCTCACTAATTTAAGTATTAGGAAAATTAGCAAAGCTTCATGTCTGTTGACCTCAGTAGCAAATTATTTTCCTTTCTGTCAATTTGATTTTTCAAGTGAATTGTCTGATGTATATCCAAGAGTAGTATTCACTGACTCATCAGCAAAGGAAATGTTAGTTAAAATATCTGTGGGACTAGATCGTTTGAATGGAAAAAAAATGTTCCAAGTGAAGCAGGAAATGGGCCACTTCTTTCCCTTCACCGCACTATTTCCCTGCAGTCCGCACTTTGCCAATATAAACATTTCTAAAACCATAAAAGCAAGCAAAAATGGTGGATACCAAACAACCTCAATGGATTGAGCAGTTATCAAAATTTGAAGCCTGCTTTATAAAAAAACTTTGCTTAACGGCATATCAAACACACCACATTGATACAGTGAAAAGTGTACATTGTTGTTACATTAAATATATCTATTAGAGGAAAGGTTGCAAACTGATTCTCACTACAATACAACCTGAATTTTCAAACTGGTTGATAAACCAACCAGGGAGGAATAGAACAGAATTTGGTCTTATGCTATGAGACGCCAGGAAAGTAAATCATTTTGGGTATCGAGCTGTATTACACTGTATTGACAGTGCAGTGGCTCTGTATACAAGCTACTTTGTATAAAACAAGGCACACTTGCACAAATTCCACTTAAATGTCTTGTATTGGGCAATTCAACACTCAACACTCAAATTTTGGATCTAAAAGTGTTCCATTGTGGAACAATATATTCAATGCACAATCCAATTGACGGTAGGGGGTTAGGAGGTTGGAGAGGTAAGGGGAAACAAGATCATGGAGGGCTTTGAAGACGTGAAAGGCACTATATAAATGTAATTTTGTTGTTGTTGCACTCCTAGAATTTTACTGCACCCATAGTGGGGTTTAATAATAACCATAGTTCATTAGTGTGAATGGGATTAGCAGAGAAATTAGATAGCAGAATTAACAATACTGACTGAAAACACAATCAATGAAGTAAGAGGAAGTTTTTTGGGAAGCAGAGAGGAAGTGAGATAAAGAGATTCTGAAAGAGTTTCAGTGGTCAGGGGTTTAATGTTGTCTCCACCATCAATGGGCAGTCAGAGCGAGGATCAAGCAACAAACCAGAATTAGAAGAGCAAAGGGCAAGGACAGTAGAATAGTCCTAGAACACATTTCAAAGACAGGGAGACCTTGGAAGAGTTTGAAGGTCAAGCCAAGAATCTTAAAGTTAATCCTTTGGAGCACTGGGAGACATTGAAGCCTGGTTAGGGTAGGAATAATAGGGGTGAGCAACCCTTTTTGAAAGAGAATATGGATTGAAGAGTTTTAGAGGATTAGAGCTTATTGGAAGTGAAGAGATGGAGGCTAACAAGGAGAGCATTGGAGATTCTACACTCTTGCTACACAAGATCACAAGAGAGGTTTGGATGAAGGAAGCCCTTCAGAACACTTGATCTCATCTTTAGATAATATCGACCTTACCATCCTCAAGTTGTTTTTTTAAATAATAATAATAATCCTTGCATTTGATATAGCGCTTTTCACGTCGGGAGGACGTCCCAAAGCGCTTCACAGAACACACTGCAAAGTGAATTGACTGTATATTTGTGGGCGAACGCGGCAGCCACGTGTCCCACAAACAGTCGTAGATTGAAAATGACCAATTTATTATTGTTTTTGGTTTTGGAGGGATTATTATTAGGCGTGTGGAATAAGGAAACTTGCCCAAGGCTTCGCCCTGCCTGGAATTGAACCCAAGTCTCTCGCTTACAAAGCAAGTGCTCTAAAGAGTCTGACAACCTCAACTACTTATACTAAATGACTATGACTAAATGACTAAATGAGTAATAATGAACACCACTGCATCGAATAGCTTTCATTTTTATTTAGTGACCTATTTTTTAAAAAAAATATTTTTTGTAGTATTTGGCACAACTAAGGCAAAAGCAGAATAATTTGATTCATGTAGAACTTTAGGTTTTGTTCAGATAGTTAAGATATTCAGTGGTTGTCCAACAAAACAAATCAGAACCAGTTTGGTTGCTCCCTCCTCAGTCCTTGATACAGCTAATGTTCAGAGCAATCGGTCATGCCACACAATGCAGACACCAGTGTTTGGCTTCACCAGTACCATTCAAAGGCATCCTTAGAAGACTGTGCTATTATGAATTACTTCAGGCAATAGAAGTACACAGCATTCTTTATTGTCGGCAAATTCAGGTTCTGCAGATTCTTGACATGCTGCACTCCTACTGGCTAAGCGGGAGAGCATGGCACTGAGCCACAGTCTGCTCACAACGGCAGGTCATCTCTCGTTCATGACTATCAGTTGCTCAAATCGCCATAACTGGTTGCTCTGCTTGTTGCATGGCCGGAGAAACAAGTCTTTGCTCGTTCCATTCCCAATTGCCTCAATGCACTTGCCAGAAAGCATGTGGATAATTTCTCCATTCTGGAAAAGAAGGATATGTTTAGATTTTCACAATGCAAGGCGCAGGCATTACTGAGGGTCAAGAATCTGATACAAAACCAATACCATATTTTTTCTTTTAAATGGTAGCTTTATTTCCCTACAGGTACTCCACTTTCACAAAGCCTTCTTATACAGCATGTAAGGAACAGAGGAAAGTCAAAAAACCAATCCCTTTTTGATTCTCAATCTCACATGCCCACAAATCCCTCAATCCCTCTTTTTCCTTATTAGTAATAATAATAATTCTTCTATTTGATATAACGCCTTTCACATTGGGAGGACATCTCAAATGCTTCAGTCATTACTATAATGTGCAGTGAGTGTATATAAACGCAATTTGTTGTTGTTGACATTTCTATATTTAATCAAAGCTTTTGTATTACAGTACAATACAATCTACATTCATATAGCGCATTTCACATTGGGAGGTCATCTGAAAGCACATCACCCAGCTCTGCCACTGCCTCTCCCCTCAGCTTGCTGAGACCTCATTCGTGCCTTCATCACATCCAGGCTCGATTATGCTAATTCCCTGCCTGTCGGTCTTCCCAAATCTTCTTGCCACAAACTGCAGATTATGGACCTTGTTCTTCCTTACCTCTGTGACCCGATAACCCCTAACCGGCCTGTCCGTTTCCTCCACTCAGCAGACTCTGGTTTGCCCCACATGTCGTGATTCTATGATGGTTGGGCCTTCAGCTTTTCTCCTCCACCCTTTGGAACTCCATCCCACAGTTCCAGCACATGACTTTCTGTACTTTGACATCAGAAATTGGGAAATCATGGGCTATATCTAAGTCCAACCACTATTTTCCAATTCTGTCTGTCATAACCCTGGATCATTTTGTGAAATCACAATGTTTTTTCTGACTTGCAATTCCTGTTTGCTATAAAATGGGATGGACGTGTGTCTACAGTTCATGTTTAGTACTGAAAAAGTTCAATTTTTCAAAAAATAAAAACATGATAATGAATAATAATAATAATCCTTGCATTTGATATAGTGCCTTATCACATCTTCGAGATGTCTCAAAAACACAAACTTATTTTTACATTTCTGAGGACTTTATCTTTCAAATGTGGTAAATCTTCTCCTTGTGGTATTTGTAAAACAGTTTTAATTTTCAGCTCAAAGAGAAGTCAAATGATTTTCACAGGCTCTTCATTTCCCTACACACTTTGTCACAAATGTTATTGAAGAATGGAACATTTTGGATGTAGATTAGTCACAGGGCATCTTCTGTAGTGGGAACCTCTTCACATTTCTGACACAAAATGGATTACAATGTTCTAGCTGTTTCCAGCAACTGGCCATTGTCCATCGTGGCCATTGGCCACAGTGAACAGAATAGAGCAGCAGAACTAATCGAACATTGCAGGGGCTGTACAACTTTGGAATCTCTTGCCATATACAAGGATGAGTCCTTTAAAGTAAGAGGAGTTTGAATTGGAAATGGCAGAGTATCAAATTATCATGATTATCTACATCCAATGGAGCTGCTTGCAACTGGCAACGGTGTAGACCGTGCCTTCAGCTCCCCTCTCGACTCTCTTCCCCCTCCTCGCTCCCTCCCTTCCCTCCCCTCACCCTGACCATTTCCCCCCTCCTCGCTCCCTCCCTTCCCTCCCCTCACCCTGACCATTTCCCCCCTGCTCGGGTCATGAACCAACTGTGCAGCGCCTTGGGACGTCCTCCTGACGTGAAAGGCGCTTTATAAATGGAATCTTGTTGTTGTTGTTGTAGATATCTTTGAAGCAAGCACAGACTATTGAAATGGAGAACTACTGACTGATTGGAACCATCTGAATGTAGCGTTATGATTCGCAAAGATGTTGGCTGTTTGTGGCAGGAGTATGTGTGTGGGCTTGTGCAGATTTCTTCATATTTGTGCTGAAAAGTTGTGAAATAAAATCAGACTTTTCCTGAGTCACATCCAGAGATGCAACAAAAGTACGCTGGAAAACTTAACCTTGGGTGAACTGCAGCCCAACAATTCCTTTAATGGTTTCTGAGTCATGCTGGTGTAACACTATGCAAAATAATATTCAAGAAAATACTAATTCAGACATAATTTGGGAACTGATGTACAACAATAAAACCCAAAGTACTAAAATTTACAGATTATGTATTTTACTTTTTGAATGAGACATGAAACTGAGGTCCCACCTGCCTATTTAGGTGGATGTTAAAGATCCCATGGCACTATTTGAAAAGAGAAGAGAGTTTCCCCTGGTGTCCTGGCCAACAATCCTGCAAATAAGATTGGTCACTCACTTCATAGTTGTTTGTGGGACATTGCTGTGTAGAAAACTGGCTGCTGCATTCACCTGCACATTGCAGTCACTGCACTACAGTAAATCCTGTGAAACGTATTAAGAGCAAAAGCAAAGAGGCATGGGAAAAGAAAGTTAACTGGACACTAATTTTTTTTAAAAACAGACGATAAATATGACAAACCTTCCTAACATCCCACTGTCGTTGTGGTTCTGTTCTCCCCTCAATGGTACATTCCTGGAGTATGATCTGTTCATTTAGAACATCAAAGCAAAATTGTAGAATGGATCCAAACCAAATTTCTCTTCCACTGTTATATTCAAAGTGCTGCATAAAGACAGAGCAGGAACAGCATTGTCACATGAATACAAAAGCCATCCTTAAAATGAAAGAACCATAGAAATTTACAGCACAGAAGGCAATTCAATCCATTATGTCTATGCTGGCTGTTTCAAGCCCAACCTTTTCAGTCCCATTGACCAGACCTTTCCTCATACTCCTGTAATTAATTACAGGTAATAGTTTTAAACCAGACCTTACATCCAATGGTTTTAAAGCAGAATGAGCAAAGAGCTTGACTCATTTGTTTGAGGGTGATTTGATAAAGCATTGAAAAAGTGGCCATTCACAAGTGGATTTTTACTAGGCTCATAGTGACTTATAGAGATTCCTGCTATAACCACAGCATATCACAGCTGACTAATGAGATTCCCGCTCCAAATAGATTATGGGGTTCCCACTTTTTCAATCCCAAACTGATTATATGATTTAATCTTAACTAAGAAAGTCATTTGATATTAGTCAAAACAAATGTATATAGACTTGCTCAAACACTGTCCTTGCAGCTTTGTCCCTTGTTATTTTCTTTTGGTCAACAGGGTATCGGACACATTCAGAAACTCATCTTCATGCATAAGAGTATCCAAACCAAACTGAGTTCCATGCATCCGACCTATACCATGGGAATTCCCAAGATATTTATTGGAAAGGAATGTGCACTCTATTCCTAGAGGGACATATCATGTTTACCTAATTCCAGAGAGTATTAGGCGCAGACTGGCGAGAGCCAAGGCTAGGGAACCCCAGAGTGTACATTGGGATACTGCTGGAGTCTAACCAGCTAAAACCGCAAAGCTTGCCATTGATAGCACTGCCTTGCAAGCTTTCCTGCTGCTTGTCCAGCTGGGACCACCCTAGGGGTTTGACTTGGAGGGTTAACAGGAGCTGAGTGGGAAGAATCCTTGCCCCCAGTGATTGGTCTGGCCTTCCAAGTCCTACCAATGAGTCAGGCTGGCTGTGCTTTCCCTTCTTCAAATCCACCATGGAGTGATGGGATTAAAACCAACTCTCTCAGAAAGCTGTAAAGGTTTCAAACTAGGATTGATTTGGGAAATCTCAAAGTGTTCTTTATACAGCAGGCGCATCTTCTAAGTTTAAGATTACCTAGTATTTCCCATTAATCTCTTGATCAACAATCCTTCAAAGAAATTGCTAATGGCTGTTTATCTTGCTGTGAACAGAATAGCTGCCTATTTGCTGGCAACAAAGCCAGTAACTGCTATAAATTGTTTTGAGATATTCTCTTTTCAGAACAGAACGGGTTTAACATCTCATCCAAAGGATGGCATCTCCAACAATGCAGGACACCCTCAGCACTGCATTGGATTGTCAGCCTAGACTATATAAGTTCAAAGTCCCGATATGGGCCTTGAACTCAAAACCTACTGGTTCATAGACTAGAATGTTACCAACTGAACCAGGCTGACACACAAATCTCTGAGGTGATTAGTCTAGTATGCCNTTTTTTTTCCCCCTGCAACCAATCTTTACAAAATTGTGGATGCACAAAGTAGGAAGTCGTATCATTAGCCCAGACACTAACATTCTTCATCTTGATGAGCACGAACATTTCCCCCAGGAGAGAAAAAAAATGCTTTTCACATGAATGGTACTTTATAAAAGGTCAGAACATGTTTAACCTCAGGGCAATTCAAAGCAGCAACAGTCTTATGATGTCCACTTCACTTCACATGTCTCGTGCTGCTGTTGTTCTTCTCACTTGAGGTTTTATCAGGATTCCAAATATGTTCACCGCACGCATATATCACTGAGTGAATCTGCCCTTTGCACGCACATAAAGGTATGCACATAAACACAACTACCTCAATTTTTGTCAGGCATGCTGCGGGCAAATACTAATGTTAAGGTTGCATATTTTACACTGTTGTATGTTGTTGACCTGGAATCCCTTTCAAGTCACGTTATCAGGGTATGTTTTTATGACTCTTTTATATTGTGGATGGTTTACCCTAGTGGGCACTGTATAATTTAGCTACTGGGTTAGCAGTCATGAGTGCCAATTTGTGATTTTTATGGAAATACTAGGATCAAAATTGTCGCATTCCTAAAGGCACTCAATTTCTTAATTAAAGCAGGCATCATAAATAAGCAGTACAGAAAACATGGTTAAAACATGGTCCTCAAAATCTGTACTTAATGACAGTTTTGGACTGAATCCCACGCCACACACACACACAATTTCTAGACAATGGTTTATTCTTGCTATGTTATTCTTTTACTTTGCAAAGAACTCAAGACTTTCATTCCCAATACCTGGAGCAGGATCTAACCTTTAATTCCAACTTTTAAAATGAATTTTAAGACAATATCTGTGAAGAAGTGTTAAGTTGCTTCTCAAAAGACTTTTGAGATCCCAGGTTGTAATTTTTGTCCTGTTGATGAAGTATTCCTTCATTTTCCCCAGTAATAATTAAGGAATGGAATGTGCTTAGGAATACTGCAAGTTAGCAGTGCTGGTGTCAGCTTGCTTCGATCGACAACGCTCTCACCTCTGAGTCGGAAGGTTATGGATTCAAGTCTCAAGTCGGGACTTTGAACTCATAGTCTAGGCTGACACTCCAAAGCCATGCTAGGAATGTGCTGCATTGTTGGAAGTGTCACCCTTTCTGAGATGTTAAAACTGAGACCCTGTCTGCCTATTGGGGTGGATGTTAAAGATCCCATGGCACCACTCCAAAAGAAAAGGATGTTTCTCCTGATGTCCTGGCCAACAATCCTTCAATAAAACAGGTCATTCACTTAATTGAATTTTGCTGGACACTGTTGTGTGCAAATTGGCTGCTGCATTTGTCTATAAAATACATAGTCACTGCATAACACAGTAAATCCTGTAAAATGCTTTGAGATGACCTCCCAACATGCAAGGTGCAATCTTGAGAGGATCAGCTTGGTTCCAAAAACCCCCGACTGTCCAGCGCCCGTGGATGTCTTTCCAACATGAACGGCACTATACAAGTGCAAGCTGTTGTTGTTAAATACAAGAATTAGTATTACTATAATTCTTCCTCCATTATCATTCCTGATCCAACCAAAGCTCAACGAGATTTAATTTCCCCTCTTTACAGACTAGTCTGGATTATCAAAAGATCAAAAACTAGTAAGTACTAGTGCTGATTCATCCGTGATATACACAGTCATTATTACAAAGAGGACCATTCGGTTCAATATTTTTATGATGGTATAAACATATTTATTAACCTCAATAGAAAGCAGTGTCTATTTTGCATAGATAGATGGTGTGACACAAGGCATGATAGAATTTATTTCAAACGCTACCTGATTCCCATTGCCATTGCATGGAGTGAGTGCCACAGGATAGCCCCCTGTGTCCCATTTGGTTTTATAATCTGCACAGTAGCCCATGCCAATGTTGTAGAGCTGTAAATGAAAGGAGAGTATTTCTTGAAAGGTTCACTAGGCACAGTTTCAAGTTTATGGTTCAAGGCATTTTACTCTCTCTAATACACCTTATAGGTCCAAAGGAATAAAATACTACTACTTATGAAATACCCCAAGTATTTAGCTATTTTAGCCATTTTGCTATTATTTTCTATGTTGCAGTCACATTAACTGCCTCTCCCACTTCTCCTGAAAGCTTTTGATTTCTTTCTTAAAAGCCGAAAATAAGTTTGATTTCTACTGTTAAAGATATCCCGTTTTCTTTACACAAAAAACTCAAATTGTCATTAACAGGTGAGCTGCAAACCTGCATTACTTTACCCCGTTCATGTTTCCTGCTTCATGCATTTGAGTTACAACCACCTTCCTAGTTGACTGACTTCAGAGATCTGGACACTGGTTTATGATTCTGTTGGAAAAGTAAGCTGTGCCTACTGCCACTTATCAGCATGTGTTAGAGAAAACTACACTACAACAACTGAATAAAGATTAGACAAGTTAGGGCTTCTTCAACCTTGAAAGAAAATGTCTCAGAGGGGACCTTATATGGCCCCCGTCATGTCTGTCACCCCAATACTCGCCAGGCTACAGTAGCTCCTGCCTCCGAATGGGTTGACCAATCTCGTGATCTTGTGAATATGATCTGGAAGGCTATATAAATGTAAATTTGTTTAATTTTGACATCCTCTTCCAATTGAAATTGACCATTTTATGTTTCAAAAGATCGGTTTGGATGAAGAAGGTCCTTCTGACCCATCTGATCTCATCCCTCCAGAACACCCACCCTACTGTCCTCCCATTATAGCATCAAGCTGTTTTTTCAATGAGTGTCCTAGCTTCAACCATGCTTCCTGGCAACTTGTTCCAGTCGCGGGGTAAAGAAAATCTTCCTGGTATTTTTGAAACTACCTTTTACAACTCTAAATATATGTCCTCTTGTTCTACTATCTTGATGCATCCTAGTATTGATCTGTGTTTACTTTTTCATTCCCTTTAAAAATGTTATTTTGAGGTCCCCTCTGAGTCTGTTTATTTCAGTAATATGGACTACAAATGTAAAGTTAGGTAAATACCAAAAAACGTTGTCTTGCCTCCCCGGAGCTTCCTGGTTTATCCTCAGGCACATAGAGTTCAGGGTAGATGTTATTTAAAAACCAACGAAAATTCTTACAGCCCAGCGTTGTCCGCAGCTGCAGTCTCTCCATGTAATCTGGTGCCTTCGTCTAGTAGAAACGGGAAGAACCAGATCCTATAACAATCAACATTCTCAGCATTTCTGTATCATATTTACAACTATGATTATATTCAGCTCAAACTAGTTGAGAAAGTCAATTTTCCCTTTCAGTTTATTTTCAAAGGGGTATCATCTTCATGAAAAAGTGTTTGCAAACAATATTAAAACAGTGTTCAAAACACAACACAGACTGGGATGAGATCTGTCATCACATGTCATCATAAAAGATAATGTTTTCATGCCCCTCAAGCTCCTTTCTCTCTCCTCCTTCTATTCACAGAAAAAAAGGTCTAGCAATGACTTTGCCATGAAGTCACCTTCCCTTTTACCACAGTGAATGAGGTGCAGAATAATTTGATTTCTAGTGCTTCAAGAGATTTGAAATTCTAGTGAAATTTAGAGAAGACCACACAGTCAGTACATAATATGTTGTTAGAATGAGAAACATGGGAAAGAGGTGATAGGGAATGGAAAACATTCGCAAATTGAATTTTGTATCAAAAGAATTCAAAACACTTCTCACCAGGTGGAGATCAACTGGTTCTGCAGCATTCATTGGGTTAAGAACATAACCTGTTAGACATTTTCTACGTGCTTGGCCAGAACAGACTAAAACTCTTTCATTCTAAACATAGTTGTTCTTACTGTGCACCCTGAGAATTTGAAAATGAACATCCTATTACAGAATAAACATCACAGCCATGCAACAACAACAACAAAATTACATTTATAGAGCGCCTTTCACGTCGGGAGGACGTCCCAAGATGCTGGATGCTGGACAGTCAGGGGTAAGGACCTGAGCATGGGGGAGGGGTGGGGTAGGGGTGAGGGAAGGCAGAGAGGCAGGAGGGTGGCTGAAGGCGCGATCAAAGAGGAAGGTCTTGAGACTGGCTTTGAAGGACGCAAGGGAGAAAGCGAGGTAAAGAGATTGTGGGATGGAGTTCTGGACGCCAGTAGCCCTGGAGTTGAGGGTGGAGGCAGAGAGGTAGAGTTGGGTGTCATCCACATACATGTGGAAATTTACCCCATGTCTGCGGATGATGTCACCAAGGGGGAGCATGTAGAGGGTGAAGAGGAGGGAACCGAGGACAGAGCCCTGAGGAACACCGCACGAGATGGTGCGGCAGCTGGATGAGAAGCCGTTTGCTGAGACAAAATGGAGGCAGTGTGAAAGGTAGGACCTGAACCAGTCAAGGACAGAACCTTGAAGGTTGAGGTGGGAGGATGCAAAGAGCATGTGGTAGATTCACTGAGATGATACTGGAGTCATGAAGATGGTCTTGAACATGGGTCTGTTTCTACCAAAATAAGAAAGATAACAGAGATCTTAACATTCTAAAGAAAAATTGAGCGGATAAATAGCAAAAAAAATGACTGTTTGGTAACTTAGTAACAAGGAGCAAGAGTTCAGGATTGCCACTGGAAGAGATAAGGGGGAGGTTAAAATAAACATACCAAAGATTATTAGAACATCGGATGTTTTGCCACAGTCAGTTTTAAAGATGCCATGGCACTATTCAAAAAGAGAAGGAAGTTTCTCCCTCCTGGTGTCCTGGCCAACATTCATCTAAACAAAAAAATGGTCACTCACTCCATGGTTGCTTGTGGGACATTGCTGTGTGCAATCTGGCTGCTGCATTTCACCCACAACATACAAAGTCAATTCACTTTACAATATATCCTGTAAAGCGGTTTGAGATGTATAATATGGCGCTATGCAAGGTTTATTAGTATCATTATTATTATTATGGCACTATTCAAAAAGAGAAGAGACTTTCTCCCGGTGTCCTGGCTAACAATCCCAGAATAAAATTGGTGATTCTCTTCATGACTGTACGTTACTGTGCACAAATTAGCTGCTATGTTTCGCTGGCGATAAAATTCCAGTCACTACACTTTACTATAAATTCTTTGAACCGCTTTGAGATGTCCTCCCAAAGTAAAAGGTGCTATTTCCTAGTGGATTCTTTCCCATGGATGACTATTATTAAGGATTATTGAGGCTGAGACCATAGTAGCAATTGAAAGGGAAGTGGATAACTATTGTAAGAAGAATATAAAAAGGTTTGGGGAAATATCACAAATAGAATTAAAATGTACTGTGTGTAGCACCAGTGGAGGAACTATCTCAATATGGCTTACTTGAGTGTAAATTTTATAATTTTATATTAAAATGAAATTTCCTTGCCCTAAGTGTACGCATCTGATTATCAAAAGGTCATCCAATAAATGTAATTGCCATTGAAATGGCCATTTCAAGCCAAAGTACGTGTGATATGCAGTATAGGAAGTCTGAAATGTGAATACTTTTCTCAACTAGAAACATACAGTAATGTACAGCTGCAACACTGAGATCAATCCATCCCCTTGGCAGACATTAGCTACCCTGTAAGAATCATAGCCACAGTGTTTATTTAGCCATGCCCTAACTGCACTGCATTCAGACATAATACTGTCAATTTGCACAAGGTGATTTCTATTGTCTCCGAAGCCCTCGGGATATGCGAACTTTCAGATTACTCTTGCCTGAATATCACAAGTACAACAGCTGATGACTGACTGGTGAGATCTGAAGGTTCTCATATCTTGAGGGCTTTGTGCCTTGTGAAAACTGACAGTAATATGTCAGGATTTCTGCTTAATTTGTAAGATTAATGCATTTTTAAAATTCAATTTATAATGCTTTAAAGGTGATCCCTTACCATGACAGCAACCCTTTGCAGACGGAACAAGATTTAATGTTACTCAGCTAAGGACTAACTAGATGGAACATTTTGGGACATGAATGCTCCCATATAGGTGCTATATCAAATGTTGTTATTATTTATATTTGCTTGAAATTAAGCTTTGTGCTTACATCTTTGCAAAGAATGTGAATACCTCCCTTAAAACCTAATTGGGTCATATGGAAGGAAAGAAGTAAAGATTCCAACTCTTACAATTATCAGGCAAAGATAGAAGTCAAGATGCAGAAAATGACAGACCACATCTCAATCAATTGAAGAGCATAAAATCTCACTGGGAGGTATCTACTTTGTATGTTTACATCAGATGGTTATGCACAATATCAGGGCAGCAACTTATTTATAGATATTGCAAAATGATAGCAATTCATTCAAAAGAGCTTGAATCCGTTTTAGCATTTACAAACTGGTAAACGGTGCTGTGGTTCTGTAGTTACCTGTCACAATGAAATAATGTAGCTTACTCCTCAAGACATAGCAACCTGGCAGATGTTGTTACGTAAAACCTACCTAGACCTACAAATACATAAAACTTAATTTAATATTAAAACTAAAGTATTAATAAAAAAGATGGAGCAAAAATACATCCATAATCCGATGATATGACAAATGCCAATGTTGCTCTAGTATTGAAAAATTAAGCACTGGAAAAATTTAACTGATAGTCTACATGTTTGTACTACAAATATTGTCACTGCACTTCATAGTATAATCCTATGAAATGTTTTGAGATGTCTCAATGATGTTATAAGGCCTATATCAAATATAAGGATTATTATTATTATGTAAATGCTGGAAGATCACTGTGAGATTAGCAATTATACTGAGCTAAACTACCTAGCCCTACATTTGAAGTCTACATGAAGCACCATTGCCCTAAACATATTAAAGTTCGACAGCATTTAAGCCTTATCAACATTGCAGTTATACAGCTGTTCCCTCCAGTTCTCTCCAGCTTTGGTAGAAAGGAGCATCGTCAGTCTCACTTTATAAGGCAAAAATAGAAAAAAAAGGTCAACTCCCAGAAAACATGTCCACATGATAAACATCAACAAAACTCGCTGCTGGCGGTGTCCTTTTAACAGAACATAAATCAAAAAACAGGAGGTGACTGCTTATAAACGATGATAGCCCACGTGCCTGGAAAATATTTATCAACGTTTAAATCTATTTTTAATGAGCAGCACAAGTATCACTTCCTGACCTTACTGAGCAAATATGCAGGCGTTTCTTGCTTGTAGAAAATCTCCTTGAAAGAATCCATCCAGACCTCAGCAACACGGATTTTGTTTTTCCACACCGTCTCTTCATCTGACAGGTAATATGGGATGTGGTCCCGGTACACGTGACCAACCCGAGAGCAGGGCAGGATTTCCACTGAACCACCACAGAGCCAGACCTAAAAATCAAAACACCACCCCAAATAAGTAATAATAATATAATAATCCTTGCATTTAATATAGAGACTTTCCTTTCAGGAGAACATCTCATTGTGCTTCATATGATTTACTGCAAAGTATGTAAACTGTATTTTTGCAGGAGAAGGTAGCAGCCAGTTTACACACAGCAATGTCCCACAAATGACCATAAAGTGGTTGACAATCTTTATCCAGGCGATTGCTAGCCAGAACACTGGGAGAAACTGCCTTCTCTTTTTATATAGTACCTTTGGATCTTTCACGTCCATGTAAATGTTACTCTCATTTCACTATGAAACCTTTATTGATCCTTTATGAAGGAGCCACACATTGCACATATTTTTGTTTGGTTTTATATCCTGTAGCCGGTGGCTATTTTGCACATTGATCACTACACAGAGGATATTATTGCTTTTTATAAGTATAGAGTGAGCAATCTTGTTTACATAGGTTGAAGAAAGTGTTGAAGAAGATAGGCTTGTTGTTAATGGAAAGGAAGTGAATCGAAAGGTATGGAAGGTATTGATGGGGTTTGAACATGGTTGGTCCATGCAAATTGTTGAATATATTCAAAGTTTCCATCTTCAAGGACGCTAGCTAGGACATTAAGAATATGAAGGTAAATCAGGTGGAACTTTTTCATTAAAACAGGAATAGACTGGTGGAATATCCTACCAAGGAAGGTAATTGAAGCAAACAGTATAACTGGATTCCAGAGGCAATTAGATATGTTCCTAGAAAGAAAGGGGTTGGTTAATATGGTGAGAAGACATATAGCTGAGGTATAATATCATTGACGTGTGTCATCTGGTGTCAGTCTGGCTCAATTGGTCCCACTCTCACCTTTGAGTCAGAAGGTTGTGGGTTCAAGACCCCAATACCCATGTTGGGACCCTGATCTTATAGTCCAAACTGACACTTCAAGAGTAGTGCTGGGGGAACTCATTTTTTGGTCAGCTGGCACCCATCACCAGGCTTAAGAGTATCTAAACCACCTGAGAATTCCATGCATCCTCCCTATACATGGAAATTTCGAGATGTTCATTGGAATAGAATGTGCCTCCTCTGCCTGGAGGATGTATCCTGCTTTCCTAATTCCAGACATCAACAAAGTGTTGGATGAGATTGAGGGCGAAGGACGTAGTGGATCTGTTCCAGGCAATAAGCTTCTTGTAGTTTGTCCAGAGGTCCTCAATAGTCTCCTCAGATAAATGCGGCATATTTAAGTCATGAACAGAACTGACTTTGCAGCTTTAGAGAGTTAAAAAAGCTATGAGTTGCACGAGTTGAAATCAAACTTACTTGAACAATGGAGGAAACACCTTTCAATTAAGATCAGAGGTGGCATTGAAACAAAGATATCTATATATGAAGCATTAAGAGTAAAACAATTAAAGGTAAGATCTAACAGCTGTTTGTTAGACCTATGAGAGAAATTAAGATACTATCTTCAAAGAATTGAGAGAAATGTGATTTTATTGCTCATTCTAAGTGCCTGCATGACATCAGGATTAGTAATTCAACCCTTGCACTGAGAGAGGAGTGAAGGCTGCAGAGAGATCTGAAGGAAATTGATCAATCTGCACTGAAGTCATCAGTAAATAAGCAGGAAGGATTGGATTACAAGCATGAATGAAAGTCACTGAGGTGGGGAAGAAACAGAGTGGGAGAGAGCAAAGCCCTGGAGAAGGAACCTTGAGGTGATGTATAAAAAGTTAATGATGTATCATCAATTACAGAATAGATACAGCAATTGATCTGAAGCTGTGGTCAAGATTTTACTTTTTACAGTGTATGAGAGAGACTATCAATCATTTGTGAACACCATATGGGTACAAATTTTAGCGAGCTGCAGAAATGGAACGAAATGAGAGTGCAATGAATCCCAGACAGTAAAGCAAGCTTGTATGAGTGGAAAGGTTACTCTATTAATAAACATTGTATGGCAGAATTGCAATAAAGCATAACAGAATCCCATAGTTCAAAATGAAGATCAGCTGCAATAGTTGGATAGTTACATCTCCATCTGTTAGTGAAGTGAAGGAATATTCCACTATTTTATTCTGGGACAGTGAATGACTGGGCAGTTTCTTTTGCCAGTTCTGTTTTTGCTTAACTTTCCCCATCACCATTTAAACAGCACCATTAAACTAAACCTGTGGATTTTAACAATTTCACAAATGTATGATAATGCCTCACAATGATTTTGCCATATTGTAAGAATAAATTCAGCATTTGTAAGCAATGAATAGAAATGAAATCCAACTCAAATATGTTCTTAAGAGACAATTCAAAGAACAGAGCAAAATGAAATGCATGAATACTGTAATTCAGTTAAGATTCTCTGACAGTGTTATACAGCACATGGGTGAAGCTCAAACATGGAAACTATTAGCAGAACTCTAACCAGACAGACAGCTATTTGTCACAGAAAATACTATATATTGCAAGAATTCATTGTGTTGGGTAACTTGCCAGTGAAAGATTTTCATCATTATAATTTATAGAATCTGCTTATAGATTTTCAGAGGATAATGCACTGTAAAGCAGGAAACAAAAGAATCACTAAGTGTACTTTTGTGGCTTTGTAGCTTGTATCAAATCTGGTCTAGGCCTCATTGTGGTAGAATTTCACTAAACATGATCTTTATTACATTTCCCCTCAAAGCTTTGAGGCTTGATCTGATGCACTATTTAAAAAGAGAAGCAAGTTTCTCACAGTGTCCTGGCTATCAATCCCTCAAACAAAACTGGTCATTCACTTGATGGCTGTTTGTGGGAGATTGTTGTATGCAAATGGCTGCTGGGTTTGCCTACAAATACACAGTCACTACACTTTTCAGGATTAATTTACCTACAATCTAACTTGGGACCCTTCTGGGCTTTACAGCTCAACACTATATTATATGGTACATTTTCTCACAAGCCATTGAGTGATTCCTTATACTATGTGTTAATCTAACTTTCAAATAAAGAGTACTTTTATGGTGTACTTATTCCACAGTTCACAGAGTATGTGTGTGGTATTAAAAAAAAAGTTTTAATTTTATCTTAAAATTAAACATGTGCTTTGATGGCGTATTTAAAAGAACTACATCAACAATAACTTGCATTTATATGGTGCCCTTCACGTAGGTATGTCCTGGACTACTATACTTAGTACAGAACCCAACACTGAGTTGAAAATATGGAAAAGTGTATGAGAAAGATCAAGAGCCTGGAATTTTTCCTGGACTTAAACTTGAGCCCAATGTCATAAAATGTGCTGCATTTCAAGAGAGATGAGACACTAAACTGAGGTCCCATCTGTCTCTCCAGGTGGTTGTTAAAGATCCCCTGCTACTATTCAAAAAGTGAAGGAAGGTTCTCACACTGTCCTGGTCAACACTTCTCCAAATAAAAATTGGTCACTCAATCCATAGCTGTTTGTGAGACTTTGCTGTGTACAATTTAGCTGCTGCATTCATCTACAAAATACAGGCACTCCAATTACAGTATATCCTGTGAAGCGCTTGTAGTCATTCTTCTGATGTGAAAGATGCCATATCAAATGTAAGCATTATTATGATTATTATTATGAAAACTAGCTTAAAATTTAAGGCTGTATTTAAGAATTTCCCAAATTCTGGACTCTCTGAAATTCTACATGTAGTAAATCTAGACCCAGATGGAATTTCTACCCCATTAAGTTTAAGACAGTGAGAATATCAAGTGTTTGTTTGCTAAATAAACATTAATTACTAATCTATTTCTTAAACAAAAAGTATTCCAATAAATAGAATTGATCCAAGCATTGCTTTAAGTGTAACTTTCGTTTAGCAAAAATGACATGTTTGTTTAGTATTGCAGGTATCGGTTCACACAACACAAAAGAAATTTTAATTGGGTCTAACATAGTATTTTAGAGCCCCAAATTTGTCAAATTCTTAAATACAGTCTTTCATTTTGAAGCTGTTTTTCTGTAAGTTTTGTTTAAAAACTACAGAAAACCAGCTTCAAATTTGAAGCTGAACTCAACAAGCTACAAACACTGCTACACTGAAATGCTACACTAAGCCAGCTAGACTCAGATGGGGTCTACCTACCCACTTCTCTGCCTTCTTAGCATGTTAACAGTATGCTGGTACCAGCATAGCCTGATGAAAGGTTTAGACATTTTTTTTTCTCTCTCTCTCCTAAAGAAATGAAATTACATCTGTTTGTTTTTTTAAAGAATAGCATGATCTGGAATATAGTGCCGAGAGCTGATCAAAAGGTGAAAATGATTTCCAGACTCACCGCTTTGCAATCATACGGGATTATGACAATTAACCATATGTGGGCAAGGTGCAAATGCTGAGATTTCACTGGAATAAGGGCAGGGTGAGTTCAATCTGTCTCCCCTCAGAACTGAGCCATCAGAAACACCAGGTGAATCTGGAGTTGTTCTGACAGACCTGTCATACTGTTAATTATGGCTGGGTCTGTGCCAGGAAAATCCCATCAAATGTACTTTTTTGCAACAAAAACAATTGTGTCAAATGTTCAGTTCCATTTATGCACCTCGAAAATGCTGCAATATGCACATCAGTTGCAAGACCTGGATTCAGCCTCAATACACACAATACCAACAAAGCCAAAAATGATTTCATTCAGAAATGCAGTCAAACCTGCTGTTTTAGCTATCTGGGAAACGTATTACCTCCCACTTTTTGAAGTCTAATTTCTGGCAGTTCCGAAATAAATGTGTTAATGTACTGGTGAAGATGTGACATTCAAAATCATTTTCATCGCTGGTGATAATTATCACATCACTGGAGCTCCCACTTGCCCCAATTGATAACCGTGACTCTGTGTAAATGCTTGATCGCAAAGCTAATTGCAGGAGTCATTGACCTTTTATTAATTATTAATTTTATTATTTCATTTTGTTAATTTATTAATTTGTTAACATTGACTCTTGTGCTTTGAACCTGCTGCCTGGCTGAGCTCAATATTTAATTGCAGGTTCCAGGAATACCTGCTGAATTCAATCACCAACCGGTGATAACTATCACCAGTGATACTTATGACATTCAATGACGCATTTTTCAACCCATAGACTCAAAGTCCCCATGAGTCTACTTCAGGTATGTCAGTCATTGTGGCACACTTCTGGTTACTGCTAGTAATCACTATTTGGGAATCAGTGTGTATATAATCGTAATAATCCTTGCATTTGATATAACACCTCATCACATTGTCGAGAAGTCGCAAAACTCTTCACAGAATTTACTGTAAAGTGGATTGATTGACTGTGGATTTTGTCTAGGCGAATGTAGCAGCCCATTTACACAATGGCCCACAAACAGACATGAAGTCGATGACCAAATTAATAAATTAATAAAATAAAATAATAAAATGAATAATTAACATTGATTATTATTAGAAATCACTGCAAATTGGAGCTCACTGTTGTAAATAACGAATCTCTGAGGCTTCCCATATATAAATCCCTCATCATATAGCATTAAACCCTACTGCCCAAGAAGACCTGGTCTGAGCTTCAGCTAAGGGTTCAAGTGGCATTTTCACCTTTGAGTTAGAAGGTTGGTGGTTCAAGCCCCACACCTGGACTTTGAGCTCATAGTCCAGTTTGGCAGTCCAATGCTATATCACATCTTATTATAGCTAATAAGCTGAACTATAATTCTCTACACTACAGGAGCTGAGGTTATTTTACAGGTCAGTGGTGGGGATGACTTCTCGAGTATGCAAGTGTATGTAGAGAACAGAATTGAGTGTAATCTACTGCTCCTGAAACCCACATACAAACACACACTATTGAAAAACTCATTGCATAGGTTAGGTCTCATCCATGAAAAATTGCCTCTTTAGCAACATCCTGGAAGTATGTTGCCACCAGCATTGCATTGCATTGCATTGCAGAGTTAGTCATCATCCCTAGAAGAGGAGAGGGACTGGTGCAATGTTTTTCTATTTTAGTATGTGCTGGGGAAGGCAGAACATTTATATAATTACTGCTAGCAATTCAACCATGACTGTACACTGTGTGTAACCGTTTATAAGGTAGAGAACAGATTAAAGTGTGTGGAAAGAGCTGGGTTTTATTTTCCGAACATATCTGGGACATTTTTAATTCAGAGGTGCTGAAACATTTTGAATTTAAGAATGCCTAAAACAAACGATTATTGATTTGTCTGCACAAAATGTTGTTCGCATTAACTGAAGCAGGAAGAGAATGTGAAGAGATCACTGTATGTCTTTGACAAGATAGTCAATCACCAGCACCACTTCTGAGATGGTTTATTTAGAAGTAAGAACAGGAGCCAAAATATTCATCACTGTCAGTGGTACCAGATAGAGAGATAAAAATTGTGATATGTGTTGTACTATATGATAATTTGTTGATCAACACATTGTTGAAAAATGTGACCAGTTGATGTATTAAACATTGACCAATCTGCAGACTGTGGACTCTCCACTCTTCCCCTTTAAACTAGTCACAATGATTGCGCTCCAAAGCCGGTGGAGAGGATTGGACTGCTGGTTAGCAAGATTCCAGTTTAATTAATCAAACAAAAATCAGAGCTAAGACAAAATCACTTTAACTGGCAGGCAATACTGCAATCTGTGTGCTATCAGTACCATGTATGGATGGCTGGCATCTGAATGCAACCATTTTAACATCGGTGTTAATAAACACATACAGTACAATTTTCACCCCAGACAAGGTGAAATGTGTGAAGATCACTGCTATTTTTTCTACAAGGTGTGTTCAGGAAGGGAATGTCCAATACATTGGTTATGATACAGTGACCCACAGTTGTAGAGTCCTGTAGCTCAGTGGTTAGAGCACTCGCTTTGCAAGTGAGAGACCTGAGTTCAATTCCAGGCAGGTCAGGGCGAAACCTTGGGCAAGTTTCCTTACTCCACACAGAGCCTAATAATAATCCCTCCAAAACAAAAAACAATAATAATTGGTCATTTTCAATCTACGACTGTTTGTGGGACATTGCTGTGCGCAATTGTCTGCCGTGTTCGCCCACAAATATAAAGTCAATTCACTTTACAGTGTGTTCTGTGAAACGCTTTGGGACGTCCTCCTGACGTGAAAAGCTCTATATCAAAATGCAAGGATTATTATTATTATTATTATTTGAAATGTATCAATGTAATTATCCTTTCTGGTACCTGCTAGTTTGCTATCTACCTGAATATCAATGGTTGGGAAGGGTAGCATTAACCTATGTACACAAATATGCTCTACAAAACCTTTCAACTTGTCAGAGTCTTTGCTTAGAAGCTTGGCAAGGTAAATTGGAGGAACAGAATGGAAGATAAAACTACTTTTCCATTGGCATGACAAATGCTGAACTGAGGAGCAACAGTAACACCAAAGAGTGGGTAGCTCCCACTCTTTGGGAGCAATTGTCTGATCGTCTAATTAAAAAAGGTTGTATGGAGAAAAGGCATGGAAATGAAATTAAAAAATCTGCCACGATTACAAATTCAGTCACTACACTTTACATTTCACCCCGGAAAACTTTTCGAGACATTCGACAATGTGGTAATGTACTATATGAAATGCAAGGATTGCTAATGTTATACGGAAATAATCCCTCCAAAACCCAAAACAATAATAAATTGGTCATTTTCAATCTACGACTGTTTGTGGGACATTGCTGTGCGCAATTGGCTGCCGTGTTCGCCCACAAATATACAGTCAATTCACTTTACAGTGTGTTCTGTGAAGCGCTTTGGGATGTCCTCCTGACATGAAAAGCGCTATATCAAATGCAAGGATTATTATTATTATTATTATTAGGTACATGTGTGATTCAGTACAAATCTGGGTTTGAGAATGCTGCTCTAAGTGACGTGGATGCAGTTATTGAGGATGATTGCACAAGTCTAGTATTATTATTATTAATACTCAAATCACATGATAAGACTGATTTTTCATCTTAGCCAGATGGCCACACAGATAATAAAAAGATAATGAGTCACTGAATAGGCAGGCAAAATTATACAAATGCCATCGTTCAAGGAGGGCAGTGAATAAAAATGTAATAATTCATCTCAGTTTGTCACATGACAAATACTATGGTTATGTGTTAGGTAGGGAACCAGCCAAATAGCAGAAAAACATACACGCATAAACACATACATATAGATACAAATTATATTCGCCCACAAATATACAGTCAATTCACTTTATAGTGTGTTCTGTGAAGCGCTTTGGGACGTCCTCCCGACGTGAAAGGCGCTATATCAAATGCAAGGATTATTATTATATACATATACACAGACACATATGTACACACATGACCAAACACACATATCCAAACACACACACACATACAAACAAGCAAACACACATGCACAAACACACAGATCCATACAAATACAGGTGCATGCACACTCATGTGCCTATACAAACAAAGCTAAATATTTTATTCTAACAAGTAATATTCCAACAAAGTTTTATAATTTTGAAGGCATTCTAGGAACTGGATGATACAATGAGTTAGTAAGCCATTCTATCACCTCTGATGGGCAACAACAGTAATGGCAATAACCAGAGCCTTAGGTTGACTACAATCTAGTTTATTTAAGAAAAAGGCTCCCTATCAATTAAAGGTAATAGTCGTTTAAAACTGGGTCAACAAGCTAAAATGTCAACACCAACCCTTCACGTGACTAGCAGCTCGGAGCATCTCTTCAGTCTTGGGAGAAGACGACTCAGAGGGGACTTCATAGAGGTGTATAAAAGCTTAAATAGGATTGATAAAAGTACTATAGGATGCACCGAGACAGGAGAACAGAAGGATATAGGTTCAAAGTTGTAAAGGGCAATTTCAGGACAGATACCAGGAACTGTTTTTTTATTCATAAGGTAATCAACGACTTGAACAGGTTGCCAGGAAGGATGGTTGAGGCCAGGACACTACACTCATTTAAAAAGCAACTTGATGCAATGATGAGGGTGGGTATTCTGAAAGGATGAGACCACATGGGCCAAAGGACCTTTGTCATCCAGATCAATCTTGTGATCTAATGACAACAAATAGATTGCCTCTTTCCACATTACAGTACAAAATAATGGTCTTGTGTTTTCCGCACAAAAAGCAATGAAATCAGCAGTTCAAAACTCCAAAGCTGCAATGTGGCTTTCACGTTTTCATTGTGACAAAGATAAATGATCCAGGTTTTGATTAGATCTGAAATATGAATTATAACCTTACCCTGAGGGAGAGTTCCACATTCTCTGCTCCCCACATTGACATTCCAGGATCATATGCACCAAGATTTTGGAAGTAATGCCGATTGATCATTAACATCCCAGGAACTGCTGGGCTCCTAAGACAGACAGAAGAATGACAAAGGACAATCACTATTGAAGATATGCCAAACACCAGCATCTAATTTAAGTTTCTGCCCTTTCAGCCATTCTCCCACCGCTTTCTGGAACATCCCAGGGGCCCTCCGACTCGTCCCCTTCCTCCTCACTTTCACAGCTCACCTGAAAGCTTACCTGTTTACCCCCATTCTCAGTCATCTTCCTCCCCTTTCCCCCCACTCTCTTCAGTTCCCTCCCCCTTCCCCGACCTCGGGTACCTAACCAACCTTGTACAGTTCTGTGTTGTCCTCCCAACGTGAAAAGCGCTATATAAATATAACTTGTAAGACAATGGAAGAATTTCCACAAATCTGTGCGATCTTAGATGTAGATGTACTGGGCTTATTGGCTTAGACTAGGTGGAATTTCAGGCATCTGGTGAGGAATGAAGTTGTCTCCGATGGTCTTAAAGAACAGTTGCCATCTTAATATTACACATTAACAGGGAAAGTTGCTTTGAATTGAAGTACACTATAATACATTGGATCCATCATTTACCTGATTGGGCTGATGGGAGACTGACGCCATTTTTGTTGATATTTTGGTATTGGTTCCCAATGAAAGTCCAGCTTCCAGTTGAAAACCCCCCGTTGCAGATCAACTGAGTGATAATATTGAAAGGTCTTCCAGTCAATGACATCTATAACAGGAGATACAACACGGGTTCTGCAGTGGGAAAAAAATAAGGGCTGTGAAGCTAACATACTTTATCTGCAGCACATATATGCCCTTTCTCTTCACTGAGATCTTACTGACATTCTGTTCCCATTCTTTTGTGACTTGATCCACAAAAGCATCTCCGTATGACATATTGCTGTAGGAATGTTTGTGTTGAAATACTTTGCATACAAATCACAAGTGCCAAATAAAAATAAATACTGACATTTGTAAGACAATTTGTTACATTTGTGATTCCCAATACTGTTGAGATTACAACAAATATACTGAAGCTGTTCATCTAATATCACAGTCATGTTGCTAATGTAAAGAATATTTGTTATGTTCCTATTGATCGTGTTAGTAATAATAATAATCCTTACGTTTGATATAGAACCTTTCATGTCGGCAGATTGTCTCAGGGCTTCACAGGATATACTATAAAGTGTGGTGATTGTATAACAACAACATTGCATTTATATAGGGCATTTAACTTAAGGAGGATGTCCCAAGGGGCTGGACATTGAAAGGTTTGCACCTGAACTGGGGATTGGATTCAAGGTGGGTGGGTTTTCAGAAGGTCTTCAGACGGATGTTAACTTTCGTGGATGTGTATGTTTGTAAAAAAACTAATCAATCTGCTAATAAGCCATGCCTTTTTTTAAAAAAAATAGTTACGGTTACAACTGCTAGAAGTCTCTTCTACTGTGAATAAATCAGGGAGGTTTTCTGTTTAGAATACCAAATCAATCTATTAATTAGTTTATATATTTTACATGCATTTAAGGTATCAAAATATCTTTTGATCTGAGCTTGTGTTGTTCGTTCTCATGGATACTAACTTGCAGCTGTGACATAAGTGAGTGGCACAGATGTGGAGAAGTGCATGGTTAGAAGAATGTTATTGTTGGACAAAGACTAGTCTTCCCACCAAAGAGGAACCCACTTTGGCTTAAGCCAACAATGGAATCAGACCAATATTGATTCTGTTTCTTGCGGTATCCATGGGAACCAAGGAAGAATCTCACCAGCCAAGAAGTACATATCGTCTCTTGAACGAAAAGGATGTAGCATTTCTGAAATGCCAACAACAATTATCAATTCAAGACTACTGCATCTTCCAGGGCAGCACAGTGCATTCAGAAACATTTCCTATAAAAGGGAACAAACTGCCTTCACTTGTAAATAATTTTGTACGAGGAAAGAATATTGTCATTTATTTGACATGCGTTTTTACTATCTGACATTAAACAAGACAATGAGTTAATCTCACGAGGTTTCATTCAGGAAACATGCTTTTACTTTTTGCAACCAATTTATGAGGTTGTTTATGGGCACACAGCATGTGGGATATTAGTGTGTTCTATTGTGGAGAGACTGGAAGATTTGGGTTACAATCCCATCTGTAGCTTCCATTTTGAGAAAGTTTTTTTTCATATTGTGTATACTCAACTACATCATAGGTATTAGCAAGATGTTGAACAGAGATGCGATCACAATGGGAAAATCAAACAGAAAATGTACTCAGAGGGAAGAGCATAGGCCAGAATTCAATGGTGGTCATGGAATCATGGATGGATATAAGAATGAATTATTGAAACAATTCAATAGTAAATTTTGGATAAGACAATGGCAAGTCCGTTTATAAAGCTATATACAGCATTAAGAAATCTATGATGGAATCAAATTAAACAGAGAAATAATACAACAGCTATGAAGTGAATAACCATTGTTTTAAAATCTGGAAGACTGTTGGCCAGGAAATTGGGAGGAACTCGATTCTCTTTTTGAAGAGTGTCATGAGATCTTTAACATCCCCCTGAACAGGTAAATAGGACCTTGGTCTATCGTCTAAAAGGACATCATCTCCAACATGCAGCAGTCCCCCGAGCACTGCACTATGAAATCAAAGTCCTTACATGGACCTTGACCCAAAGGCAAGTTTACTACCAACTGAACCAGGCTAACACTTTCATGTTGGTGAAGGGTTATATTATTACTGGTCAGCTAGTCAGCAATGAGAGGGAACAAATTTAAGATAATAAGAACTTGAAGAAAGAACTTGCCATTTTCTAAAGGCTTATTACAGTAGAACCCCATAACAAGATGGACGTGAGGGTTCATAAAATTTCAACTTCTTTTATATCAAGAATGGCCATCAATCAGCACAGTGGGCATGTGTATTAAGTTGGCTGCTTCTTGGGCTAAAAAATGACTGACTTCCTGGTCACCAGGTTGTCACTGAATGAGAAAGTGACAATATTGGTGACCTGATGACTTGAAAATCACCCTTTTTTTAGAATACGCTGGAACCTGGTCAGTCTGTTCACCCAGACAATATGTAGGTCCAGAGGGCATGTGCCTTTCATGCAAACCAATGTTATAAGAGGCTGCCTTACAATGGGTTTTTACTGTAAAACTGTCTCAAAGTGGCTAATAGTAATTATTGTCAAATGCAGGCAAGTATAGCAGATGTTTGCCCACAGCAAGGTCCTACAAACAGCCGGGAGGTGAAAGATGCACTAATCTGGAGAATCACTGGCCAGAACACTGGGAGAAACTCCCCTCTCAAATCAAATAGTGCCATTGGATCTTTGACCTCCTCCTGAGGCAGATGAGATCTTGGTTTAATGTTTCATCTGAATGGCCTCACCTCCAACAATGTAGCATCCTCAGTTGAGCGCTGGATTGTCGTTGTGAAGTCAAGTTCTGGTGTGGTTCATAACCCACAACCTTCAGATTTCTAAATACTTACCAAATTAAGTTAATATGTTGTGTAGAGTACTTAAATGCATTTTCCAGGATGTTTAATTGAATTTAAGTTGGTACCTTAAATTTGCACCATAATACTACAGGGGTGGTAAAACAGCGCAAAAATGGATGACCCCAATGCAAATAATTTGGGGACAAGAGTTATTGAGCCTGTTTACAATTAAAGTAAAAGTAAGGTTGTGGTATTTCATAGCACATTTGACATGATAATTATGAGCATGTAATGAAATGCTGCAAATTTCACTCCAAGGTAAATTAAAGATAACATAATAATAATCCTTGCATTTGATATAGTGCCTTATCACGTCTTTGAGACATCTCAAAGATGAGCCTGTCCTGAATAACTTTTATAAAATGCAGGCTCCATGCAAAATATACCCACTATAATTAGGTTTGCAGCAATTTTTATATATCTATCTTTAATTCCCACCTGAAGACATACTTCTTCAACTGCATCTATGGCCATCGCCCTCTTCTCCCTTTTCAGTATCCAACCCTGCCATTGTACAGCGCTCCGAGATGCTATCATGCGTGAAAGGCACTACATAAATGCAAGCTGTTTTTGTGTTATAATTCATAAACTAACATAAATGCAACCAATTATATCATTTGTTTAGGCAATAATGGGTATGAGGAAAGGGAGGGAATAGAACTAAATGGATAGCTCTTTCAGAGAATCAGCACAGGCACAATAGGCTGAATGGCCTCCTTCTGTTCAGTACATTTCTATGGTTCTAATGCCAGGCAGAATAAGCTATAATCACATCACATCTAGAAGATCTCATCCTTCCAGAATACCTACTGCTTGTCTATCTAATCATTTCTCCAAGCCTATTCCTCCAACACTGGGGATCATCCTCATTGATCTCCTTTGCACAACCTAGAGAGCCTGGGAAGCTCCCTATATTAATAATAATAATAATAATCCTTGCATTTGATATAGCGCTTTTCACGTCGGGAGGATGTCACAAAGCGCTTCACAGAACACACTGTAAAGTGAATTGACAGTATATTTGTGGGCAAACGCGGCAGCCAATTGCGCACAGCAATGTCCCACAAACATAGATTGAAAATGACCAATTTATTATTGTTTTTGGTTTTGGAGGGATTAATATTAGGCGTGTGGAGTAAGGAAACTTGCTCAAGGTTTCGCCCTGCCTGGAATATCTCTTGGCTTCTCCCTTGACAAATCCTATACCATCTGTGGAATACATGTGCCTCCTAATCTTCCTTCCTGTATGCAGTACCTTACATCTACATTGAACTTCATTTGTTAGTCACTAGCCCAACCCATGTCTTGCCCTATCAACAACAAATTACATTTGTAAAGCGCTTTTCACGTTGGGAGGACATCCCAAGTCACTGTCTTTGTACTTTGGATCCTCTGATTCCACCGTTTCCCTTCGACTTTGTGTTATCTGCAAACTTAGTTACTTACACTGCATTTGCGAATCCAGGTCATTGATGTGTACAAGGAACAGGAAGGGTTTCAGTAAAGAACCGTTTGCCCCCAACTTAATACATCCCAACATTTTGACCTAACTCCCTCAACCGCTACAATTTGCTTTCGTCCCTTCAGAAAATTTAAAATCTATATCCATTCCTTGCCCTTGATACTCACTGACTTGTATTTTATGCTGTGCTTTGTCAAACACTTTGGAAGTGTAGGTAAACTATGCCATATGACATCCCAGAGTCAATGTAAGATGTTACCACTTCAAAACATCCATAAATGTACTGACTACAACTATGTTGATTTTTGTTCAGTCACATCATTGTATCCCTCCTAGCATGTCATTGTATCACAGAGCATTAAAACACAGTGTTCTGCTTCCAGATGATACATTGTAAAGCTATCCCTACCCACAACAACCTAATTAATCTGGCTGGATATTTTTTGCTTTACGACATACCCATTTCGCAAGACCTGAGTCACTGCCGAGACTCTGACCTTGTGTGGTAATTAAAGGGCTGTGTTGTTAATAATTTTCACTTTGATGCATGCTATCCTGCTGTTTGGCTTACGTTACAATATTTGGCTTACAATAAAATATTTCCAGCCACATAAAAGCAATACTAAGAGTTGTTAGTCTGCCCAATTTGTGCAGTGAAAACACATCATAATTCCAACCTACGAAATTGTGCATTTTGACAAATTTGGAAGAGAAGAATAAAGTAGGGTGATAGCTTTTACTGGACCAATAAAATACGATGAAATTCACAATTCAAATCCTTCCTCTCTTTCATCAGGTGAGAAAGTCAAGATATTGTATATTGCAACAAAATATAGCTTTCATTTTCAAAAATCTAACTCCCTTTGGCACAATAATAATATAATAATCCTTGCATTTGATATAGTGGTTTTCACGTCGGGAGGACGTCCCAAAGCGCTTCACAGAACACACTGTAAAGTGAATTGACTGTATATTTGTGGGCGAACGCGGCAGCCAATTGCACACAGCAATGTCCCACAAACAGTCGTAGATTGAAAATGACCAATTTATTATTGGTTTTGTTTTTGGAGGGATTATTATTAGGCTCTGTGTGGAGTAAAGAAACTTGCCCAAGGTTTCGCCCTGCCTGGAATTGAACTCAGGTCTCTCACTTGCAAAGCGAGTGCTCTAACCACTGAGCTACAGGACTCCAATGCCTAGGCTGTAGTTTATGTTAAGGTTTCACCTGATCTTTGATCCTACTAGTGACCATCCAATGCTTCTGTCTCCAGAGCTCCTACTTCAGTGTCACTTAACTCGACCCCGGTTAACATGGTATTCCCTAAAGCGATATTGAAGCATCTTGCGCGGAACTGAGCTCCTGGGGATGCAACGAAGAGGCTTCCTCCGACCCATCTGCAAAGTTCAGGATCAAGCAGTGAGGTGGACAAAAGGAGCAAAAATGGAGTCCAGATTTGAGGTGATCAGTTCGGTGGGTCAGGAACAGACCCCACTGAACTGATCTCCTCATATCTGGACTCAAATTTAGCTTTTCTTATCCAGCTCCTACCAACCTGCATCCGTGACTCTTCTGACATCCTCCGCCACTTCAATAATTTCCAGTTCCCTGACCGCCCCTTATTCACAATGGACGTTCACTCCCTCTACACCTCCATCCCCCACAAGGACGGTCTGCAGGACCTCCACTTCCACCTCAAACAGCGGCCTAACCAGTCTCCATCCACCACCACCCTCCTCCGCCTGGCTGAACTTGTTCCGATATTGAAAAGCTTCACCTTCAACTCCAACCACTTCCTCCAAGTCACTATGGGAACCTGCATGGGTCCCAGCTACCCCTGCCTGTTTATTGGCCACCTGGAACATTCTTTGCTCCAGGCCTACTCAGGTCTGCTCCTTGACCTGTTCCTCAGGTACATTGACGATTGTGTTGGGGCTGCTTCCTGCTCTCGCAGGGAGCTGGAAAAATTTACCAATTTCGCTTCCACCTTCCACCCCTCCATAACTTTCACATGGTCCATCTACAACACTTCCCTTCCCTTCCTCAACTTCACCATTTCCATCTTGGGGCATAGACTATCAACAGATAACTTTTACAAGACCAACTCCCATAGTTACCTGCACTACACCTCCTCCCATCCCACCTCCTCTAAAGACTCCATTCCCTTTTCCCAGTTCCTACGCCGCATCTGCTCTGACGATGCCACCTTTCACACCGGAGCAGCTGAAATGTCTGCCTTTTTCCTCGACCGAGGATTTCCATCCACTGTAGTAGGCAGGGTCTTTGACTGTGTCTGCCCTATTTCCCGCACCTTTGCCCTCACCCCTTTCCCCTCTTTGCAGAACCATGATAGGGTCCCCCTAGTCCTCACCTTCCACCCCACCGGCCTCAACATCCAAAAATGATTCTCTGCCATTTTCGGCACCTCCAGGGTGATCCAACCACAAAGCATATCTTTCCGTCCCCTCCCCTCTCAGCATTCCGAATGGACCTATTCTCTCCGTGACTCCCTGGTTCATTCCATCACCATCAACAGTTGCTCTCCTCCCCACGGCACCCTCCCATGCCAGCGCAGGAGATGCAATAGCTGCCCTTTCACCTCCTTCCACTGTCCAGGGCCCCAAACACAGTTTTCATGTGAGACAGTGATTTCCGTGCACTACCACCAATGTAGTTTATTGCATTCACTGCTCACAATGTGGTCTCCTCTACATTGGGGAGACCAAATGCAGATTGGGTGACCAATTTGCCGAACACCTCCGTTCTGTCACAACCTGAGCTTCCGGTTTCTTGCCACTTCAACTCTCCCTCCCACTCGCGCTCTGACCTCCTACGCTGTTCCAATGAACCACAGCGCAAGCTCGAGGAACAGCACCTCATTTATCTGCTAGAGACCTTACAGTCCTCTGACCTCAATATTGATTTCAACAATTTCAGACCATATTATTATTGTTATTATTATTATTATTATATAGTGCCCTACATGGGGGTAACATCTTGGAGCAATTAATCTCTATTGGAGAATGCTGATGTTTCATCTGAAGGATGCATCTCCAGCAATGCAACACTTGCAGCACTGCACTAGTGTGTCAGCTGAGACTATGAGCACAAAATTGTAGCAAGAGGCAAGGGGCCTGAATCCAGAATCCCCTTCTCTTTTCAAACACTCACCTGAACAGGCAAGAGTGTTACAAACTGAGCCAGGCTGACACTCGTATTGTACTTCAAGAGAATTGGAGTACAAATTATGAAATATAGGGATCAAAACTGAGACATTAAATACATTTTAACACTATTGAAATTAAGGAACTGTGCAGAAAATAATATGATACAACAACAACAACAAGATTTCACTTATAGAGCGCCTTTCATGTTGGGAGGACGTCCCAAGGCGCTGGACAGTTGGTCGGCACCTGAGCAGGAGAGAAATGGTGAGGGAAGGGAGGGAGCGAGGAGGGGTAGAGAGTCGAGAGGGGAGCTGAAGGCACGGTTGAAGAGAAAGGTCTTGAGACCGGCCTTGAAGGAGGAAAGGGAGGAGGCGGCGAAGGCACTGGGGGATGGAGTTCCAGAGCCTAGGGGTTGACAGGCTGAAGGCCCGGCCACCGATGGTAGGTCGGTTAGGGCGGGGGATGTGGAGCAGACAGGAGCCAGAGGAACGGAGGGTACGGCCAGGTGAGTAGGGAGATATTAGGTCGGAGAGGTATATATATAATATGTAATATATAATATGTCCCTGTCTTTTCCTGTGTTGGATCTGAATACCTCCCTGGATTTAAGCAGAATATTGCTCAATCCCATTGCAAATCAATAAAAGCATTTTCCAATCGATAAAGCATTCCTGGATTGTAAAGCAACTCTGCACTCCCCACTGGGATAAATTTCTCTGCTCCTGATCTTGCCTTCTCTTTCTGGCTGACAGTTTCAAGAGTGCTGGCTCTCCTTTGGTGACCTGCCTAAATGGCTGTTGTTCATCATCTGTGAGCCTTGGCAGTGAGTGTGCACAGGCCACTCAACTGTAGAAGATGTCACAGTTGAGCCTGACTTTTCCTCACTTGGCTGCCTCACATGCACACAACCAGTAGAATGTTTTGTAGAGGGAAGAGAAACCCGTGGCTGCTTTTCACATCCCAAACACCTTGAAGGTCGGAGCGATTACCATTCTCATGCATTCCCGGCTGAGACCAGCTAACTCAGCATAGACTCTGAGATTTGAGCCAGCGAGCTTCTGATACACAAGCTACACCTCAAGGCATAGGTGCTGAACTACTTACTTGTGACAGCTTGGACCAGCTTGAAACCTTGCTTAGATTTGATGCTGAAAAGACTAAATACAAACTCGAAGGACTGATTGCCCCCCTTCTTCACTGTTAATTTCTATGCTTCTATGATTCTAAAATCTCAAAGCACTTTACAGAGTTTTTTTTTGGACTGTATTTGTAGGCAGCAGTCAATATGCACCCAGCAATGTCCCACAAACTGCCCTGAATTGAATGATCAGGTTTTTTTTAATCTGGGGATTGCTAGCCAAGAAATCCCCTTCTCTTTTTTGAAACACTCACCTGAACAGGCAGATGGGATGGAAGGACAGTATTTCAAGCAATTCAATGTCCTGAGCAGTGCGATGGTGTGGCAACAACAAAACCAATTCCATTTAGACAGTACCCTTCACATAGGATAGTGTCTCTGAGCACTGCATAATGGTGGGGTAGAACACAAAGCGAGGGAGAGGGGACGGGGGATGTGACCATAGGTGCAGTTGAAGCTTTATGTCTTAAGTAGGTATTTACAGATAGATAAAGAGGGGATTGAGGGGGAGGGCTAGAGGCCAGGAGTTCCAGAGGTTAGGGGTCTAATGACCAAAGGCACGGCCACTGATGATGGCACACAGGATCATGGGACATGCAACATGGCTGTGTCTGCAGAGTGAAGGGGGCAGGAAGTTGAGTGGGATATGAGCAGATCAGAGAGGTAGGGAGTTGCTAGGGCATGAAAGGAATTTTAAGGGAGGGCGAGGTTATTCAAATCGATCCTTTCAGAGATGGTAACAAGTGGATCCTAGCAAGGATTGGGATACAGGATCTGGTCCAAGTGAGAATTTGGGATGTGAAGATTTGGACCTTGTGAATGGTGGAACGGGAGAGACCATTAATGAGTCTATTAGAGAAATCAAGGGTTTTGGGGTGAGATAGAGCAGGAGGCGTGCGATGTAGTGGAGGTGGAGAAAAGCAGCAGTGAGAAAAGTACAGCTGAAAGTTGAATCGGATGCCAAGGTTGTGATTAGGTTTGGTGACTTCGAAAGATATATCTGGGAGATTGAGGAGGTCAGAGCTGGAAGTGAGGAAACATGAATGGGAGCCAAGGAGGATGGCTTCCATCTTGTCCATATTAAGCTGCAGAAAGTTGGCTCAAAGTGGGGCTTGAACCCACAAACTTCTAACTCAGAAAGGAATATGCTTCTCACCTACCCAGGCTGACCCCCTAATAAATATGTGAATACCTTATGTAATTATCAAATTTCTAAAACACTAATGAGACTAAGGGGATATTTTCATTATTCATTGCTGAATCAAATTCTGATATGTTTTCAAGTTGCGTCCAAATCTTGGGGTCAGTCTGATAAAAAAAACACTCACTGTAAAGATGTAACCTATGTGCGGAAATCTCTTGAGGATCTGTAATAACACACACAAACTAAGTGAATTGAACAGGTGTCTGCAAAAGCTGCCAGTGATTCTGGAACTCCAATTAAACCAGATGGAGGAAGAATGTATTTCTGGATCTTGAATGATTGCTCTGGAACTTCAGATGAAGCATAAATTTTAAAGAGATCCTTTAAACAGAGTCTAAACCTACATCTTCATCATGTACAGGGTGACCAAAAAGTCATGATATCTACTCTATCATCTAAAAAAATCATAATTTATTTAATACCCATTAGACATTGTAATGGTATCATAACTTTTTGGTCACCCTGTATATATGTGTTTACGTGTAAGATTTTGTCTTGCTAAACATGTTCTATTCCTTAACAATCCTTAGGGCGAATTAGGAACTATTACTCAATTGACAGAAACCGCTATTAAAATATGCATTAAAACAGAGTTTAACAACAGGTTTGGGGATGAACATCCTTCCCCCAACTTCTGGACAATGGTTTCTTCACTCTCATAGGCTTTATAAATGGCAAAGCATGGCCATGTTTTCTTCAGTTTAGCAAGGAAAGCAAAACCTTTTACTCTTTCCCAGCCACTAGGACAGTGTTTTCGATTTTAAAATGAAATGTGAGGGAATCCAGTATCAGCCCTCACTGTACAGTTGTAATGTATGTCACGGAACAGGATTATTATGAAAGAATTCACCATGATTAAAAGCAGTACTTGTGAAGGGCAAGTTTAAGATTGACTCCAGGAAATATTTACACAGAGGGTGATCCAACTGCTGGAAGGATCTTGTAAATTCAAAAGCACTTAAATGCAGAGTTGCTGGTAGCCATTAAGCAACTTCATTGGAAATCTGCATTTAAATTCTTTTGAGTCTACAAGATCACAAGCAAAAATGATTCTATTTGATTTTGTCCAGGATACTAACATTGGAGTTTTTGCCTTGATCACTTCTCCTTCCCTCCCTTATGTACTTGGGGGATGCACACTCTAGCTTTTCGGCAGATTTGGGGAAGACCTCTTAAGAATCGAAGTGCTCCAAGATGCTACCCCACATAAAAGTCACTAAATCTTTGCAGGTTATTGTCATTCCATTACAACATCAAACTGTTCCTTAAGTGAGAGCAGTGTCCAGGCTCAACTACAATTGTTTGTACCTGTAGCTGTACCTCCAGCTGTCGATTAAACTCTGTATAAATATTTTGTGGAATCCATCTTAAACTTGTTGTCCTGCTTTACTTTTGCTATGTTAAGGTGGCATCCAATGTTTTTAACTGCAAGGAAGCACGTTGGTTGCAGCACATATAATTCCACTGGCAAAACAAGCTAACCACTGATGAAAGCTACAAGTATTATTCTTGTAAATTTGTTGATGTATGAAAACGTTACATTTCATGTAATGTATGATTAAACTAATTTATTGTCTCAATAACCAAGAGTATTTTGCTGTTGTAGAGTCACAAATCATGTAAGCTTTTTTACGAGAATTTGTTTTGTATATTTGTATCAACTTAGTTATTGCTTGATGTTCTGAATGTTCCAGTAAATGGCACAAGATCCTGGCTCCACACTGTAACTACCCCAGGTTGCACTGAATGACTGTAAACATGTGGTACCCTGGTCCTCACAAGGCACTGCACTCAGAGCAGATTTGTGTCTATGCTGGAATTCAATTCTGCACCTGCGGTCGTAAACCATGCTGTCTATGAAAAACATCTGTTATTGTCCATCTATAGCTGTATTCCCAAGGACTTGGCTTTCAACAGATTATTGTGCTATTTGCTTACCACATTTATGCTTCAAGCTGCAAAATGCACATTTGCTGAAATTCTGCAGCGCATCAGCCACTGTCCAATTTAAACAATGTGGAGTTATTTACTCCGATCACATTTCAGAATTAAAACAAAATGCCAGCTCTTCCTTCCTATCAGGATTGTCTGAGGCTGTAAAGCACAGAATTTGCATCTTGTCAATGTAAATAGCTGACAGGAATCTCCTGTGGACTGAAGCCATAAAGAATGATTCAGTGCATGTGTTGGTCAGGTAATCTTATTCATTTTAGTACCTCCCAAGGACTGATTTGGATCAGTTTTCACTATAGACCCAAAGGGAGGATCATGTTCAGTCCAAGTCAATGTGATTTGAAATGAAAGTGGCCTTTGGGGTTTTGAAAGTCTAAACAAATATTTCATAAGATATATATTAATTAGGCCTTTCCACCTTAGTTGAACATTGTTGAACATCTAGTACAACACCACATATCCAGTTTATCTCACACGACCATACCAATAGATTAGTGCACTGAATAGTTTGGGGATTTCTGTCTGTCGATGTAATACTGTAATACTAATAATCCCTACATTTGATATAGAGCCTTTCACGTTGGGGGGATGTCTCAAAACATTCCACAGGATATACCGTAAAGCGTAGTGACTGAATACCCATGATAATACCTTTCATAATATCCAGTTATTTTGTGAGAATCATGACAAAGGAGTCTTGTGCATTGTAAATTGTTGGTATTTTGAGTTAGTCAGCCTTGTAGAGGTTATAACCTTGGGAGAGTGATAGTGCATAGGCAGGATGCAGTACCTGTGGCAGTCCACTATTCAGAAACATTCCAGATGTTCAACAGTTAAACCTATTTCGTTGGAAAGCAAATTAAGTACCAGAAGGAGCAGACAGAGTAATCCTAAATATTCTGTTAATGAGATTAGTAATTTCATCAGGTAGAATTTTGTTATAGCACATCTTTAAAATCCCAAATATCAATTTATGTCGAATCATTGAATCCTACCATGTTTCAAGATTGAGGAAGACCATTTGGCTCATCATTCCTGAGCTATTGTTAGCTCACTCACTGGTGCTGTCTACTCTAATGCCATTCCCCTGATCTTTCTCCAAACATTTTATTTTTGTTCCTCAAGTACTTAGTCATCCAATTCCCTTTTGAATGTTATGAATTTGGCTTTCAACGGCTATTTATGATAAAGAATTTTGATTTGTATCCATCCTCTGTAAAGAAATATTTCTTATGACAACTTTGTGAAAAATTATAAATATGGGCGAATATGTATCGGTTCAATGAGTATTTATATAAAGATGTGTGAAAAAGATTCCTTCACTTGTTCTAAAGTACTGTAGCTTGCTTGTAGCACTTCTTTTGTATTGGTGCTTTCTCACTTAGGATATGACAGTTCAGATTGCAATCACAGATGTATGTAACTTTGCTGATGACAGGAGTCAGTTACTAGGTCATTATTGGAGTGACAGTTTCGGTTGGTGTTTCCCTCACCACTAACAAGGTTTCCCTACTTAGCAAGTAGGGCTGAGTTCCAAATTTTTTTGGTCAGCTGGATGTCTGAACACATACGGACACCCACCCAAAAGAGTATCCAAATCAGATTTCCATGCATCCATACATGGAAATTCCAGAAATATTTTTGTAATGGAATGCACTCTCTCCCTGAAAGACACATCCTGCTTACCTAATTCCAGAGAGTATTAGGTGCAGTGCGACAAGAGCCAAGGCTTGGGGACCCCAGAGTGTATGTTGCGGTGATGTGGAGTCTAACCAACTAAAACTGCATAACTTGCCATTAATATCGCTGTCTGGCAAGCTTTCCCGCTTCTTGTGCAGATAGGACCACTCTCTCTGTGAGGACTTTGGCTTACAGGGTTCACAGGAGCTGAGTGGGAAGAATCCCTGCCCCCAGTGACTGGTCTGAGCTTCCAAATCCTGCTGAGGAGCCAGTCTGGCTGAGCTGTCATCAGCAGTGTCCTGGAATACTGCAGCCTAGACTGGCTCAGGACCTGGACTACCAAGACCACCCCAGAGGGTAGGCTCGATTCTGACATTCTGTGAGCTCCAATAATGCCTCATGTTCCACTGACAGCAATTAGTCCTGGGAGGATGTTAGGCTACATGGGTCAGTCCCATTTTGCACAGCGGAAATGTTTCATTGTAAAATCAGAAAAATAGAGGCTATAAATAACAATGTGCCACTTTACTTTCTTTATCAAATTTTATTTTAAAAAATCATCTTCGGCCCTAAATGATCAATTATATTAGCTATTCAGAAACAAGACTCCTTCCCCACACATGCACATTCAGAGCTTACCTGTCATTGGCTATTCTGTCCAACAGTGGTTCAAGCCATCCCTTGTGGCATTCACAGTGTGAGTCCATAAACACAAGGACATCTCCTGTCGCTCGTGCTGCACCAAGCATGCGACCTCTAATCACTCCCAGTCTCTTATTGCTTCGAATCAACTTGACACCTTCCAGCCTGGAAATGTACTCACTCAGAGCTGCTTTCAGATGCCCTGCAAGAGGAAGTTGGGATTTGTATAGCAGTGGGTTTAAAACTGCTGCCAACTGGCTCAATGGCTACAACAGGAGACTTTGGTCAAAACACTTTGGATCTGGACTGCTGTGAATGAGTCATCTACCTTTGGTCAAAACACTTTGAATAAAGGTAGATGACTCATTCACAGCAGTCCAGATGTCTAACTGGGACATTTCCTGGAGCAACTACCTACATTGTATCACATATCACTTTTTTTTGAACAATCACCTTCTTTTCACAACCATGTACACAACCATTTCATGAGCTTTTCACTGCCCAATATATTGAAGTAGCATTCCAGAGGGAGGCAGGGAGGTTAACACTGATCTGCTCTCACTGCATCTTAGCAGTTGTCTGAGGAGCTGTCCTGGAATAAGACCAATAGCTGGCCACCTGCTCTCTGCACTGGAGAATGAGTGTTAGAATAATCTTTAAATTATATATAGAACCTACAATGTCAGCGCTTCCCAGGTAAGGGCAAATGCAGCAACCAATTTCGACACAGCAATGTCCCACAAAAAGCCAAGAAGCGAGTGGAGAAATGTTGGCCGGCACAACGGACATAGGATCTTTAATATCCCCCTGAATGGGCAGAGAGGATCTTGGTTTAACTAAGCATTGAACTTCCAACTATGCAGCACTGCCAGTATGACAGTATTGAACCTATAATCTTCAAAATGCAGCCTAAAAAACTGCAACAGGAGATAAAATGGGGCAAACTGAGTGGTACCTGTACAAACTGATATTTGGTCCTCTAACCCCATTCTTTCTACTACAATGCAAAACCCGCCCTATGTTGGATATCACTGCACATGCAGTGTCTTGGGGGAACTTATTGCACAGAAATCATTGTGTCACTTGCATTTGTTCATTGCTGTCTGGCATCCATCCCTACATGCTCCAGTGTTGTACTTAAATGAATACGTATACAGTTCTTTACTGAAGGAGGTGATGGTTGCAGCATTATCTGCTTTTGGTGGGAATCTGTTCCACATATCCAATTCTACAATGTGCATTTGTGAAATACAGCATATTTCCAATATATTAATTAAAAATCAGATGGTAACTGATTGATGTCCAACAGAAATGATCATAGTAATACAGTGTGGATGAAGGCACTGTTCCAAAAATGCGTTTGTATCCAATATCCATGTACACAATCTGTAGTACAAGTGCAATATTTCATTGTGTTAACACTAGTACATCGATTGGGCAAACAATTCATTTAGTGTTATTCCTTCCTTCTAAATCCCCCTCACACGCACATACTATAAAGTAAAACTCACATAAGTTGTGTCAGCCGGGACCATAACATTTAATATGACTTACACGAAGTCTGAGTTGCCGCCAAACTCTATAAATTGTATAAAATTTAATTAATAATCTACACTGTGATGCGTAATTCAATGCAACCAGTGAGTGTGCATGAGGTAGTTTGTCACTGCAGCTGGTAAGTGCGCATGCAGTGACGGGTCAACATTTCCTGCTGTTCAATGAGTCACCGAATGTGCACTTACTGGCAAACCCATTGAATCGCAGGAAATGAAGTTCTTCCGTGCATGCGTTAACGGATCAATACTATGCTTCATTGCAACTGTCCGGTAAATATTAATACGAGTAGTACAAAAAAATCGAAGTGGTTTTGATAGGAAACCGAATGGGACTCAGATGAATGTACGACTTAGGCAATTATACCATTGATAAAGACAAGACTTATGTGCGCTTTACTGTATCTATGTTCTGTTATTTATCATTTTCCAAACCAAAAGACATACCTTGGTTACTCAAGTCATCCACTAAGATGATTTCTTTAAGAAATTTCTTGGGGGCGGTGTCCATAACACTGTTCACTGTCCTCAGAAGAGTGGACCAGGCTTCATTGTGGAAACAAATTATGACACTGGCTGTTGGCAAATCCTGTCTGTATTCCTGCTGCAGACATCTATGCACAAAGTAATGAGAGATATAGCTCTGCTCAATTATGACAGACTGACTCAACATAACAGTTGAGTGGCTGAGCACTCACATTGCAACCACATGCTATCAGAGTTTCAAATTATCCTTTTGTTCAACCTGTTGTGCATGTTTTTTAGAAGAATTAAAAACTGGACAGTGGGAAATATATGATAAGCCTGTCTTTACTCCCCTCTTTCTTCCTTTCTCTGTTTAATAATAATAATCCTTGCATTTGATATAGGGCGTTATCACGTCTTTAAGACGATTCAAAGCGCATCACAGAATATAGTGTAAAGTAAATTGGCTATGAATTGTGAGCAAAATGCAGAAGCCAATTTGCACACAGCAGTATCCCACAAACAGATGTCGATTGAAATGAAAGTCATTAAATGAAAAATAATCTTTAACATTTATTTTTATTTTTCCTGTTATTATTCTTATGTGTTTTCTTCTTCAATAACTTCCCACAGTTATTTCTCTCCTGACTCTGTCTTTACAATCCATGGGTTTTGGCTGTGCTCTCTAATTTAGATACATGCCACTTTACTGATGTCACAACAGCTGTTACTGCTCCCACTGCAGCATCAGTACTACGTTATGCAGTTATTCAATGCTACTTTACTTTTTAATAATTCTGGAGCTGACTGAATGATACATGTATAAATGCAAGATAAATGCAAGTTGTCGTTGTTGATACCAAAATCAATGACAACATTTTACTTTCTATTCCTTACGGACACAAGTTTGCAAGTCACTTCTTTACTTAACTTGTGAATTCTTTGAAATAATTACAGATAACGTGTTAAGCAGATAGGCAGGACTCCTGTCAGGCCTCTGGTAAAATGCATACGCTAGCTTCAACCTGCTTTAGTGTCATAACATTTCTGGTTACTGAAAGTGATGACAACGTGGACATTACGGCATTAGTGGAGTTCTACAGTTCAGTGGTTAGAGCACTCGCCTCACAAGCAAGAGAACCTGGGTTTGATTCCTGGCAGGGTGAAACATTAGGAAAGTTTCCTTACTCCACACGCCTCTGTTTACCTAGCAGTAAGTAGGAATGCAGTGGTTTGTCGATTGGCAGATTGCTTTTCCAGGGATAATAATTCCTTCAAAAATAAATAAGAATTATTTGATCACTCAATACAAGACTGTTTGTGGGACACTGCTGTGTGCAACTGGCTGTCTACAGTACATTCTGTGAAGCACTTTGAAACGTCTCGAAGACGTGATAAGGCTATACCAATTGCAAGGATTATTATTATTATTACACTCCATAGTGCCGTGAGCACTGAGTTAATAGATTTTGTGAAGCTGTAATCATACTACTAAGAACTATGTGGATCTGAGAGCATCAATGAAAGAATAGAAGAGCTTAGAGTTCGAACTCAACTACACAATCTTCAATTGCCTTTTCATCATTGTCATAGATAATTGATGTTTTATTTTCTAAATGTTGTATCTGTGTTAAGTAAGGATTTATCAGAATGAGGAATGTGCTGTGTTAACCCTTTAATATCAGACATTTGAACTCTTCGTTTTTTTCTAGCAATGGGTTACAATTTAGACATTGCCAGAAATGCGGACAGTGTTTAAACAAATCTTTAAAATGCTGAACTCTGAATAAAAAAAGATGTGAATGGTTGAAATAAAAATGTAAAAATAAAAGTGCTATAAAAGAGCAGATAAATAGTTCAAACTAAAACATTAGTGTGGAGTCCTTTAGCCAGCAGTAAGTAGGAACTCAGTTGTTAGTCACTTTTATGGGGGTAATAATACCTTTAAAAAATAATAAATTGGTCACTTCAATCCACGAATGTTTGTGGGACACTTCTGTGTGTAATTGGCTGTCATGTTTTGCCCACAAAATACACAGTCATTTCAATTTACAGCATATTCTGTGAAGCGTTTTGAGACGTCTCGAAGATGTGATAAAGCACGACAACAAATGCAAGGATTATTCTTATTATTAATTTCTTCTTCAGACTCTGAAGCATTTCCAATGGATTTTGTTTTTATTTAATTCCAGCCTTTGTTGTATACTCTACCAACTCCAATTTGCCCAGTGTTGTGTGTTTTAAAACATAACCCTTATCATGGACAATTCTGTGTTGCCAATGTGATCTGATCCCTAAATTGTACATTGCTTAATTGCTTAATCTCAATTAATTGCACTTCCAAAGCTTGTGCTGCCTGCATTAATTAAATTGTACTCATTACTGACGCATGACACATTACTGTGGATTGCTGAGTGGATCAACTTAATTTTGCCACAGGAAAACAGAACTTAACAGCGTTATGACCCTCTACCAAATTTTAAAAAAGCCACTCCGATAATAAGACTCTCTAAACCATGGATTTCAACCAAGATACGATTCTTATCAGAGTTCTATGTCATTCAGCCGTTAACTTATTCGTTCCTGGTTGGCAAGTTGCTTTATAATAAATCTAATTTTCGAATGCTATTAACCCTCTTAGCCTGGAATGCTCAAGGCTCAGTCGGCGCAATGCATCTGCTTGCCATTGGCCCTTTATTATCTGGATTACCCAAATCCCAGACACTCAAACTATTAACCATTTATAAACATGCCTTGTGCAGCCAGTGCACACGTTAAAGGAGCAGAACACAGACAGTGTTGGAGTGAAAACCACTGACATGTAAAACAATATCTATTCATTGTAAAATGAGACGACATGTAACTGGTGTGAATAGTCTTTCTGTTTATTGTAGAAATGATGCGGATATACCATCCCCAATGTAAATCAATATAAATTGCTCTCACTGTGTATGTAGCCTTCACACACACACACACGCGCGCACCTCCCCTTCCCAAAGTGGAAAACATATTTGGCCGCTCAGCACATCGTTGTCACAGCTGATCTACCTTCAGCCCTTCATTTCTCTCACACCCAAACAATCCACCGACCAACAAACCTGGATTTTTTTTGGCAATTGATATTAAAAACTCCCTGAGCTAGAATTGAAATAAATCAATGTGCCCCCAGCTCGCCAAAACCCCCACCTCTACAACTCAAGCAGAACAGAGCTCTTTACTGCACTTTCCGTTTCTTCATTTCATGTTCCGTATGAACATTCATTCCAATGTAATATTGATTTTGGTGGCGGGATCGACATTGTCGGCTTACGCGGCAGAACGTTACAACATTTTCCAATCCAATAAAGTGTTACTTTTCTCTCAGGTCTTTAAATTTCCGGTACAACTTGGAGCACAAGCGCTGGCGGAGCAGGAGCTGCCTGAACCGCGTGTCCTTCTTTTCCCCTCGCGGGCGGGATAAATAAAAGTGGTTCAGCGTCGAATTGCCTGGAGACAAGACAGCACGCGGGGGTCTACCCGCATAGTGCGTGTCTTTCTTTCGGGGGCGCGCGGGGGGGGGGGGGGTGTGTGGGATGTGGGGGGAAGAGAGGGATCCTCAGTGCACGGATGGCACTGTACGGTATATTCCGTGAAGCGCTTTGAGACGTCTCGAGGATGCAATAAGGCGCCGTATCAAATGCGAGTATTATTATTATTATACTGTAGTGGTGGTGGTGGGGGGTGGGTCGTGGGTGGGGGTGGGGGGTGGGTGGCAGAAGGTGCCCTCAGCGGTGAGGCTGTGGGACAGACGCCCCCCCCCCCACCCCCTGCGGGAGCGTCGGGCGATGAGGGAGAGAGGAGGAGAGGGAGGGAGGGAGAGAGGGGGAGAGGGAGGGGGAGAGAGGAAGAGAGGAGGGAGGGAGGGAGGGAGGGGGAGAGGGAGAGAGGGGAGGGAGGGGGAGAGAGGGAGGGAGGGAGGGAGGGAGGGGGAGAGAGGGAGGGAGGGGGAGAGAGGGAGGGAGAGAGGGAGGGAGCGGCTCCTGTACTTACAAAGCCTCGCGTACCTCAGGGAGCCTCCGGTGCAGAGGGATCCTCTCACTCACCGCCTCGCTGAAGCCGCCCCGCGCGCCGGGCAGCGGGGGGTCGCCGTCCTCCCCGGGCGCCGCCAGCGGCCGCGACCCCCTGCCCGCCCCCAGCAGCCGGTACCCCCCGGGCCGGGGCCGGGGCCGGGGCGGCGGAGGGGGGCTCGGGGTCTGGGCGGGGTCACGGCCATCAGCTCCTCGTCGCTGAGGAGGGGGTCGAGGCGCGGGCTGCGGCGGGGCAGGTGCCGGGGCCGGGGCGGGGGCGGGGGCGGCGGGGCGGGGGCTGCCCGCTCGGGCTCGGCGGGCCGGAGCCCCCCACCACCCCCACCCCGGGCGGGGTCCCCGGGCGGGAGGTGCCGGACGCTCACCGTCAGCGCCAGTCCCACGGCCACCACCAGCCACACCGGCACCGGCACCGCCGCGCCCCGCGACCACCTCATCCTCATCCTCATCCTCAGCCGCAGCCGCAGCTCAGCTCAGCCGCGCACTCTCTCCGGGAGCTCCTCACTCACTCACTCACTCAGTCCCGAGGGTCTCCCCCCCGACCCCCCACTGCTTTTGCTCCTCTCTCGTTTGTTTGTTGTCGTTGTTGTCGTTGTTGTTGTGATGGGGGGGTGGGGGTGACGGGGGCGGTTGTTGGGGGTTAATGGCAATAGCGGCTCCGGGTTTCCTTTCGGTCACTGGATGTCGGGGCTGCGCTGTGCGGTGCAGCGCGGGGGGTTGTTGTGGTGCGGTGGTGGAGGGCTGAGTGTTGCTGTGCGATGGAGGGTTTTCCTGTGGGATGGAGGTTGTTGCTGCGTGAGGGAGGGCTGGGTGTCAGGGTTGGGTGGGGGAGGGCTGGGTGTCAGGGTTGGGTGGGGGAGGGCTGGGTGTCAGGGTTGGGTGGGGGAGGGCTGGGTGTCAGGGTTGGGTGGGGGAGGGCTGGGTGTCAGGGTTGGGTGGGGGAGGGCTGGGTGATGGAGGGTTGGGTGGGGGAGGGCTGGGTGATGGAGGGTTGGGTGGGGGAGGGCTGGGTGTCAGGGTTGGGTGAGGGAGGGTTGGGTGAGGGAGGGCTGGGTGTCAGGGTTGGGTGAGGGTTGGGTGAGGGAGGGCTGAGTGTCAGGGTTGGGTGGGGAGGGCTGGGTGATGGAGGGTTGGGTGGGGGAGGGCTGGGTGTCAGGGTTGGGTGAGGGAGGGTTGGGTGAGGGAGGGCTGGGTGAGGGAGGGTTGGGTATCAGGGTTGGGTGAGGGAGGGTTGTGTGAGGGAGGGTTGGGTGAGGGAGGGTTGGGTGAGGGAGGGCTGGGTGAGGGAGGGCTGGGTGAGGGAGGGCTGGGTGAGGGAGGGCTGGGTGTCAGGGTTGGGTGAGGGAGGGCTGGGTGTCAGGGTTGGGTGAGGGAGGGCTGGGTGTCAGGGTTGGGTGAGGGAGGGTTGGGTGTCAGGGTTGGGTGAGGGAGGGTTGGGTGTCAGGGTTGGGTGAGGGAGGGTTGGGTGAGGGAGGGCTGGGTGAGGGAGGGTTGGGTGTTAGGGTTGGGTGAGGGAGGGTTGGGTGAGGGAGGGCTGGGTGAGGGAGGGTTGGGTGTTAGGGTTGGGTGAGGGAGGGTTGGGTGAGGGAGGGTTGGGTGTCAGGGTTGGGTGTCAGGGTTGGGTGAGGGAGGGTTGGGTGAGGGAGGGCTGGGTGTCAGGGTTGGGTGAGGGAGGGCTGGGTGTCAGGGTTGGGTGAGGGAGGGCTGGGTGTCAGGGTTGGGTGAGGGAGGGCTGGGTGTCAGGGTTGGGTGAGGGAGGGTTGGGTGTCAGGTGATGTAGGGTTGGGTGAGGGATGGCTGGGTGTCAGGGTTGGGTGATGTAGGGTTGGGTGATGGAGGGCTGGGTGTCAGGTTTGTGTGAGGGAGGGCTGGGTGTCAGGGTTGGGTGAGGGAGGGTTGGGTGAGGGAGGGCTGGGTGAGGGAGGGTTGGGTGAGGGAGGGTGAGGGAGGGCTGGGTGAGGGAGCTCTGGGTGTCAGGGTTGGGTGAGGGAGGGTTGGGTGAGGGAGGGTTGGGTGAGGGAGGGCTGGGTGAGGGAGGGCTGGGTGAGGGAGGGTTGGGTGAGGGAGCTCTGGGTGTCAGGGTTGGGTGAGGGAGGGTTGGGTGAGGGAGGGTTGGGTGAGGGAGGGCTGGGTGAGGGAGGGCTGGGTGAGGGAGGGTGAGGGAGGGTTGGGTGAGGGAGGGCTGGGTGAGGGAGGGTTGGGTGAGGGGGGTGAGGGAGGGTTGGGTGAGGGAGGGTTGAGTGAGGGAGCTCTGGGTGTCAGGGTTGGGTGAGGGAGGGTTGGGTGAGGGAGGGTGAGGGAGGGCTGGGTGAGGGAGGGTTGGGTGAGGGAGGGCTGGGTGAGGGAGCTCTGGGTGTCAGGGTTGGGTGAGGGAGGGCTGGGTGTCAGGGTTGGGTGAGGGAGGGTTGGGTGAGGGAGCTCTGGGTGTCAGGGTTGGGTGAGGGAGGGTTGGGTGAGGGAGCTCTGGGTGTCAGGGTTGGGTGAGGGAGGGTTGGGTGAGGGAGCTCTGGGTGTCCTCTCTGACACTCAGCCTCTCTCTCTGTCTCTGTGCCGCTGGAGCTCACACTCTGCTCACTGACACTGCCCCCCGGGTCCTGGCGCTCACACCCCCTCATCCACACAACAGACCTGTATTTTTCTGCAGCATCTTTTATGAACAGACAGAACCACAGTGATGTTTTGAAGTCCCGGGCAGGCAGTCACACTTCAGGCAACTTTTCCTTATTCCACACGCCTCTGTTTGCTCAGCAGGAAGTCGGAACCTGGTTGTTAGTCCATTGCTTTCGGAGAGTAGTAATCCCTTCACTCAATCCACCGCTGTTTGTGGGACACTGCTGTGCGCTATTGCTTGGCGCATTTCGCCCACAGAATATACAGTCAATTTGCTTTACAGTATGATAATAATAATCCTTGCATTCGATATAGCGCTTTTCACGTCGGGAGGACGTCCCAAAGCGCTTCACAGAACACACTTTAAAGTGAATTGACTGTATATTTGTGGGCAAATGCGGCAGCCAATTGCGCACAGCAATGTCCCACAAACAGTCGTAGATTGAAAATGACCAATTTATTATTGGTTTTGGTTTTGGAGGGATTATTATTATTCTGTGAAGTGCTTTCAGACGTCTCAAAAACATGAAAAGGCGCTATATCAAATTATTATTGTTATGGTTGCAATGCATATAATTCCAAATAAACTAACCTCTGATTAAAGCTAATTCCAAGTATTTGTCAGATGCAAGGATTATTATTGTTAAATCGAACATTGAAAGTGTGTTATTTTTAAAAGAAAGTGATTTATTATTTTTAAATGATTTTGCTGTTCATCTTGTTTTTACTGATCACAATGTCATCCCTCACGCTTCACACTTGCGTTTATGTTGAAAGCTTTGTACACAACATCAATAATAATCACCACATTTAATATAGAGCGTTTCACACTGGGAGGTTATCTCAGTGCTTCACAGGATTTATTGTAAAGTATAATTTGTATCTTATTGTATATTTTGTAAGCGATCACTTTCGTAAAATAATAATAAATTATTATAAATAATTATAATAATTGCACTCTACTGACTATATGTCCAGTCAGCTGTGCACAAAATAATATAAAATGACATTTGTTTCGTGTCTTTCATGTCAGAAGGCCGTCCCAAAGCGCTGGACAGTCTGTAAAATAAACATCGCAAAAACAGTAATCAAAGCAGAGAATTTTGAAAGCTTATGTTTAATTGAATCTATTTGTGAAAGATATTTTACAATATAAACTTTTTTCGCAATGGATTTGATATACAAAATCCCCAATGAATTTTGCTGCTCTTTAAAAAAATTTTATGGAAAGTCTAAATTTTAAATAATAATGATAATACTTACATTTGATTTGGTGCCCCATCACATCGTTCGGAATTCTCAGAGCACTTCACAGGATATACTGTAAAGTGGTGTGACTGTGTGTATAATTGCGGCAGCTTTTACTTAAAATGCTGTGGAGTCTTGTAGAGTATTGGTTAGAGCATTCACCTCGCAAGAGAGAGGAACCGGGTTCAATTCCCAGGCAGGGTGTAACCTTAGGCAAGTTTGCTTACTCTACACACCTCCATTTACCTAGTAGAAAGTAGGAACCTGATTGTGAGTTGATTGGCAGATCGCTTTCAGGGGCAATAATCCCTACAAATTAAAAAAAAAGTATAATTTGGTCACTTAATCCACAACTGTTTGTGGGACACTGCTGTGTGCAATTGGCTGCTGCGTTTCACCCTCAACTTATACAGTCAATTCACTTTACAGTATGTTCTGAGAAGTGCTTTGAGATGTCTCAATGACCAATTTTAATCATTTTTGTTACTGGTGTTGTTGACTGGCATTAAAATACCGTATTTAATGATAAATTTGGATCTCATCAAATTGTGTGCATTGTTAACAAAAACAGAAGTCGCTGGGAGATAGCAAAGAAGGTGAGCAGGGTAAAAGGAAAGAACGAAAGTCACGTCAAAGAGAAAAGAAAAACTTCTTCAAAGTAGGCATTCCTAGAAGAGAAGTGGCAGTGAGTTAAATATAAACAAAACATAAAATACTGCAGATACTGGAATTGAGTATTTTGTGTTTTGTTTATATTTAATTCACTGCCACTTCTAGAAATGCCTACCTTAAAGAAGTTTTGCTCTTTTCTTTGACGTAACTTTCGTTCTTCCCTTTTACCCCCAGCAACTTCTGTTTTTGTTTTCAGATTTCCAGCATCTGCAGTATTTTGTGTTTTGTGTAAATTGTTAAGTTGAGTGAATTCAAATGTCTAATGCAGTATTGCCTATTTCTTTATTTCCCAACAATGTTCTCCCCTTCTCTCTCCTGAAGGTGCTTCACTCTTACACTTCTTTTGGGGTAAGGTTCCATGTACATTGGTAGCCCTCAGTATATAATTTTTAAAATGCTTGGTTTGATATAGTGTTTTTCACATTGTTGAAGTGTCTTAAAGTGCTTCACGGGATTTTACTGTAAAATGTTGGAACTGTGCATTTGTAGGCAAATGAGGCAACCAGATGGTTCACAGCAATATTCCACAAACAGCCATGACGTGAATGACCATTTTTTCTGGAGGACAGTTGGACAGAACACAGGAGAAATTCCCTTCTCTTTTGAATAGTACCATAGGATCCTTAAAGTTCATGCTCAGTTTAACATCTCATCTGAAGGATAGGACCTCCAGCAATGTAGTGATCCTGGAATGTTAGTCTAGACTATGAGATCAAAGTCCCAACATGGGTCTTGAACCCACAACTTCTGACTCAGTGATGAGTGTGTTATCAAATGACATCCAAATGGGTATTATTCATTGAGAGCTCCTTCTAACATGTTTTCAAGTTACTTTCACCGGAGTTGAATTGCATGATTCAGCCAAGTTAGAGCACCAAATGGAGATTGGATTTTCACTGATTTCAGGATGAATCGCTTCTCCATTTATATTTATAATCATGGTGTCAGCTCCCTCGTAGTGTCTGGCTCAGGCACAACAAATAGTTAGATGACTGCTAAATGTAAGTGTAATTGCTTTCCTCTTTCAACATTCTACTAGTGGGAAGTTTCCTCTTTCATGAAGAAAGTTATAAATATCATTGCAAATGTTGATTGTACATTGCTGTCACAATAAAGTTATAATCCAACTGGTATTGCTTTCAGCAGGAATGTTTGAGAGGTATAACAGAGAGTCCAAGCCCATTACTCAATGAGATTGAGCAGAGTACTGTTGCCCACTGTGTGTAAAACTCATCCAGAACAGCTGTACTCCACATCAGGATAGAACTGGCTAGGGTGAGTTGGCTAAAACCATGTTTTAATAACCTTTTGATAATCCTTATTTCATTATGAGTAAACTTGCAAATCTTCCAAATAGGATAAGACCAAGACAGACAGAATGGGACTGTCTGCGGTTTCAGCCTGTATGAGTAAGAGCATGGACCTGTATTGTGCTCGAGGATGTCTTGAACATGTGGTGGAAAATAAAGAGTGTATTGTATTCCTCTGCAGTGCGAAGTGAGTGATGATGGTTACAGCTATTCATGAGGCATCAGTTTGCCAAGGATGATAGGATGTATATGTATATGTTGTTGCAGCAAACTAAGCAGTTTAGACCCTGGGTAGAGGCGTAGTTTCTGAGGTGATCAAACCAGATTTGTAAATAGAACATGAAGGTGTTGCACCACAGGGCATGTCTAGGACAGAGTATGGGATGGAAAGGTGTGGACATTTTGGAGAATGATGCACAAAGGATCAGAGTGATTCTTGAATGAGTCCAGTATCCTGGTCTCAACTGTCTGTCCTGGTAATCTATTTCAACTGAAGAATATGCTCTGTGGAAAGAAATATTTCCTGATGTCAATCCTAAAATTGCCCATCATAACCTCATTGTGCCTATGTTTGTGTGTTAGAAAGTATTGTTCTGGTTTTTTTTCTTTATCTCATTAAGCATCTTCTACATCTCAAATCTTATCTGGGTTCCTGTGAGATACTTTTTGGGAGGCTGAAGAGTTCTAGCTTATTTAGATGTTTCGCATAGGCCATCCTAGAGTTCAAACTCCCACATAACAGCGACAGCAATACACCTTAACTCTACGTTAAGAAAACATAGTCATGCTGAGCTGGAAGTTCTCTGCCTTCAGTAGCATATTGCAGGCTGTGCTATTATAATCCTTACCTGCTATAGCTGAAGTGGTCTTTCTGTTTCATGAGAACTAAGATGCTTACATTTGGTCTCTAGTCTCCTGTGGAGAATCCTCCCTCTGCTGACTAGCAACAATATTAAGCAGTTGGAAGATCACTACAACAACAACAACAACAACAAGATTTCATTTATTGAGCGCCTTTCACGTCGGGAGGACGTCCCAGGGCGCTGGACAGTTGGGTCGGGACCCAAGCGGGGGGGAAATGGTCAGGGTGAGGGGAGGGAAGAGAAGGTCAGATGAAGAAGACGCTTTGGCCACTTGATCTCATCCTTCCAATATTCCCCTGCCCCTACTATTGCCATTCTATTACTATAGGGGACAGTATTCAGTTCCCCTTTCCATTTGGATACATGGTTCCCAGTCACTACGTGAGCAGTTATTATTATAAAGTGCAGAGAGCTACAGAAATCAAAATATTAGAATTTCAGACAGAGCCTTCTGTGCATCCTAAAGGATATCATTGCTATGAAAAACGTTTCCACTCCTCTACAAGATTACCGTGGAAATGCCTGCCACAGTCACTTACCTTCCAATACTACAATCTCAGAGAGAACATTGAGCCTTGTAAACTTATTTTGCTTCACTACTGCTCATATGTACAACAGAAAATAAACACCAAACTTCTCTGTGCAAGAAGCTATTTGTTAAGAAGTGTCAGATGGAAATTCTCACGTTTGGAATGGAATGTGCACTCTCTCACGGGAGGTATTGTCACGGTCATCTTGTTTTGAATTGACACGCAACCTTTTTTTAAGGATATTACTATAGATAGATTGAAAACATAGAGTTTGTGTAAAACAAAACGCTTTCGCTTTAAGTGCAATTATATTCTAGGGGCCAGAATATAATTTTAAAGCAGTAAGGACAGCCTTGATGACACGATCTGTGATCTGGGTGAGTAATGTAACAGAAAAAACAGGAGAGGATCATGTGGATCCTGGAGTGGGAATCTACGGATATATTGGAAGGGGAGGAGATTGGAAATTATATTCTGTTAATCTGCGACCAGGGCTCCCTCTGCTTCCTCGTCCTTCTTGACCTCTCTGCTGCCTTCGACACCATTGACCATTCTATCCTCATCCACCGCCTCTTCTTTCACCTCAACCTTCACGGTTCTGTCCTTGAATGGTTCAGATCGCATCTCTCACACCGCCTCCACTTCATCTCCACAAACATTTTAACTAGCCCCCGCATCGTCTCATGCCGTGTTCCTAAGAGCTCTGTCCTCGGTCCCCTCCTCTTCAATATCTATATGCTCCCTCTTGGTAACATCATCCGCAGACATGGGGTCAACTTCCACATGTATGCGGATGACACCCAACTCTACCTCTCTGCCTCCACCCTTGACTCCAGGACCATTGCTGTGCTGACAGAATGTCTGTCGGACATCAAGTCCTGGATGAGAGATAACTTTCTTCAGTTGAACGTCAACAAGACCGAGGCTCTCCTGATTGGCTCCCGTCAGTGCCTCATCACCTCAGGCGCTGACAGCTTCACCATCCACAGTTGCACCCTCCACCTCACTATCCAGTCTAGAACCTTGGGGTCTTGGTTGACCCTCAACTACTCTTTCTACCCCATATCTGTGCTATGACCCACTCTTCCTTCCCCCACCTCCGCAACATTGCCCGGTTCCACCGCCAAAATCCTCAAACACGCATTCATAACATTGAGGCTTGACTATGCAAACTCCTTGCTTGTCGGCCGCCCCAACACCTTCAAAGCCCTCCATGGCCTTGCTCCCTCTGCCTCTGCGATCTCCTAATCCTCTACCATCCTGGCCTCTCCCTCCGCTCAGCGAGCTCTAGCCTGCTTGACATCTCCGTCTCTCCCACCCCACCATTGGTGGGCAGACCGTCTGCCACTCTGCCCCCACCCTCTAGAACTCCATCCCGCACCCACCCTTGCCTCCTTCAAGACCCTTCTCAAGACCCTCCTGTTTGACCATGCTTTCGATCACCATGCTTCCCTTCCTGCCTTCCACCCTCCCTAATTCCCAACCTCCACCTCAGGTCCGAAACACTGACTGTCCAGCACCTTGGGACATCCTCCAGACTTAAAACGTACTATACAAATGTAATTTTGTTGTTCTTGTTGTTGTTCAAGCATGAAACTAATCTTTTTCTTTATTGTATTTTATCAGGGAGAAGATCATCATAGATTAGCATCTGAGTGCAGTTCCAGTGGATTGCCTTCGGATGTGACTGACTATGTGCAGGATTCAATATTTACAAACCTTTTTAGAAATGAGTGCATTTTAATTCCCTTTATTCTCAGTTTGACAGGAAATTCATAGAGATGCATCCCCTTCCAGTTTAAAGACATGCTCAAGGAAACTCAATACAATTTTTCAATAATATGGCAAAAAATATTTCTTGGATGCTCCACATATAGATTACATTTCCAGTGAACGCTGACCTTTACTTTGAATCATTTGATGCTGGACATTTGGGCATTCATTTCAATGAATTTGCAATTATCTGATGGCCAGTGTTAATCATAGCTGGTTTAAATGTTGGCACCTGGTGTAGGTGAAATCCATACATTCTATACCCATATTTTTCCAGCAACTCTTATTGACAACGGAGAAATTGCAGTACACTGTCATGTGTCCTGAGAGACATGCGAATGCAATGTTTCAGATAAGGTATTATTTAAGCAGTGAAACAGATATCAGAATTCAAATTAAGTTGTCAAACCGTGTAAGCCCGTCATTATGTAACTGACCTCTTACACACTGCACTTGTACAGCAGACAATAAAAAGGAAGTAGAATCAGGATTCAGACTCATGGCCTGGCCAACGGAAAAGAAAAGATCTGACACAGAGGAATGTATTGGAACTCTCTCCCTCCTCCACAATCTTGGATTACATCTATCACAGACAGATGAGGTGATGACTGTTAGGTGCCAAACTAAAATTAGATCAAACCCTCTTAAAGCAATTCAATGTGAGCATGTAAGATGTGTAAAACGACTCTAAAATTTGGGGCAATTGCATATACTAACTCAATCAAGAATTTATAAGGGAGAGAAAGAAAGGAACTAGAAAATGTCCTCCTTTAACCGAAACATTCAGTAGTATTTCACGTTGAGATATATCAAAGGAATCTTGTGGAAATTTGGATGGATAGGCTAGATGGAGTAATGGTATACGCTACTGGATTTCGACAAAGCTCTACAGTCAAGCTGTGTGTTAAATTAAATGTTGACATAATGCATTGTTTTACTGTGCACCCAAATATATGATGACATCTTGTCTGGTGATACGACTTCTTTTTATTACTCTTGGTGAGAATTTGGCCATTAGAGATATTCTTTGTCATATGGTTTCAGCTAGCTCATTATTTTATAGAATAGCACCTTGAGGTTTTATATCATACAGATTTAAAGATTTAAATGCTTTTTAACAAAAGCATTTTAGAAAGTCAGGTCCGGCAAAAGCCACAGTGATAAAGTTGTCTGAAAACCCAGGGAATGTTATGTTATCTTGACTTTAACATGTATAATTGATCAGACTACAATCTTACTATAAATTAAATATATGAGTGTAATATAAGTTACCTCTTCAACCGATATGGTCACTTCCACCTATTGCCTCTCTCCCAAGCCTCCTGTACAATGTCCATCCCCGTCAATGTAAAGTGCTCCATTTTTCATGTGGGCTGCTATATAAATGCAAGTTGTTGTTATATAACTTTTGAAAAAGGAAATAAAGGCTGTGTATGTAAACAATGCTCTTTCGTCGCCCTCTCAAACAGAATGTATGACCATATACAATAGCTCTGATGCTGTAATCAGGAAACAGCTGCTTTTGTGCAGCTCTTGTCATCACCTGCTGGTTCCTGATCAGTAAGCATCTGTTTTCCATTGCAAAACACAAAAATAATCATTTTGCTATGCTTTCACCTGCTGGAAGCTATTTATTTTTATACTTACTGTGCATAAAATACAGATTTCCACACCAATTGGGAACTTTTCATATGCTTTAGCAGCATTTGAAGATGCTGTCATAAATCCTTGAAGTAACTAATAACGGTTATTTTGGAACAAAACCAGCCTGGTGGACACAAAAGTGTAAAAGGTGCTAGTTTGATAACCCATGCTAGATTAGCATAAACACACTTGCCATACCTCCCTCAGGTGTGGTTGCTTCAGACTTGCAAAGAAGTGATTCTGTAGCCTAAATTGTAGCTGATTAACAGGATTTCTTAATAAAGATTCCAAGACACACTCTCAAGCAAGAGAGAAGGGAGATGAGGACACAGGCGCTGTCAAAGAGGCGGGTCTTCAGGAGGCATTTAAAGATAGATAAAGGGGTTGAGATGGAGGGATTGAAGCAGGGAGTTGCAGAGATTAGTGGAGTAGTGGCTGAAAGCACAGCCACTGATGTAGATCTTGGGACACACAGCAAGCCTGTGCCAGCTGAATGAAGAGGGTGGGCAGCAGTGTGGGGTACAATCAGGTTAGAGAGGTGCTAGGGTGTGAAAGGATTTAAATACGAGGATGAGGATCTTGAAATCGATCCAGGTCTTGAAGTCAGAGACAGGGAGCCAGTGGAGCCTGGCGAGGATTGGGGAAATGGGCAAATAGATCAATAGAAGAAATAATTAATATCATGAATTGCAGGACTAAATAACCATAGAGCTAAGCACAAATCAAACATTTTATACATACATCTTTGCCCTCTAATTTGCTACAATTAATCTCAGTGCCCCTGGGCTTGAGAGGAAAATTTACCAGCGTCACCACTCCGTATCATTACCTATTAATGCTTGTTAGACAGTCCAGAAAATTTTGGAAATTCACATCAGTCGGCATAAAAGCTCCACTCTTTTAGTAACTGATATACAACAACAAGATACAACAACAAGGTTACATTTGTATTTCCAATTTACCTCAAGGCCTTTTTGGGGTTTAGCGAAATGACCAGGTCCAGTTTCCAACTGATGTGAATTTCCAACATTTTCTGGATTGTCTTCATCTGCAAAATGACTGCAGACTACTAGAGTCGTAGATTAAACAAAATTGTTCACTCACTTCATGGCTTTTATGGGACATTGCTGGGTTTAAATTGCTGCTCTCTACAAAAACACGATGATGACACTTTACAGTAAATCCTGCGAAGCACTTTGAAATGATCTGCCAAAGTGAATGGCGCTACCTTCAAATACAAGTTTTTAAATTATCATTATTACTAATCAGTCTTTCACCTTATCATGGGAAACTGGACCTGGTCATTTCCCTAAACCCCAAAAAGGCCTTGAGGTAAATTGGAAATTCCTCTCTAATAATCGAGACACAGGACTCTGTGTGCTTCAATAGCACATCTCTCAGGTGTTTAACTTCAAAGTAGTCGTGGAGTTTCTGTTAATTTACTTTATTTTGTTTGCCCCTCCAATCAAATTTTTATACAGTGGATTTCCATAATTTTCTGTTTTTATTTTTGCATTTCCACAGCTTTTTATGTTTTTTCTTTATTTCTAAACTTACGGTACTTGTTGGGTTTTACATTACCAAATTTGATCAGATGGAACATGACTATTTGGCTAATTGTTTCTTAATATTTCTCAACTGATGTTAAATAAAAACAATATGTTGATTATTGGCAGCATTGAGATGTTGCCTCTCTTTCAAGTAGAGACGGAAATGTTAGCTGAAATCAGCCGGGAGAAATTCTGTTGCAAATTATTGTTCGAGGGAATCAAATACTAGTTGGGATTAAAATGCTTTGTAAAATATAGCCAGCCAACGCTATCTGGTCATTTGCCTCTAAGAGTTATTTCCATAACTCTGTTGCATGGCTTCTCCATAGTTACGGTTAAGTTGGACATGTTTCTCTATCATGATTACTACAAGAAGAAATGAATTTATAAAGCTTTTAATTTCAGGAGAGGGCTTGTACTGAGATTCTTAATGTGATCAACAAAAATATGTCAATAATCTAAAGTAATTGTCTACAAGAATTGATTGTCTGCAATTCAGTTAGCACTAACTTGGAGATCAGCCAGTGTGCGAAACCCTTTGAGATGTCCTCCCAATATGAAAGCCACTATATAAATATATATTGTATCAGAAGAAGGGTTTGGATGAAGAAAATCCTTCAGATTAATTGATCTCTTCCTTCCAGAACACAAACCTCACCCATTCAGGCATCAAGCTGTTTCTTAAATGAGCCCATTAGTTTTCCAATTATTGAGGTGAAGCAAATGGGTTTGAAGGTGACAGATATTGCTCTGTCAACTTTCATGATTGTGGGAACCACATTTGCATTCTTTCAGTTTGTCAGAACCTCACCTATGTTTACTGACATCTTCAAAATGTCTGTCAATATTTCATAAATCTCCTCCTTTGGTGGTACAGTTCATAAAGCCACAAGAAGGTTTGGATGAAGAAGGCCCTTTACCCCATTTGATATTATCCTTCCAGACTACCCTACCTAATGTTCTCCCATCACCACATCAAGCTGCTTGTTGACTGAGTCCTGGCCTCAACCACATTTTCTGGTAACCTGTTCCAGTCGTTACTTACAATGAAGAAATACAATGGTTTTGTTAATGAGATAATTGGGGACACTTTGATTCTGTTGCTATGCAGATTCCAACATTTCAGGGAAACCAGATTAACTGAACTCTTAATTTTCCAATTATTGACTATGACATGTTCAGGAGCAGCATATCTCACAATGTGATAATCTTACTAATGGTAATTATCACATCACATACCACCCTATGTTTCCTATCGCTGTTTGTTCTCTATGTCAACACAATTTGTGTCCCTTAGAGTTTTATATAATAATAATCCTTGTATTTGATATGGCGCCTTATGGTGGCTTTGAGACGTCTCAAAGCGCTTCACAGAATATACTGTAAAATTAATTGACTGTATACGAAATGTAGCAGCCAATTGCACATAGCAGTGTCACACAAACAGTCATGGATTGAGGTTACCAATTTATTATTTTTTTCAGAAGGAATTATTACCCCCGGAAAAGCGATCCGCCAATCGACTAACAACTGGGTTCCTATTTACTGCTAGGTGAATAGAGATGTGTGGAGTAAGGAAACTTGCCCAACATTTCGCCTTGCCAGGAATTGAATTGCAAGTCTCTCACTTGCAAGGTGAGTGCCCTTAGCACTGAGCTACAGGACTCCACAAAAGTTTTCATTGCTTTCAAATGGTAAGCAATGTATTTTTAGCTGGTTAAACTTCAGCAGTGCACCAACGCATACTCTGTGATGCCCAAACCTTGGCTCTTGCCAACTTGTGCCTAACACTCTCCAGAATTAGGTAAACAGGATTTATCCCTCTGGGGAGAGAGTCCAAATTCTATTCCAAACACATGAATTTTCATGTGCAAATGGCATACATAAAACACTCAGTTTTGCTCTTAAGCAGTGATGGGTTTCCACATGTATCAGACACTCGCCCAACCAAAAAAATGTTGAAGAATTATTTGGCATTATCTATTGCATTTGATGTTATATTCTTATGTTCTTTCTCTTTTTTAAATCTACTTCTGTATAATCTTGCACTCCTCCCAGTGATCTCTGTCTCCTTTCTCCCTACAAGCTTTATAGATCTTTTTTATTCTAAATCTCCCTTTTAATTTTACTGTTGATCCATTTTGAAGCATTCTTGTTTAATTTACCCCGGATGTACTTAGGTTCAAGTTTCCTTAACAGATGTGTTAAGATGTTAAGATATTGCCAGATTCACAATATTTGTGAGTGACTCTGCCAAATTTGACTTTGAGTTTGCAAATTCTCTCGACTAGAGTGAGATTTGTATCAGAATTTAAGTAATACCAGCCTGTACATTCATTGAAGTATTTCCCATGAATACTTGACCTTCTGAACTTGGTAGCTTTTAACAACAAAATAGGAAAATACCTCAAAGTAGTAAATAAGGTGGTAGATTTGGGATGACTGCCTGGATTATCGCCAGAACTTGAAAGGCTAGTCCCATACTTAAGTCGGGATTCTTCCCATTTGACTCCTGTTAACCCTGCAAACCAAAGACGGAATAGGTAGGGTTGTCTTTGCTTGACAAGCAGCAGGAAGCTTGTCATACAGTGCTCACAATGACATTGATGTGATTTTAACTATTTGAACCTTAGCTTTACCTCAATGCTCTTGCCAACCTGTGCCTAATACTTTTCAGAATTTGGCAAGCAAGGTTTACTCTCTCCCTCCAGGGAGAGAGAGAGAGAGTGGACTCCATTCCAAACAAAGGAATATTTTCATGCATATTTATTCAATGTGTCACCTTGTCCATATGTGGAACAATCAAACTTGTTTGTATATTCTTAAGCATGGTGATGGGTTTCCGCATGTGACATCCAGTTGATTAAATAAAAATGGTCTATCAGCTATTATTTTTCCTCCTTCAGCTCTGTCATTAGACTCTTCTAGCTATCGAGTTCATCACCACAGAGGCATGCCATGAAATGAGTTTCTCTCAGTCTCCTGGCCAACAATCCCCAAACAATATTGGCCATTCACTTCAAGGCTGTTTGTGGGATATCACTGTGTGCAAACAGGCTGCAACATCACCTACAAATACACAGCCACTACACTTTACAGTTTATCTTGTGAAGCACTTTGACATGTCCTCCAGACATGAAAGGTGCTATTCCAAATGCAAGGATTATTATTATGATGTTGTTGGTAGCATGATATCACAACATAACTAGTGCCATTTCTATTTACTAAAACATTATTTATGTAGATGTTACACTTTGTTCTTTTTAATTATATTAGAAATTGATGTTTTCAAAATATACAGAATATATACACAAAATATACAATCAATTCATTTTACAGTATATTCTGTGAAGCACTTTGAGACATCTCAAAGACACAATAAGGCGCGATATCAAATGCAAGGATTATTATTATTTCTACCTGGTTAGCTAGATAACTGCCAATAAGATCAGCAACATTGTACAGTATTTTGTTATACAGCACATTTTGATCATTTCCATCAGTGGGAAAGCTTTCATTCATTCTGCCCACTTTCTGGAACTCTGTCCCAGAGTACCTCAGCATTGTCTCCCTCTTCACCTTCAAAACAATACAATACAATACAACATTTACATTTGTATAGCGCCTGTCACTTTGGGAGGATGCTGCCATAACCCCTATAACATTTTGAGACTGACATGAAAGGCACTATATAAATAAATAACATAATAATCCTTGCATTTGATATTGTGTCTTTCACATCAGGAGGACATCTCAGAGCCCTTCACAGGATTTACTGTAAAGTGTACAATTTAGTTAGGGAGTGTTTAAACTAGGCACAGGGGTGGATGAAATAGGTGCAGGAGAGCACCCAAGCCAATTAGGGAAAACCTTAAGGTGTACCAGTGTAATGGGTCTAACTCCAAAAATTGGCACAAAAGAAGCAAAAACTGCTTATAAAGTAAATGGGAAAAGCAAAAAAACTGTACTTGTATTAATGCAAGAAGTCTGGCAAACAAGATACGTGATCTGAAAAGTCTTGTAGGGTATGATAGATTAGACATCATTAGCATCAGAGACATGGTGGAATAAATCCAATCAATGGGATATGTATCTGGAAGGTTATAAACTGCTTAGGGAGGACGGTATCAGGAGAAGAGGAGGTGGTATGGCACTATATGCAAGCTCCATTATTGAGACACAAGTGAAAGAGGATACAAAAAAGGAAAGGGCAGACACAGAATTACTTTGGGTAGAATTAAAAGATGGTAACAGAGGTAAGCTGTTACTGGGGGTCTGCTATATACCCCCAAGCCAGGGAGAAAGCCTTGACCTGGAACTATGGGATGAGATAAGGAAGGCCACTAATAAGGGACCAACCATAGTGGTTGGCGATTTTAATTTTTACCTGAAATTGATTGGAATAATAATATGTCTACCGGTAATAAAGGGAAAGGGTTTCTAGAGTTAAAGGAAGACTCTTTTATGACTCAGTTTATAAAAGAGCCAAAAAGGGGAGATAACATCTTGGATTTGATAATGAGCAACAGGGACAACCAAATCTCCAACATAAAGGTGGGAGAAGCATAATGAAACGGCAATCACAATGCAATCACATTTGACATCACAAGAGCTGGTGAGGTTATAAAAACGCAAACAAAACTGCCAAATTTCAAGAGGACTGACTTTATGCGCTTGAGAAGTCTAGTCGCAGTGGGCCTGGCAGATTTAAATATGGCAATGGGAGGGGAGGACCCTTCATGTTCCTTCAAGGAGGTGATTATGAAGACAGTGGAACAATGTGTACCCATGAGAAGCAAAGGTACCAAGCTTAAAGGCACTCTTGCCTGGTTGGATGGGGCGACAAAGCAAATCATAAAGAGGGAAAAAAAGGCATTTAAGGCCATGAAGGAAAATGGCACGGAAATAAGTCAGACTCAATACCAGAAAGCATGCCAGGACTACAAAATGGCATCAGAATGGCAAAGAAATGCTTTGAATTGAACATGGCAAGAGATGTGAAGGATAATAACAAAAAGTTTTTTAGTTACATTAAGAGTAGAAGAAAAACAAGCAATGGAATAGGACCACTGAAGGTGGATTTGGGAGACAATATGACAAATAATGCTGCACAGGCTGCAATAGTGCTAAATAAGTTTTTTGTATCAGTCTTTACCAAGGAGAAGACGGGTAACTTATCTAAATTGGAAAGAGAACTCAAGGATTTTGCAGAAAAAGGTTGTGGCACTATTCATATCACTACCAGCATGGTTGTCAAACAGCTGTGTTGAGATTTATTTACCATCATTTATAAAAACATTAAACAAAAGAGGTCCCAAAACAGAACCCTTGTGATATGAACTTAAGGTAAATAAATCTCAGGGTCCACATAAATTGCATCCAAGGATACTTAAGGAACTAAGGAAGTCGTAGAAACTCCCTCAGGCTCCGAAACCCTTACCCATGCATTCGTCACATCAAGGCTCAAAAATGAAAACTCCCTCCTCATCGGCCTTCCCAACTCTTCCCTTCAAAAGCTGCAGATCATCCAAAACTCTGCAGCTTGTGTACTCTCGTGCACCAGGCTCCGTGACCCCATCACTACCACCCTCGCCCGACTCCACTGGCTCCTCATCCCTCAGAGAATCAAATTCAAGATCCTTGTCCTTACTTTCAAGGCCATCCATGGCCTTGCCCCCTCTTACCTCTCTGACCTGCTGACTCCCTACCAACCTGCCCGCTCCCTCCTTTCAGCGGGCTCTGACCTGCTCCATATCTCCCACCCGACCCACCCTCCCATCAGTGGTTGGGCTTTCAGCCTTTCGGTCCCCATGCTCTGGAACTCCATCCCACGGTCCCTTCGCCCTGCTTCCTCCCTTGCCTCCTTCCAGGTCGGCTTCAAGACCCCCCTCTTCAATCGTGCCTTCGGTCGCCCTCCCACCTCTCTGCCTTCCCTCAGCCTAACTCCACCCCTCTCCCATGCTCGGGTCCTGACCCCTGACTGTCCAGCGCCTTGGGATGTCCTCCCAATGTGAAAGGCGCTCTATAAATTTATTTTGTTGTTGTTGTTATGGGATATAGTGCAAAAGTAATTTGGAACATATGTGCATGCGACCGCCAGGAAGATGGAAGGCGAACTAGATGGAACTTGATCTTTTTTCATCTAGTTTTACTTATATTCTTATAAATGACCAATTTGAATGTAAAGTGTTGTCATTGTAAAGTGCGTTGCCTATTCCTTACTTAATCTTCAGATTATCTGAAAATGTTCTACACAATAATTCACAGGTAAAATAGAGAACACAACTTTGTTAAAGAGTTCTTTCAGCCTTTAAAAAGATAATCTTGAGGAAATGCTATTGCAGGCCCAAGAAGGTGAATGGAAATAATGTCACGGAAGTATAAAAAAGTCTTGAGCCAAATTCCACAAATTGTTCACTGACTGAATGCACTTTAGTGCTAATCATAAATTTTAACGTTCAAGGTGCGCGTGTGCTTTTTAAATCACACATGTTCATCCGCCTGCTACTTTAGAATGATTAAACACAGTAGATTACAAAGTTATTCCTCCCCCGCCAATCCACTCCACTCCCATGGAATATTCTGCGAAGTTGTAGTCGTGATGCCATAACCTTCAGATGCTTATGAGATTGCCAAGCAATTCTAAAACTGTTCACTGGTCTTTTTCCCTTCGCTAGGAGCTAATATGACCAAGGAATAAAATGAGTTGTCACATGCTTCAAACACCTTAGTGTTGTGAGCTCTAGTTGAAAACAGAAGTATTTGTGCCAGTCATTCAAAGTACGGGTTGCCTCGCATCCCCTCCCCCCTCTTAAAAACTCTTGTCTGGCAAACAGCCTGAGGGGAGAAGGCAAACGATGAGGAAGGAAGATGAAAGATCATTGTATCACAAGGCATTCCACCACTGAAATAATGATGGCATCCTGCTGAAACTGATTTCAAGTGACTCACTGGCTGCACCTGGTGCCTTTAAATTCTGAATGATGAAGGCTAAGTGCAAACCCAGTGTCAGGTACAATCTGATCTAATCTCTATGGTGAGTGACATAATCACACAAAGATAGCGACCAACAGAACTTAATAATATTCCACAAGTACAAGTGAGAAAACATACCTGTTTGATGGACTGTGGCTATTTGGTTAAATGTTTCAATTGGAAATTAAAGAATGGAAGATTCATATCTTAGATGATATTTCATATCTATGTTGACAAAACTGGGTGGAATTCTTACAGTTGTAGTCATTTTGAGAAAAACAAAAAGATTCTAACCCTCTGTTTTTTGTGTCATTATAAATGTCTCTCTTCCATGTACATTTGCCAGTCTGATTTCCTATGAAGCAGTAATAGGTGGCTTGATGGCATGCACAGTGTAACACTTTACTTGACTTCACAGAGGCACATCTATTTGCCAACGCTCTCACATGAGGACCTGAATTTAGCAGGTAGGCGACATTGGATTTGGACCTCGAGAACATCAAGGTGGCTGGCACGTCACAAGCTGTCCCGTAAAGGTCCTACCACCATGCTGAAGACAGATGTCCAGCTGGTGAGGAAACTCTGAAGCTTGGGATAACAGCTGCTGGAAGGCATTACCAGCAATCCGAGTTCTGGATTGTGTCATTTATAATGACACAAAAAACAGAGGGTTAGAATCTCCACCTTGATTGGTTTGCAGAGAGATAAGCACCTGCTGCTCAAGCGCCGCACCTCCAACTGATAGAACCATCACTCAATGGGATGGGATGCAGGTCTGAGATACAGACAGGAAGATAGTGGCAATGCTCTCACCCATTTCATGCTGAGCTGTGTTGTCCACGAGGAAGCTCGGAGGCAACTCCTGGTATCTACCTTGCGAGGGCTTAAACCCACACTTGTTGGTAGCTAGGTTAGCGCTAAAATGACTAACTTGTGACTATTCTCCTGGGGGTGGGGGATGGGAGGAGGGGGCAGTAAGCGGGGTCTTTTTGGAGTTGAACTGGCTCCAAGGTGACATATTTGGCAATGGAATATCAGAACCAAGCCAACTGTTGACAAGGAAATGAATGATGTTACCAGAGATAGATTTGTTTATGGGGGATGGGGATCATAAAAACAAGCAGGATAAACAGAATGTACCTGCAGTGAAAGTCATTAAGCACTAGCACTTAAAGCTTCAGATGTTTACATTCTTCCAACCATTTAAGACGAATGATTCAGCAACAAATAATTAGGAACAAATGTTGATCAGTATCAAACGAAATGATTACTTAACTGTTTATCTCCCTAGCTGTTTTTATCTCCCTAGCTGTTTCCCAACAAAGCTGGGAAGCGACACTTTTTCCAGTAGCTTTGAAAGGAAAGGTAACTTAAGACTCAGTTCAACAATTTGCCCAATTCAGGACACTCTGAAATGCTAAGAAAATGAAATAAATTTAGAACCAGGTAAAATTTCTCCTCATGTATAAATAATAAAAATTAAAACCTGCCCAAGATATTTTAAACAAAAATATTGGCATTACCCAGGTACTATAGCAAACTGTAGTGAATTAATGCCATCAATGTTTTGGAGGTAACTAAACCTGACAGGTTAACTACGTGGGTAGTATTCCAAAAGAGTGTTTACCACTCTGCAGGGATCATCCTAAAACATAACAGGTTTAAGAACTTGTGCAGTGAGTTTTGGAGAAAACAGCACAGCATGTTTTTTTAAATCAACAACTTCCATCAGTTTATCGCCTTCCAGACCCTGAACGTTGGCATTCAGAAGTCCCCAGGGAAATTAAATGGCCTTGCTACGAGGAATGTAGAAGGAGTGCCAAACAACAATGTAGCTGCAGTACCCACCCATTTGAGTGCCAGGCCAAGTGCAAGATGCCAGCTATGCTTCCAGCAACCAAATCATAAGAGTGGGTTCCCAAGAATGTCTAGAGGCAGCAACATTAACTGGAGCAGGCCAGGCCTTGTGAGAAGCATTGGCTCCAGCGTAAGTGAGTAAACAAGAGGAGCTAGCTTACCACGTCTGTTTATTTCTAAGAAGCTAAAGAGGATTTACTCAGCATTCTCCCAAAATTTTCATTGGTCAGAGCGCAAATCCTCTCAGCGATTTATATTTCCCCATTCAGTGGTCAAGCTTCCCAGTGTCCTTGCCAACAATCCCCCAAATAAAATTGCTCATTCACTTCATACTGAGCTGTGTTGACCATCAAGAAGCTTGCAGGGAGATCCTGGTTTCGCCATCCACCTAGTGAGGGCTCAAACCTGAGCTTCTCGGATGTCAAATCACCGATTAGTGACTGTCCAACTTGATGCAGAGCGGAGTCTCCTTCGAGCTGAACTGACTCCAAGGTAATGTGCTTGGCAAAGGAATATCAAAAAATCAATAAAAGAAACAATTGTTACATTTGATAACATGTATGCCTTTCACATAACATAACATGTAGGAGCAGGAGTAGGCCATTTGGCCCTTCTAGCCTGCCCTTCCATTCAATCATGGCTGATCTTCTAATCTAACTCCAGCTAATAACCTGACCCGGCCTTATCCCCATATCCCTTAATCCCTTTTGCAATAAGAAATATATCTATCTCAGTCTTGAATAAGACTGAGCGTCAACATAGGAAGGACGTTTCAAAGTGCTTCATATAATATAATGTACAGTGTAGTGACTAGGCATGTGTGAGCGAAAGTAGCGGTCTTGTATTTGGTTCCTGAGCTAGGCCGGTTGGATGGCAGGATTTGGGAAGGTGAGGACTGTTCAAGTCCTGACCTGACCCCCTGTGTCCTGTCTGTGCTGGTGCTATCTATTCACTGGAGATATCTATTTTAATCCCCTTTTCCTGCTCCTTTCCCACACGTGTTAATATTTTCCTGCTCCTTCCCTATATGTGTCAATATTTTTCTTCAAGTATTTATCTAATTGATTTGCTGTTACAGATTTGACTTAAAAGGTTGTGTATGGTAAAGCATTCCATACTCCAGAAATCCTCTGTGTGCTATAAACAATCTTCTAACTCATCACTTTTCTTCTGTAGATAAACCTTAATTGATATATTCTTGTTGCTGACTCACCAAACAATGAGAATAGCCTTTTTCTATTTATCCTATCAAAACCATTCATAATATTGAAAATTCCAGTTGGTCTCCCTCTTAATCTTCACTATTCCAATAAAAAAAACGTTCTCTATATATAACTATAAACTCTTATCCTTTCTAAGTGAAACATCACTGTACCTTTTAAAACATTTTTGGATCAGCTGGATATCTGGCATATGTGGAAATCCATCACCATAATTAAAAATATCCAACCCAGACTGATAGTTCATGTGGTACCCACTTACACATGGAAATTTCCCTGTGTCTGGAATTGAATATGAACTCTCTTCCTGGAGGAATGCACCCCATTTAGCTTATTAGGCACAGATTGGCAAGAGCCAAGGCATGAGGACTGCAAAGTATGCGTTGGGTGTTGCTGGAGTTTAATCAACTAAAACTGCTTAGCTTGTTATCGACAGCACTGTCTGGCAATTATCCCACTGCTTGTTCAGTTCAGACTCCCTTACCCATTAAGGTGTTTGTTTAGAGGGTTAACAGGAGATGAGTGGGAATAATTCTTACCCTCAGTGATTGATCTGTCCCCCAAGTCCTACCGATGAGCTAGGCTGATTTGTCATCAGCAGTGCGAGGACCCATCTGGCTCAAGAACCTGACCTACCGAGACCGCCATGGAGTATTGACTCATTTCTGACATTCTGTTCCCAAACACAACACCTTAGAGACATCTTAGTTCCAAGGAGAACCTGCTTTCCTTCCCCTTCCCTTTCCCCCGAGGGTAGTCGTGTGTTTTTCACCTTGATGTCCTTTTTATAGCAGGATGCCTAACATTGGATACGATACAGAAAATGTCTGGTTTTACATACAGTGCTGATCAAAGAAGTTTCACAGCATAAAAGTTACATGTAAATCCTCACCAGTGTTCCTTAAGGATGATGTTACAGTGAAAACATAATAATGCTTCATGTGATTTTAAAAGTAATCAATGTGGCAGTGGAATGGTTCCGTTAGATTTAATAGTATTCCACGTGATCGTGTAATTGTTCTGTATGATTTAAGGTTAGTTTTATGTGATAGTCTAATCATTTCATGTGATTTAAGGTCATTCTGGTAATTCCATGTGACAGTGTAATGGCTATTTGTGATTTAAGGTCATTCAGTGTGAGAACGTAATTGTTCCATGTGATTTGCTACATGCCACATGTGACTAAGTACTGATAAATTCCTCTTCTAGATAATACATGGTTATGTTCATGTCTTAGGCAGTGTTCAGCCAAGCAGTTTAATGGAAAGAGAATTGAAGGTGCAGCAGAAATAATCCTAAATGTAAATGTAATGCTTACAGCACAGGAGCAGACATTTCGCCCACAAATATACAGTCAATTCACTTTACAGTCTATTCTGTGAAGCGCTTTGAGACGTCGAGAAGACATGAAAAGCGCTATATCAAAATGCAAGGATTTTTATTATTATGCTTTTTTTTACACAGTTTCAGGTACTATCACTCACATTGGAGTCCTGTAGCTCAGTGGTTAGAGCACTCGCTTTGCAAGTGAGAGACCTGAGTTCAATTCCAGGCAGAGGGCGAAACCTTGGGCAAGTTTCCTTACTCCACACGCCTAATAATAATCCCTTCAAAAACCCAAAACAATAATAAATTGGTCATTTTCAATCTACGACTGTTTGTGGGACATTGCTGTGCGCAATTGGCTGCCGCGTTCGCCCACAAATATACAGTCAATTCACTTTGCAGTATGTTCTGTGAAGCGCTTTGGGACGTCCTCCCGACGTGAAAAGCGCTATATCAAATGCAAGGATTATTATTATTATTATTATTATTATTATTATTATTATTATCACAGAAGGCTTGTAACGGCACAGATTAAATACACTCTATTGCCAAGTATGCACAACACTGACCTGACAGCACACTGACCTCAACAAATACATTTAAGGATATGTTCGGTTAGGTTTTGCACAACATTCTGTCCAAGATGTAGTAAATACATTCTATTCAATTTCCCTTTGTACAGTCACACGACACTACCTGCGTAAATCTACAGGTAAATAATATGTAGTTATCATGGTCCATTCACCAAGATACCCTGGTGAGATGCAATAAGTACAATTTAAAGCTTCCCCACTATATTTCTACATGTACAATCACGCAACACAACCTGCGTAAATCTACAGATAAAGGATAGATGTTCAGATAGACATCACATGGCACATCCTCTAAAATAACAGAGTAAGATATAATAAAACCTATGTATGTGCTGTGGCTTCAGATTAAGGTCGTATTGATGCCCTAAGATGCACATGGCTCTCGTTTTAGTTTTTTTGTGCTGAGCATTTTTTCAGATTTAGTAATTTTGTGTCTTGGTCATCCAGAATGTACCAGATGACCATGAATATAAAGCAATAGTAAAAATATCAAGGCATTTTTGTCAACAAAAATTACATTTAAAATCTATGTTTGTAGCTATTCATGAAGCAAATGCACAAACAAAGTCTGTGGATAGTTTCATCGAGGAAGCAGATAGGTTTCTGATGGAGAAAGGGGATTGAGGAATAAGTGTATGTGCATGGAAAATGAGAGTAACCAGATAACCATAACGATCATTTCTGGTTTTGTTCATTGCTATTTGTGAAACTATTTTGAAACATCCTGAATTGCATTTTGGCTAAATATAAAATATTCAAGAGTATTTTTTCCAGATGGAACCAAATATGGATTTTTTTTCTTCTTTCCTCTTCCTCACTTTCCATTCCACTGGGATTCACCAGATCATCTCACACCATTTCAATCACAACAACACCAGTATCAGATTGTTCTTCCCTTCCCTTCTCTCTTTTCAGTGGGGCTGGAAGCTTCACAATCTTGTACACCCGATTCATTGCTTATGGTCCATTCACTATACTGGTGAAGTCAAGCACAGAATGGGTAACTGCTTTGCCAATCATCTCGATTCAGTCTGCCAGTATGAATCTGAACGCTCTACTGCTCATTTCTTACCATTTCCCCCTCCCTGGCCTCATTCAACACACATCTCACAATACTTTTGGTCTGTTGTCTTTCCCCTCCCCAAACCCCTCAGTTCCCACTCGAGCTTGGGTCCCCATCCAGCTTTGAAACATCCTCTTAATGTGAAAGATGCTGGCTAAATGTAAATCGTATTGTATTACTTCAATTCTCCTCCTACTCTTTCTCTGGCCTTTCCATAAGAAAGATAAACCACAAGGAATGACAACGGAAAAGATATTTCCACTGGTTGCGAAGTTAGAGGCTAGAGGAATCAACTCAAGACCAAAGGGAGCGAAGAGGAAGATTAGGAGGAGTTTTGTACACAGACGTTTGCTGAGGTGTGGAATGCTCTGCCAGGTGCGGTGGTCAAGGCAGATTCCATATTAGCTTTGAAGGGTGAACTAGATAGTATCTAAAAAGGATTAATATTCATGTATCTGGGGAAGAGCTGGATAAATGGAACTGATTGATTGGTTTGCTTTGTCAAAGAGGCACCAGTTGTGGGTCTCAAAAAATAAATGTTTCTCAAATTGAATATTTCTTGATTTATGGCATAAACCTATGCTATTTTATTTCTATAATTGTTTTGTTGGACAACCAAAAAGCTTGGCCACCACTGACATACACGATGGGCTGAATAGCCTTATTCTGTCCGGTAAAGCAAGAAGAACACAATCCTTTCTCCATCCAAAGATGAACTTTTTAAATTGAGCGGCTTCAGGCCAAGGTTGCTCAAATTGGTAGAAACATTTTGGCCTGGGAGAGTGTGGATTTTGCTCCTGCTTATTAGATCAGTAAAAATTGAATAAAAAACACTAGACAGAAGTCCAGCTGGGTGACTAAAATTTAGGAATAATATTAACCTCAAGAGAGAATAAAGATGGTGTGATTCAGATGTGAAAGGAACATTCAACTGCCCAGGAGGGAAGCGCAGTGTAAACCACCACAAGTAATACAGTACTTTAAAACTTTGCAAACTTAACCCCTTGCCTCTGAACACAACTTCAGTCTCGTGATGTAAACTATTCAATAGGTGTAACCACTCAATGCTTGGCATTCAAGCTTCAGTGTCCATAGTTATTATCGTGAAGCTCCAGCCAAATGTTTAGCCTATAAAGCTGAGTGGGCATCAAGCAACAATGACACATCATCCTCCCTTACATTGCCAGAGAAAACAAATGTATACTCACCGCAAAAAATGACAAGGATCAGGCTCCCCTTCGAGACTGTCAGAAACAGGGAAACAGATTTAAATCCATTAGTAAATAACCAGGCATGGAATGCTCTGCCATTACCTGTGAGGATTTGAATCAACTATTGCCCCCAGTGCTGCCACCACCACAACCGCCAAAAGAGAAGATGTAGAGAAATATTTTGGTTTAATTTCAGGCACCCTTCTCTCCCTGCAATTTATTCTTGTGGCTTTGTCTCCAGACACAAATACCCCAATCGACTTGCCTGGCACAAATAATCATTATTGCAAGAAGAAGAATCTTTGCATTTGATTTTGTGCTTTACCACATTGAAAAGTTTCAAGACGGTTTGCAGGATTATTTTTCTGTAAAGTGTAACCACTGTGAATGTGTAGGTGATCGCAGCAGGAAACACATAGAGTCAGGTAGGGTGGGCCATCAAGTCCAATGGCTCCATTGGATCAGCTTCGACGTTTGGGATGGAGTCAAAGAAGAACACACCCAGGGTTAGTCTTTAGTTAGGAACTGGCTCAGCTGCATTTGATAATAATAATAAATAATAATAATATTAATAATATTATTAATTCTTGCGCTTGATATGATCCGCTTTCACATCTTCGAGATGTCTGAAAAAACAAATGTGATATTTATAAATAAATAATAATCCTTATATTTGATACAGTGCCTTATCACGTCTTCGAGACGTCTCAAATGAAAGACATATGCAGCAATAGTGGAGTGGAATCACTACAACAAAGACATTGCAAACGTATGTAAATACACGTCGAAAACATGGGCCGTTTTCAAATATTCCACAGTCAATTCAAACTTACAGAGAATATGCAATAATTCTTACATTTTCAAATATAACTTTGTAAACAAGCCATTGATGCTTTTACAGTTGCAAGTTGCTTGTATTTAATTGATACACATTTACATAAGAAGAAAGTGGACTTGAGATGCAAGTTAGATTCATTTAAATGCATGGAGAACAGTTTGTGGGAATTGTATGTTTAATATACAAATCTATGTAATTATGTTGTCACTCGAAAAACATGTATCTATTGAGTATACTCGTTGTTGTTTGATTATTCAGTGGAGAATTTTTTTAGATGACTGTTTCAATTGAATATTCGAAGAGCCTGATTAGAGAAAGTTTTACTGCATTCATATACACATTGTCAGTGGGAATTGTCTGAGACCCATAATTTCTGCTGAAGCTGAGGTGGCTGTGAAGCACACGATGATCCTTTATAAGCCACATGTGGCTCATGGCTCTATGGTTTGAAAGCGTTGACTTGGAAGCAGGCATCAGGCAGAGGATGCATTTTAGGCTTGTTGAGTGAAAAACTTTACGGTAACACTTTCCAGAATTATGAACTTTTACATATTTGTGTCTGCAATATGTTTGTTGGCTGTCTCCGCACTAATAACACATAATGAAAGGTTTTACTCACCAAAGTCTTTATCAGCAAGGGGGTCCAACTCTTTGCAAAGGAAAACATCTAATCATTATTTACAGACCTGTAATTTTCTTAAAACCTTCAACATGCATGATTGGGAACACAAACATTTGGCTTAATATTTTCAGTCTGGCACAGTGGTAGTAAACCATTATTCATGCAATGAATATGCTGAAAATAAATGTTCTAGAAATTATGTTCCTTTACAACGAAAGGGTAACAGTCACTGTGACCGTATATTCAGATTAACTGAAACTTGTTTGCTTACTGCGGCTAAGAATTCAATAAAATCCTTTGCCTTGGTTATGGTATAACATGGTAAATATTGAAATGCACAATCACCATTATTTCATCCTTTGGAAGTTAAATTCCTGTCTTATAATAATCCTTGCATTTGAAATAGTGTTTTCTCCCTGCTTTATGCTAACTCTCTGCTTGTCAGTCTACCCAAATCTTCCCTCCACAAGCTGCAGATTATTCAGAACTCTGTAGCTCATGTCCTCTTCCGCACCAGGTTCAGTGACCCTACAACCAGCATCCTCATTCAGCTCCACTGGCTCCCCATTCCCTCAGAGGATTGAGTTCAAACTGCTCATTTTCGCCTTCAAAGCCCTTCATTGCCTTGCTCCTCCCTATCTTTGTGACCTGTTAACTCCATACTGACCTGTCCGGTCCCTCCGCTCAGCAGGTTCTGGCCTGTTGCATGTCTCTCACTCTGCCCATACCACCATCAGCAGTTGGACCTTCAGCCTTTTTGCCCCTACCGTTTGGAACTCCATCCCACAGTCGCTTCGCCTTGCCCCCTCCTGGCTTAAAAAAACCCTCTTCTTCAACCACACCTTCCGTCACCCTCCTACCCTACCTTCCCTGACCTCCATCCCCCACCCCAATCAGATCCAATTCTCTGACTGTCCAGCGCGTGTCCTGACGGGAATGTAATTTGTTGTTGTTGTTTTTATGTTGGGAGGACATCTCTAAGCGTTTCTCATGAAATAATAAAAATCCTGGCATTTGATAATAATCCTTAGTTTTTATACAATCACCTTTCATGTCAGGAGGATGTTTCACAGGAATTACTATCAAGTGTAGTGTTTGTATTTGCAGGCCAACACAGCAGCCAATTTGCACACAGCAATGTCCCACAAGCAGTCATAAAGTGAATGACCAATTTTATTTGGGGGATTGTTGGCCAGGACACTGAGAGACACTCCCACCTCTTTTTCATCTAATGTTGTGAAATCTTTAACCTGAACAGCCAGACGGGATCTTGTTTTGATGTCTCTTCCGAAAGACGGCACCTCCAAAGTGCAACACACCCCAGTACTAGTGTTAGCCAGACTAGTGGTGGCCAACCTGTAGCCTTGAGCCAGAAGTGGCCCATGAAACCATCAAGAAGAACCCCCCAAACGATTCGCACCAGTCTCCGTAAGTTGGTATTTGATCATAGGTATGCTTTCAGATTTTTGCTTGATTGAATATTTCTTGATTTATGGCATCAAAGACATAATGAGGTGCTATATCAAATTCAAGCATTAATGTTATAAATCAAAAAATATTCAATCACAAAAATTTATTTTGTTGGTCGACCAAAATGGTTGGCCATCACTGGCCTAGACTGTGTGAGTTCAAAGACTTGAACCCACAATTTTCTGACTCAAAGGTAAGAGAGTTGCCAACTGAGCCAGGCTGACTCACGACCTATTTATTCATTGAGCTTTCTTCTTTTGTTTTAATGTTCTTCACGTTTATAAGGTGAGCCTTCATCCATTATGGGAATTGAGCACCATCGTCTTAGGTTCCAATGGCGGCATCAGGACACCCAAGCCAGTAACAGCTTGGATAAATACACAATAACATTTTGATTATTCTGCTCTTGCAAAATGTTCTAATCTACAGCTTGAAGCTCATTTTACTCATTTGCATCAGTATGAATTTCCAACACACTGGCTATTCTTATGATGTCAAGCTCTACCATTCTGGTTCTTATTTTCCCTGAGTTATAAAAGTAAAGTTCATTGAATACATGTTTCTTTATTCCTGGCTTTGCCTTCTGGAAATGTTAATGTCAAGTACTGGAACAATGTTAACTTAATAAGAGTTTACATGTGTAATGTGTCAGTTGCGAGCTGAAAGATTGAAGCCGGCACCATTAATTGTAAAACAATAAATGAGGTCGCTGGTGAAATGAAACACAACCCTGTGGTTCATGATGTGCTGGGCCAGTGTAGAAGAAACTGTGTTCTGTATATTGGGTTCCAGTGGATTTGCTGTAAAAATACTTAAGAGCTGATTAACAGTTGAGCCTGAAGGTTAGAAAATAGAGAGCTCTGGGAATCAAAGCGGATTATGATAAAATGCAGATTTCATTGCCTCTGCACAGATGTTTTGAGATGTAGTCACAAGTCTGCAAGTTTCTTAGTGAAAATTACAACGCATTTAAACTATCAAATGACTCCATCTTAATCATTGCACGAAGTCTCTTTGCTTGGCTGTGATACCACCAGTTACTTGTAAACATCTGTTTATACATTTAACAGAGGCAATTAACAAAATACTGGCTCATTCATTAGTTTCTACATAAAAGGCAGGATATTTGATTTGCACATTAGAGGCCTAAAAATATTCACAGTCATAAGCTGGTGACCATTGTCTTTAAAGACAAGACTACAGATTTTGTAAATATATTAAATTAAGTCACAATTTGGAAACAAATTTTCCACAGTTCTTTCATATTTGGGAGAATGTCTCAAAGCGCTTCACAGGATATACTGTAAAGTGCAGTGACTACGTATTTTGTAGGCAAATACAGCAGCCTACAAAATGCAGCAGCCTATGTGCACACAACAGTGTCCCACAAACAGCCATGAAGTGAGTAACCAATTTTATTGTATTATGTTTAAGCAATTTGCTTTTTTTGTGAAATCAGAAGAGCAACAGACTTGCTAACTGCAAACAAAAAATACAGCTGTCAACAGTAAAGGATGATAACTCTGATTCTTCTCCAGGACGCAGATTAGATTACTTGGTGGTTCTGAACTACACGTTGTAGTTGACGCGGACTGGATTACCCAGCGCCAACAAACCCCAGTAAAAGACGATAACTCTTGACTGTTCTCCAGGACATGGATTGAATTACCCGCCAGTTCTAAATTACGCATTACAGTTGTACCAACTGAGTGCTACCAACTGAATGAAGCAGTTGAAAGCATAATCTTTATCTCCTATATATAATATGCTAATGTGCGTTAATTAAATAAGTTTTGCTCGATTGTAACATCTCAAGTCTCTGCCTGCCTTTACCATTTACCATCAGGGTCTAAACAAACTTGTGAGCATATACAACAACAACAACAACAACAACAACAAGATTACATTTATAGAGCGCCTTTCACGTCAGGAGGACATCCCAATTACCTTTGACCAGGGTAAATATTGCTTACACAAGTTGGAAGCTGGCTATCCTTTTGAAGTGAGCCAGTCAGCTAGAGAAATGTTGGCCAGGACACCAGGAGAAACTCCATTCTTTGGAGTTTTAAATAGTGCCACATCACCTTTTACATTCACCTGAACAGTTAGACAGGATTTCTCAACTGAAGGAAGGCACCTTCAACAAGGTAGAACATTCCACACCCCCAACTCTAATTGGAGTGTCAGATTAGACTATCTAAGTTCAATGTCCCGATGTAAGCTTTGAATCCACAACCTTCTGGCTCAGAGGCGAGAGTGCTACCAACTGAGTGAGGCTTTGAATTTGGATTTTTTGGTAAGCAAATGTCAGGGTCCACACCTCAATAAAGTGAACCTGTGCTATAACAAAACACATTATAATAGGGTTCTACTGGATGTAGGATGTTTAAGGGAATCTGACAGATACTTTTTCATTTTGTCTGTTCTGAGAACTGTTTGGCTTTAAGGATTGCCTGTATCCAAATATTTTTCAGTTTCAATAAAACATTTCACAGAAATTTAGATAGAATCTTTTATGCAGATATTAAATGAAAGAGAAAGGTGAGTGAGGTTTTGAACACTAAAAGCCTCAATTATACCACTCAAGCTCAGTTTTTTAAGATAAAGATCGAGTAACTTATTTAGTATTCTAAATGGACATTTGAGAACCAAAATTCCACATTTCAAAGAGCGTTACAGGATTTACTGGAAAGTAAAATATAGTAACTATATTTTTGTAGATGAATGCAGCAGCCAGTTTGTGCATAGCAACACTCCACAAACAACAACCAAGTGAATGACCAATTTTATTTGGGGGATTGTTGCCCAGGTCACTGGATGAAAGTCCCTTCTCAAATCCCCATATTCAGCCAGTTTTATAACATGTTTCACATTGGGAAGACATCTTAAAGTATTTCACATCCATGCCACGACTTATTCTGCCTTCACCCATCTCCATAGCATCGCCCAACTCTGCCACTGCCTCTCCCCTCAGGCCATCGAGACACTCATCAATGTATTCATCACATCTAGGCTTGACTACGCCAACTCCCTGCTTGTCGGTCTTCTGACCTCTTCCCTCCACAAGCTGCAGATCATCCAGAACTCTGCAGCTTGTGTTCTCTTCCTCACCAGGCTCCGTGACTCTATCAACCCCACTCTCGCCCGGCTCCACCGACTCCCCATCCCCCAGAGGATAAAGTTCAAAATCCTCATCTTCAAAGCCCTCCACAGCCTTGCTCCTCTGTGATGTGCTGTCCCCATATCAACTTGTCCGCTCCCTCTGCTCAGAAGGCTGTGGCTTGCTCCATGTACCCCGCCCCTCCAATGGTGTTCGTGTCTTCAGCCTCTCCGCCCCCACCCTTTGGAACTCTATCCCAGTCCCTTTGCCTTGCTCCCTCCCTTACCTCCTTCAAAGCATGTCTTCAGACCCTCCTCTTCGACCATACTTCGGTCATCCTCCTGCTCTTACTTTCCCTGCCCTGTACCCCTCCTAATCCCAACCCTCTGCTTGGGTCCAAATCCCTGATTGTCCAGTGCCTTAGATGTCCTCCCGATGTGAAAGGCGCAATAGAAATGTAATTTGTTTTTGTTGTTGTTGTTTCCCACAGTTCTTAAAAATAAGTCTCTAAATGAAGACTGAATTTAAGAATTTTCCATAGTTTTGCATTTTTAGATAAATGGCCTGACAGGCTAAGTACAAACAAATCTATTTACTTGTTTGGGCAACTGAAAGTATTCATATTTGTGGGAATGCACATAATAGCCTGAAGCAAACCAAAATACAGCTTGAATTCCTCCAAGAACACTCCAACGAAGCAAATGGAATAGCCAGCAAAGTGGGTCTAACTCTCATTGAATTATCAAGAGCTGCAGTTGGAGGTCATCTGGGTCGAGGTGAGGAGATTGAACATTTTGAAGATTGATGTTTGGAATGAGTTAATAGTTATGCTTATTGTGTGACACTAGCATGAAATGGAGAGAAAAGCATGTGAATACTTACATTTATTTACATCAAGCCAATTAAACAACTTGTGGGTAGAAATTCTCCAGGGTCTAGATTTCATCTGTTAACAGAATATTTGAGAGGGTGCAGAATTGGGCAAATTGTTTAATTCTGTTTTACAACAACAAGATTCCATTTATAGAGCGCCTTTCACGTCGGGAGGACGTCCCAAGGCGCTGTACAGTTGGGTCAGGATCCGAGCAGTGGGGAAATGGTCAGGGTGAGGAGAGGGAAGGGAGGGAGCGAGGAGGGGGTAGAGAGTCGAGAGGGGAGCTGAAGGCACGGTCAAAGAGAAAGGTCTTGAGACCGGCCTTGAAGGACGAAAGGGAGGAGGCAAGGGAAGGCACTGGGGGATGGAGTTCCAGAGCCTCGGGGCTGAGAGGCTGAAGGCCCGGCCACCGATGGTAGGGCGGTTGGGGCGGGGGATGTGTAGCAGACCGGAGCCAGAGGAACGGAGGGTACGGGCAGGTAAGTAGGGGGATAGTAGGTCAGAGAGGTAGGAGGGAGCAAGGCCGTGAATGGCCTTGTAGGCGAGGATGAGGATCTTGGATTCTAACCTCTGGGGAATAGCGAGCCAGTGGAGGCAAGCGAGGGTGGGAGTGATATGGTCACGAAGCCTGGTGCGGCTTCTTTCTGTATATTAATGACCTGAATCCACAGACCAATGCAAGATAAATAACTTAACAGATGACACCAAGTTTGGGGAGCAATTGTGTGATCATAGAAGACAGCAAAGTTCTTAGAAAGACAACTTGTTAGGGTAGGCACATGGGCTTATAAATGGCAAATTAAGTTTAATAGAGATAAATACAAGGTGCTACATACAGGAAGCAAGAATAGGATAGCTGGAACAGTCTTAAAATCTCCCTCTCCACATTTCCACAGGGGCCACATTAGATTGACCAGATGTCTGCCTATCCCCACTTCATGTTTTATACAGTACTGTCCCATTATAATGTGTGTCATTATAGCACTGATTCAACCATAATAATAATAATCCTTGCATTTGATATAGCGCTTTTCACGTCGGGAGGACGTCCCAAAGCGCTTCACAGAACACACTGTAAAGTGAATTGACTATATTTGTGGGCGAACGCGGCAGCCAATTGCGCACAGCAATGTCCCACAAACAGTCATAGATTGAAAATGACCAATTTATTATTGTTTTTGGTTTTGGAGGGATTATTATTAGGCTCTGTGTGGAGTAAGGAAACTTGCCCAAGGTTTCGCCCTGCCTGGAATTGAACTCAGGTATCTCGCTTGCAAAGCGAGTGCTCTAACCACTGAGCTACAGGACTTCAATGTTGCTCCTAAGGAAACAATATTTTGCCAAGAGTGTTTATGTGCTGAAGGGTCACCTTTCAACACCTAAACATTTCCTCTCCTCAGTCAACTATATATCTTCCTCTTTATAAAACTAGGTTTTCTTGTGTTCACCCATCACAGGCACAATGCTTAAGTAAAAACAGATTGCGTTTTATTATTGTAAAATCAACTAGGTCCTCAAAACGAAACAAATGTTTCAGAAGATCATTAGTTTAAAAAGCCATTTTTTGCTAAAAAAAAGTATATTCTGTATGTGTGTGTGTGTATATAACATTATGCTTTACAACAAAATACAACTAATTTGCTCCAAATGTTATACAGTTGTACCAGCTGACATTTTTGGTGACCATTCTGAGAACATTCACATGCACATTTATTTAAATATAAAATTTCACTATTTGTCAGGAGGCTCAAGTCTGTAGAATTGAATGCTTTCAAGCACTTTCTAATTGTATTGTATTAAAACTCTAAATTATCTTTGAGTAAAGTAAAAATTGCGAGTAATATTTGCCCTGACAGACCAGACACAAATTCATACACAAATTGTAAATTGTCCATTAACTCCAGTCAGACAAAAAATAACACTGACTATATAAACCAGGATGTCTCAGTAAAATGCCATTCCTTTGAGATTAGCTAATTCAGTCAATCTCCTGCACTCGACACTGTTATTGGTTTGAGATCACATCATATTCCAGTAAATGTGTTCCACGTGCAAATGCTAACACACTGGCCACTTTGCTTATGATCAATTGTTGTAACAGCTGAAGCTTTGGTTCATTCTAGCAAGTGAAAAAACATTTCCAAAAGTGGATTAATTCCTGCGTCAGTAGCTGTGTTGACTTAGTATACAAAAGATGAGAACCATTCTTTTGAATGCTGAACTTTATTTGAGCTATGCAGAACATGAATATTGTTATCGGTATATAAAAGCCTTGTAAAGATACTGAATAAGAAATTGCACTGTTTGTTGAAGAGGAGTCCCTACAGAGCTCTTGGGAGTTGTTATTCACCTTCCAGAGATCAGCATCAAATTCAAAGTCAAAAACTCTAGATCCCAAAACACTCATTCTTGCCAACAAGATACTTTGAGATATCCTCCTGACATGAAAAGCGCTCTATCAAATGCAAGGATTATTATTTGATAAGTGGATAGTCATTCTGTAGATTAAAGTTGGGATATGTGTCTAACTCATTGGATTTGGTTGTGTTAGATCAACAACAACAACAAGATTACATTTGTATAGCGCCTTTCATGTCGGGAGGACGTCCCAAGGCTGGACAGTGTACAGCATTTCAGATCCGAGCTGGGGTCAGGGGGGAGAAGGGAGGGGAGGGGAAGGGGGGTGGCCGATGGCATGGTCGAAGAGGAAGGTCTTGAGGCGGGACTTGAAGGAGGCTAAGGAGGGGGCGAGGTGGAGTGACTGGGGGATGGAATTCCGGAGGTTGGGGGCAGAGTGGTTGAGGGGTGCAGACCAATGGCAGTGATTTGTACTCTTTTTTGAACAGAACTGTGAGATAAAACGAAAGGTGCTTTATGGAATAAAATTAATACTTTTGACAATCATACTCTTATCATAACTATTTTGATCACAGCCCTTCTACTTTATTACTTGTATTCTTGCAAAGTATGGGATTTTCAGTTCCTTGTGTTGTCTTAGTAAACTATGAGGAGGTGCAATTTCTTTTCTTAGCGTACGGAGGTTCACTGTGACAAAGTTTGAGAATCTCTGCTCTTAGTCATTGAAGGAGGTGCTTTTTCAGATGAGATGTTAAACTTGTTCACAAGGATTTAAAAAAATCTCATAATACTATTCAAAAAGGCAAAAGTGTTCCTCCAAATGTCCTGGCCAACAATCTTCCAGATAAACTCATAGCTGCTTCTGGGACTTTCTGGCCCAAACGGCTTCTGCATTTGCCTACAAACACAGTCACTACACTTGACAAGATTTCTATGTGGTAACTCACTGTGTCACAGTAAAAAAATTAAAAAGTGTCAAACTTGGTGTTGGTTATTGAGTGAAAGTGAGGTTGTCTATGATGGTTTTGGGTGGGAGCCCTGGCAATCTAATGCAAACTATTGGATCTGATTGCTCAGAGACCATGAAAGTATTGTGTATTTGATCTTTGGCAGTCTGTGGGGATGTGGATGGTTGATCACCAGCATATATAAACCAGGAATTTTAACATCTGGAGGAAGGAAAACAGATGTGACAATGATTATTTTTTTGATTTAAAAAGTATTCATTACATTCATTTTTTTTGCAAACGGACTGTTGAATTAGGCCAATCGTGCTAAAAAATTACTTTCTTCAATGAAGTCAGAGAGTAATGCTGATCAACACTGCTGAATAATTTGTAATGGTTTCAATTTACTGTTTTTTTTCATAACACACCAAATGCAATCCAAACAGTGGACACATTTCAAGCCCCATGTTGAGACTTGGAACTCAAATAGTCTAAAGTAAACTGACACTCAAGTGTAATGCTGGGAGTGTGCTACATGGTCCTTTGGATGAGACATTAAACCAAAGCCCTGTCTGCCTAAGACCAAGAAAGAAAGATTAAGATAAACATAGACTATAATTAAGTTGAGTTATCTAATGCTGACCACTTAATATTTCCTATTCACCTCTAATTTCAAGAAGACTGCTACTTTCTATCGGTGTCCTTTGTTATTCATTTGATAAATAGGCGACAACCCCAGAGTTCGTTTTCCCTGCTGGCTCACAAAGCCATATGTTGTAAAGTAGTTTCTTGAAGCAGCAGGAAGAAAAATATACTTCTCCTGGTATAACAACCCCTGGCATGTTGCCCTCCCACAGTTTACTCTCCCTCTCACACATTTCCTTTTGCACAAACTCTCTGGACCTGCCTTAGTGGCACTCTTCTCTGGGATAAGCAGTGCATTGTGACAACTTCATTCTGAAGCCTCCAGAGCACGTAATCATAATCATAGGATCTTAGAACCATAAAATCATAGAGTATAATAATAATAATCCTTGCATTTGATATAGCACCTTATCACGTCTTCGAGACATCTGAAAGCGCTTCACAGAATATACTGTAAAGTGTAGTGACTGTGTGTTTTGTGGGCGAAAATAGGAGGGAAAGGGAGAGAGGGAGAGAAAGAAAGAAAGAGAAGACACAGAAGGAGGCCATTCGGCTGATCGTGCCCAGAATTAGACATATACTCCAGCTGAGCCCTAACCAGTGATTTATAAAGGTTTAGCAGAACCTCCTTGCTTTTGTACTCTATGACTCTATTTTTAAAGCCAAGAATCCCAGATGCTTTTTTAACAGCTCTATCAACCTGGCCTGCCACCTTCAAAGACCTGTGTCTGCTCCTGAACCCCCTTCATAACTGTACCATTTCGTGTACATTGCCTTTCCTCGTTCTTCCTCCCAAATTGCATCACCTCACACATCTCTGCATTACATTTCATCTGCCATGTGTCTGCCCATTTGACCAGTTCGTCTATGTCCTCCAGCAGTCTGCTACCATCCTCCTCACTGTTTACTATGTTTCCACGTTTTGTGTCATCTGCAAACTTTAAAATGTTGCTCTCTACACACAAGTCATTTATGTATTCATCTCTGGTAACATTTTGAAAAAAAACTAAAATACAGAGGTTTTCAGGGATTATCATGTTACATTTTTAAAAGCGTACAAAGTAATAAAAATTTTAAAAGTGCCTGGAACTATTTTTCAACAGCAAAAAAAAACTTATCAAGCTCCTATAATAATGAAGCTTGGTTACTTGGTCTCTTTGTTGGTCAGCTGGATGTCTGACACCTGTGGATACCCATCACCAGTTAAGGATATCAAGCCTTTTTCCTGAAACGAGTGGGTCCTCAGTATTCCAAGGCATTGCTGATGACAGGGCCATAGAACCCTCCCACTCAGCTCCTGGTAACCCTGCAAGCCAAAGCCCTAACAGGTAGGATGGCCCTTGACTCAGCAGTAACCCAAAGCATATTCTGGGGTCCCCAAGCCTTGGCTCTTGTCAACCTGTGCCAAATTCTTTCTGAAATTAGGTAAGCAGAATGCATCCCTCCAGGAAGAGAGTGCACATTCCATTCCAACAATCTGTTTCAGAAATGTCCATGTGTACGTGAGATGCATTGAAATCTCACTTTGGTTTGGATCCTCTTAAGCATGGTGATGATGTGTCAAAATGTGAATCTAATGCGGCAACCATGGCTTTGCGAGCTTCACTATTGTGATCAGTTTGGTATGGAGATAAGAGGGTGATGCCTCTGGTCAATTTGATGTGATAAGTATCACACAGACTCCAAAACTTTGCTTTAAGTCCGTGTAACTCTCCAAGCTTCCTAGAAAAACAATGTTAAATACTAAATAGAATATGAACAGTCTTGAGTTGCAATTAATAATCTTATATATACATTTAGTCACCCGCATAGTTAGAGTTACAAGACTTACTGCAGAGAATCATAAGACTCTCTGGCTATTCACAGCAGCTTGGCATTCACGTGTTAAGGGAATTTGCATGGGTATCTACAAAACAGCAGAAAAAGTGAAAACGGCATCCATACCTCAAGTACAAAGAGCATTCAAACCACACAGGGCATAAAGCAGACTTATTAGACTCCCAACAAAGGCTGCATTATTAGCCTGAAACCTATAGATACATGTTTTTGTTGTCTACTAGTTGCAGACCTTTGCTGACAGACAATGCAGCTAAATCCTTCCTCTATCAATGTCAGTTTAAAAATAAAAGCCTCCATCTTGCATTGACAATAGGCTTCTGAATTTTCAATCTAGACACAGACTGCTTCACAACTTGAGCGCTGCGGCACAATGGGAGTAATTCATAAAAGAAAATGGCAATTTGCGTGAACAATGATGACCAACAATGTACACTGCTTGATACATATGAATGAATTCAATGGAGTGAAGTTTACAGTGTTTCATAATGTGTCTCAAGCTTGTACTGACCTTGTCCAACCTGTCACGAATAAACAGCTAATTGGTCATATCGGATCACAAGAGAAAATGTGAGCAGTGCAAAGGAAGGTGTGATGTGCCCTTGTACAACATTAAATTGTTAGCTACACTCTGAAGTTAAGCCATCAAATCAAAAAGTAGAAAAAAAAGTTGATAAAGGTAGAAAATTAAATCAAAAATAAAACGTAAGAAAAATGATAGAAAAAAGAGAAAATAGGTGAGATAAAAATTATTGTTTTTTTAAAAAATATCTGCTTTTATAATTATTCAATGGTTTGTTGATATTATACTAATAAAGATATCCTAATATGTGAAGAGCGTTATTGCTCTAAAATTAATATTTTGCTGCATCACAGAGCTGAAAATCTGCTGAAAAATCCAGCCCATAAAGACAGGAGGCTGTCAGCAGTCTAGAGGAGAGAGGACAATGTTTGTATGGAGATATGTTTAGCTGATAAAGAGCAATTCTAAAGGGATATCCTGCTATTAGCATACATTGTCATTGTGTGCTCAACATATTGCATGTGGAACAAGCAAACAATGGTGGGATTAAAAGACATAAGTAAAATAGCATACTGTAATAGATTTTTTAGAGAGACCCTTTCAGGTGAAACAACGAAGAACAGAAATTAAGTCTAATCTTTTGCACATTGGTCAAAAGCATAATTCCAGGGCCTATCGCATTTATTTCTCCATAATAACATAAGCTCTTTGGCTCAAATGAAAAGCATTTAGTCTTAAACCAAAATAAATATTTAGTTGAGCAAATCCCAGGTAATAAATCATTTAATTCATAGGAGCACCAACTTTAATCTCTACAAAAGGAAACAGTTTACTGTTAGCCTGTTGGATACTGGAAAAAGCAGCACTATTTAGCATACGGAAGCCATTATTTATTGTGGTCTTAATGCACAGTCAGGCTTAAGCATACCAAACTAAATTTATAGACGCTGTAGTATTACAGTCCATATGTACTTTTCTTTTGATGTTATGAAACTAAGCGTACTTCTCCAGGGCCTTTTCGTGCTTAATTATCTTTGGCATGTAAAGCAGAGAGAAAACAATCAGTGTTAAAGGCACATTACCTTTTCTGATCTTTATAGTCCCAATTCACAATAGTCATGTATGACATTGACACAACAGCTATTTAATGATTATTTTATCCTTTCCTCTCACAGAAGGGAATTAAAGACGAATCATCAGAGTCTGGAGGGGGAAAAAGCCCAGATGAACCGTTGCACATCCTTCTCACCAGGGATCTTGTGTGATGCGCTCACCTTCTTGTACATTGGACAACTCAGCGTGACACAATGGTACATTTCCCCAAGTGTGATATTATTGCTCTGCACGGCTCGATAGGGGACCTTAATGGTACTAATCAGAAATACAAGAAGCATCCGTCCCATTTACTGACTTGGGTTGTGATGACCCCCAACCTTTGCGTGGACAACGTCCTTCATGACTGCAGTGGGAAGGGAAAGTAGCTCCCCATCAATCCCAATGCAGGTTAAGCTTGTGGTGTGCAAGATGTTCAATCAGTTTTCTTTCCTGATTCCAAGTTCCTATACATGAAGCAGAGAGGTTGCCTCTGGTATACTTGTAGTGAGATGGATTTGTAATAAAATGGGAAGCAACTGCAGACAATGTGGGCTCAGGTCTTTACCTTTTGCTGAGCACCTTAGACAACAACAACAACAAGAACTTGAACTTGTATAGTGTTCTTCACACTGGAAATTATCTTGTAGTAGTGTAGATGTGGCTTCATGGTGAGTACATCTCTTTCCGAGGCCCTTCACCTCAGGACCTGGATTACGCAGCTGGTCTTGGTTAAAATGTCTTTGGATCTGGGCCTTTAAAACACCAAGACGGCTGGCAATGGGATGGTGGCATGCTGTACTGTAAAGGCTCTCCCACCACAATGCTCAGGCCTCGACACCTGACTTTTTCAGCGTTTTGGGACATCCTCCCAACATGAAAGGCACTCTATAAATGTAATTTTGTTGTTGTTGTTGGAGGTAATAAGCCATGGAATTAGACTCTTATACACAAACTGTCTGCTCATCATAGGGGCTCTATCCACAGCATTACAGATGGAACTGGGAATTTAGTACTTAATTCAAATAATGTTGCGGCTTAAATGACACCCAACCCAACACGTGCAACCCATCAGAGCTTTGGGGACTTCACTTTAACAATGACCTGGTGAGGGGGCAGAGACGGAAAGAAAGGAGACAACAGCATGAATAAACCAGGTTGATTAAATGTGGTAAATATCAAATGGACCACTATATTGACCCTGTTAGTAGGATAACAAATTCTTTAAGAAGGAGCTGGTCATCAGCCATATCTTTGCATTGGGAATTCATTAAATGAATAGATAACCATCACTACAGTTTGTCAGGGGAAAAAAATCAGATTATGTACTCAGCAAAATGATCCAAGTGGAGTCCTGTAGCTCAGTGGTTAGAGCACTCGCTTTGCAAGCGAGAGACCTGAGTTGAATTCCCGGCAGGGCGAAACTTTGGGCAAGTTTCCTTACTCCACACACCTAATAACAATCCCTCCAAAAACAAAAAACAATAATAAATTGGTCATTTTCAATCTACGACTGTTTAAGGGACATTGCTGTGTGCAATTGGCTGCCGCGTTCGCCCACAAATATACAGTCAATTCACTTTACAGTGTGTTCTGTGAAGCGCTTTAGGACGTCCTCCCGACGTGAAAAGCGCTATATCAAATGCAAGGATTATTATTATTTATTATTATTAAGCAATCGACAACAATAACAACAACAATGTTTAGCATTGCAAAGGGCCATTTCAGGACAGACACCAGATATGTTGTTGTTGATTAACCAATCAGGGTCTATTACAAAACATGGGTCCAGATTTACTCTACACGTGTAACATTTCAGAGCATGCAGAACTTTGCAAATTGTTGAATTCCGTCTTAAATTTGTTGTTGGGTTTTCTGTTGTTGTTAAAACAAAACAAACACAAAACTATCTTAAAAACTAAGGTCCGATTTAAGAATTTGCCAAATTCTGAACACTCTGAAATGCCTCATGAATGGAATAAATCTGGACCCAAATGGAATTTCTCACTACTAGATCATGTTCCAAACAGCCCTAGCCTTATTTCAACTCCTACAGTTCACCTGCAGCTCTTGGTTGAAACAGCTCAGTTTATTTGGCAATGTTACATATTTCTGCTGAGTTATCAGCCTTACACGGATCAACGGGGCCTGGCATCTCACCACTTTTCTGTCACTAATCCTGGAAGTAAAAGTGTGAACGTTACTGCAACAGATGAAAATTATCGCTTAACTTTTAAACATGTGCAAGAACCCATACATTGCATGCATGTGTTTGAAACATCACTGAAATAAGTGCATTTGGGTGCGCGGGGGGAGGAAGAAACAGATTTTGCCTGATTTTAAGGAGACAAAGCTAAGCAGCTTTGAAAGAATTCAAGGTATTTTTAATGGTTGTCTGGCTTATCAGTGAGACTTGGAGGTGAACATATGCTCTCAAACCATCACACCAAAGCCACCACATAAACAGTGGTCCTAGCTGGACATATACCATGAATCTTATTACTTGAGACAGTAAAACAAGTGGACAAATGTTTAGAATTGCAAAGGGCAATTTCAGGGCAGACACATAGTTGGAGCAGGTTAGCAGGAAGGGTAAATGAGGCCAGGACACTGGACTCATTTACAAATAAAAACAGCTTGATGCTGTGGTGGGAAATGGAAAGATGGAGATTCATGAAGGATGAGATCAAATGGGGCTAAGGGGCCTTCTTCATCCGAACCAATTTTGTGAACTTGCAGGATCCTGTACTTCCATTTCTTCACTTTTATCCCTTAATTAAAATAACTCAGCCATTCTGACTGGCCTGGAGAGAGAAACCATTCTCCAGCATTCAGGATGTTCAGATCCATAAAGGACAGGTTGTTAAGGACATAGTGCAAGCACATTTTCTGCTCTGATGTGTTGGGTCAATAGAAAAATGCGGAAATATTTGCCCCACATTGCGGGGAGGTTTGTAAATTTTGCAGAAAATTCTGGGGTTTGCCACAAAATTTGCAGAAAATGGGAGGAGTTGATTGGTGCTATTGAGGTACATTTTACTGCCAACCTACATTTTTTCACTTTCTTGAGGAAAACTAAACTTGAGAAAATAACATATCAGGTTGTTGCAAAATAAAATTGCTTTTTTAACAAAAACTGGGTGGCCTTTTATGAGGGTATTTGCCAAAAAATTATTAAATACACACACACCCCAGACTTAGAGAGAGTGACACACATGCATAGACACAGAGAGAGAGAGACGCAGACACAGAGAGGGACACATTCTCAAGGACACACACTCACATATACAATCCAAAACACACAGACACATCCACAAACACACAGAGGAGAAGAAGACATAGACACACTCACATAGAGAGAGACACACACAGAGACACACAAACACAGACACTCTCTCCCTCTCTCACTCTCTCTCTCACAGACAATCACAACACTGGGGACTATAAGCTACATTGATAGTTGGTTTGCAGAGGGTTCTGCGCCCTTTCCTATTGGCCTTAGCTGGAGAGTCAGTGCATATCCCCCAATTCTCTGAAAATTGAAGAATTGTGAACCATTATTAAATTAGAAAGAGGGGTTTCCAATCGAAGACTGAGTTTAAGAATGTTTCTAAATTGTATGGGATCCAGAAAAAGGAATTGTATTCGGATTGTTTGGAGCATCAGCAACTATTGTAATATAGTGCACACCTCCAATCACACTACCCCCCCACAGACTCAAATTCCTTATAAGGAACACAGTTAAGGAATAACTGCACAATAGACTCCATTGCCATGTGTTAAAATGATAAAATCTATGAATTTTCTTGCTGTAGAATTCATTTAATGAATGAAATCATGTGACTTAGCTTGTGATTTTGATCTGTGTGTTATTCTCCTAATGCTGTCTATATTGGGAAGTTATGAAAACTTGGGGGTGCTTATACTCTGGAGCAAAGCACAGAAAACCTCAGTAAGTCAGGCAGCAGTTGCTCAGACACTAAGCCTGAGGTTTTAAACCATGTGTATTGATGCAGGAAGAGTAGCCTGGGGTCGCTGAGGAGTGCTACGGTCTTGAGATCAAGAGAAGGAATGAGCTTTAAGAACGGAAAATGGTACAATGAATTTTGATTGCAACACAGTGAAAGTGTAGGAAGGAGGGAGCGTGGCTGGGATTGTGTACTGTATTTATAACTCGGAAGACAATGAAAGAATAGTTTGCAGGAGTAATGGACATAGTACAATAGTAACAATAATATAGAGCAAAGATTGTGATCAGGGAGAGTGAGAGAGAAATAGAGATTGGAAACTCAAGCTGAAAACGAAAAAGAAGAAAAACTCCTAATATGTCCATACAATTAGGCAAAATGATACGCATAAAAACAGGCCACTCTGCCCATCTAGTTCCCTACTGGTGTTTATGTTCCACATGAGCCTCCATCTCTCCTATTCCCCTTTCCTATTCCTCTCTATTCCCTTCTCCCTCCTATGTGCATTAAGTTTCCTCTTAAATACATTGATGATTTTTTTCAGTGGGAAAGCGTTAAACAATCCTGCTTTCCATTCAAGTATTATAATTCATCTGCATGACTAAACTGTAATATTAGGGAACAAATGCACAAACACGCTACTTCATACTTGTTCACAAATTCAAATATTTACAGAAATGAAATTCACCTTCCAGTCATATAGACCATTAACTGTGCTTTCGGCTGGTGGTGGATGAGACACATTGGTAGTAAATAAATAGCATTGACCACATATTTAGAGTTCAGGAAGGTCTTCCTTCAATTCAGGTGCAAACCTTTCTAAAATCCCTTGACACCTGATACTGGCCTATTATCTCAATCTTAACTTGTTAGTTGTCCTACACAGAGATGTCAAAACGAATGGGCTCTGCTGAAGGTGACAACTCAAAGTACTTTCAATAACATTTATATTTGAGCTATGAACTCTGCTGTCATTTCAGAAAGCTCCTCTTAAATCCTTTGAAGACAGAACACTTTATCTTCCTTCCCAGCATTGTTTCCTTATGTTCTTGACGATGGTCTATCAACCGGGAGAGTAAGAGTCTGGGCTTTTTATCTTCCTATGATAGGACAGACTGGCAGTAGAGGCTGGGTTATAATTCTTTTCAAAACTATGTTGTGGTCAACTTAGAATATTGTTCCTTACTCCATACGTCACTGTTTACCTAGTAGTAAGAGGGAACCCGGTTGTTAGTTGATTGGTGGATCGCTTTTCCGGGGGTAATAATTCCTTCCAAAGAAAATCAATTGGTCACCTCAATCCATGATAGTTTGTGGGACACTGCTGTGCACCATTGGCTGCCACGTTTTGCCCACAAAATACAGTCAATTCACTTTACAGTATATTCTGTGAAGCGCTTTGAGATGTCTCGAAGAAATGATAAGGCGCTATGTCAAATGCAAGGATTATTATTATTATCATCATGGGGAATGCTGAGTTGACACAATTTCTTCCCCATAGAGGGCAAATACTGTACAATCATCTGAGGTTGCTCTTGTGCACCATCTAGTGGTTAGTCAAGGAAGATTGTCTGCCCAAACTTTTGACAAGAAACATTCAGGGAAATCACAGAAAGAGAAAGGGAATGTTGTTCTTCTATAACATTACATACATTTTTAACTATGATAATTCTTGCATTTAGTATATTTCATGTTGGGAAGGCATCTCAAAGCACTTCACAGAATTTACTGGAGTGACTGTATTTTGTGGAGTCCTGTAGCTCAGTGGTTAGAGCACTCGCTTTGCAAGTGAGAGACCTGAGTTCAATTCCAGGCAGGGCGAAACCTTGGGCAAGTTTCCTTACTCCACACACCTAATAATAATCCCTCCAAAGCCCAAAACAATAATAAATTGGTCATTTTCAATCTCCGACTGTTTGTGGGACATTGCTGTGCGCAATTGGCTGCCACGTTTCGCCCACAAATATAGTCAATTCACTTTACAGTGTGTTCTGTGAAGCGCTTTGGGATGTCCTCCCGATGTGAAAAGCGCTATATCAAATGCAAGGATTATTATTATTATTTGTAGGCAAACTCAACAGCTCATTTGTGCATAGCAATATCCCATAAACAGCTATGCAATTGTATTTGTGGGATTGTTGGCCAGAGTACCACAAGAAACAACTTTCTTTTTTTGAGTAGTGCCATGGGATTTTTAATGTCCACCTGAACAGCTAGGGAAACATTTGGTAACTTGTTTTAAAGGGGCTAGACCCAAGCTATGTTGCCTCACTCAACCCTAGTATCCTTTGGCAAGTTATTAACAACAACTATTGCTGCCAGCACTGTGTTCTGTTTCCCACAAGAAAACAGATTATTTTATATGCAACCGTAGTTTAAACTATTGTTACAGTTAAAAGTGACACTTTTTTCCACAGTAAAGACTGCAAACAAACTTGTATTTGCATTTGATATAGCGCCTTATTACTTTGTTGAGATGTCTCAAAGCACATCACAGGTTATACTAAAAAGTGGATTGCCTGTGTATTTTGAGGGCAAAATGCGGCACCAGTTTGTACATAGCAATATCTCATAAACTGCCTTGGAGCGAGTGACCAATTTTATTTGGGGGATTGTTGGCCAGGGCACCGGCAGAAACGTACACTCAAACAGGCAGACGGGACCTTGGTTTAACATCTCATCTAAAAAACGGTACCTCCGACAAGGCAACACGTCCCCTGTACTGCATTGGAGTGTCATCTTAGACCATGTGATTCCAAGACCTGATGTGGAGCTTGAGTGACAACCTTCTGACTCAGAGGCGAGAGTGCTACTGCTGAGCCAGGACCACACCTAAACTCAAAGACAATTAAGCAAAACATATATTCTTACTCAGTTCCACTGGTCATCATAAAAAAGTTCAGCCTTTTAAGCTGTAGTGTGGGGCCATCATGCCATAGCTCTGTACCTTGTTGACGAGTGCTCCCTCAATTTTCAAGGCAGGTATAGTATTGTGTGCACAAAACAAAACCATCAAGCCAACTATGCTTCAGCTGAAATTGTTGGTTCCAATTTACGGCCAGACAGAGAATCGTGAAAGATCCAGGTCAGTAAAATACAATGTTTGGAGCCAATTTCTTCCTGAGCTTGGAGCTGCAGCCAGTTTTCCATCTTACTGATAATCTCCTATCCATTGCAAGCCAAAATGAGCAATGATCGCAATATTATAACTGATTGTGCAAGGAATGAAATCACATGTGGCATCAAGTCAAATAACCAGCTGAAATCACTGTATAGAAAATACACTTTATAATCAAAGTTGCATAGAATTACAAAACCCATTGCAGCACGGAAACAAGCCATTAACTTCAATTAGTCTGTACCGGTGTTTATGCTCCACAGGACACTCCATACTTCCTAATCCCCTCCCATACCCGTCTAGTCCCTTCTTCCCCATGTATGCATCAAGTTTCCTCCGTGGTTAGCACGGCACAAGATCCTGTAAAGGTTCTCCCACCACATTGAAGGCAGATGTCTGCCAGATAGCTGATGAGGAAACTCTGAGGCTTAGGGCGACAGCTGCTGGAAGGCGTTACCTGGAGTCCAAGTTTGTGACACACTTTTGTACGCCCAGCGCCTGGAGTCCACCCCGATTGGCCTGCAAGAGGCAAACAGCTGCTGCTTAAACTCCACACCTCCAAATAGTAGAACCATCGCTCAATGGGAAGGAATTTGTCCCCGAGCTGCGGTCAGGAAAACGGTAGCAATGCTCTCAAGCATTTCATGCTGAGATGTGTTGCCCACCAGGAAGCTCGCCGGGAGGTCCTTGTACCTACCATCCACCTAGTGAGGACAACCTACGCTTGTCAGATGTTAAGCGAACCAACTAGTGACTATCATCCTTGTGTCGGGGTCTCCTTGAAGCTGAACTGGCTCCATGGTGACATGCCTGGCAATGGAATGTTGGAATCGAGCCAGCCCTCTGTGGTGGTCTCGGTAGTCCGGTTTCTGAGCCAGGCGGATCCACAGTATTCCAGGGCTCTGCTGATGACACCACAGCCAGCGTGGCTCATTGACAGGACCTGGAAAGGCAAACCAGTCACTGGGGGCAGGGAGTCATTCCACTCAGCTTCTGTAAACCCTGTAAGCCAAAGTCCTAATGGGTAGGGTGGTCCCACCTGGACAAGCAGTGGGAAAGCTTGGCAGACAGTGGTAAGTTCAATATCAATGGCAAGCTAAGCATTTTAGTTGGTTAGACTCCAGCAGTACCCCAACATACACTCTGGAATCCCTAAGCCTTGGCTCTTGCCAATCTGCGCCTAATACTTTCCTGAATTAGGTAAGCAGGAAACGTCCCTCCAGGGAGAGAGTGTGCATTCCATTCCAACAATCTACCTCTGGGATTTCCACATGTAGGTGGGATGCATGGAAATCTCATTTTAGTTTAGATACTCTTAAGAATGGTGATAGGTTTCCGCATTTGTCAGACACCCAGGTGACCNAAAAAAAATCATGCTTCCTCTTCAGTACATTAATGCTTTTTACTTCAACCACAACTTCCGGCAGTATTTAAATGTAGAGATATTGACTCCAAGCATAGTTATTGGCAGCAGAAGAGAAACTATTAACATGGGGATACATAAAGATCATTGGGTCATAGCCCAGATTGTAACTGGAAGAGGTGATGGGAAGTTAGAAGTTTTTTTCATGTGAAAGGTTAGTAGAACGGTGGCTATAGGGATCAAGATCATACAACGTTTAAAAGGGACATGGTCGAACATTTGAAGAAAAACAGTATAAGTAAATCGGCACAAGAAAAAAAACAAGGAATTAACATCACAATAATTAACTTCAATTGGGAGGAGCTGGCACCAGTGTAGCTTGGGTGAGCTGAATGCGTTGCTTCTAGTGCTATAATTACTGCAATTTTATGAAATTAATTAGACATATTACAATAGAAAGGTTCTATAAGTTACTAAGTTTGCATATAATGTACACTGCATCTACAGTAATTCTACCTCAATGTGAGGAATAAGTGATTGATATAACTTTATAACTGATGAAATATCACATGAGTTTAGGCTGAAGCCAATACTGTGCCTAAAATGATTGATGATTCCAGTTAAATGAAATTTGGATACAGTTGCATTTAATTAATAATTTAATAGTTCTTGTACCCTGTGAATAGCAGCACTTTTCAATGATTTACTACATTGGTAGGAATCATATCATTCCTACCGAGGAATTTCATGATCTTCTTAATCCAGTCATTGCCTTACTATTATTTGTTAATGTATAACGTTAAATTACTTTAAATGCTAGATTAAATTACTTTATGTCTTGAAAAGCAAATTGTATGTTTAGCTCAAGCATTGGAGTTTGGAGTTTAGTGCACTTTGTTTCTGCTTTCTCAAGAAACCTCAAGGATTATTTTTCAGGTCAGTATTAGCCATTAGATGGAAATGCGCATGGAGAGTTGGGGATTCTGTTAATAGACTTGTGTATAGTTCCATATTCTTAATTTTGTCGAACGGTTACAAACCCTTTTCATTATTTGTTCCAGCCAATTCTAGTCAGTAAACTAAATTGATTAAAGGCTCATATTTGTAGAGTTGTGTAGCAAAGCTCAACTGCAGATTACAAACACTCTTTCAGGTGAAGGCTGTTTAGCTCATTGATCTCATTCTTCCAGGAAATCCATCCTACTGTCCTTCCATTACTCCTAAGGAGAAATACCTTAGGCAGTTATAGCTTTTCCCAATGAGACATTAATTGATCTCTGTCTTCTGTGTCTAACGATTTCCTTTTGGATTTAACACTTAGCACTGCCATGCAACATTCCTGCTCTAGGCTCCTCAACAACAAAACTATTGTTCTTATGAATATCAATTATCCTGAACACAATTACCTCTGGGTCAGAAGATTGTGAATACAAGGCTCACATTAGGACTTGAGCTTTTTATTCACCCACACAAAACAAACATTCACTGCAATTTACAGTATATTCCTTGAAGCTCTTTGCAATGTCCTCCCAACATGAAAGGTGCTAAACCAAATGTAAGGATTATTATTATTACTACTACTAGCATCTGGGTAAACATTCCAGTGGAGTACAAGGGGAGCTACATAGCTCTTTTGATTGACATGTTAAACCAAGTTGCCTTCTGACTGTTCCTCAGGTGAATGTTAAAGGTGGATCAGGTTGTGATATTACAGTATTTGAAAAGAGATGTCCTGCCAAACTATTGCTTTGATGGGTCATTGACATCATGGCTATTTGAGGAACAATAACAATTTGCATTTATATAGCACCCTCCAATCAGGACAGCGACATAGAGTGCTGTGGAAACTGCAGTGTCCAAAACGTCTGCCATATTTGCCTACAAAAACATATTACATTTTCTAATAATTACCCTGAAGCGCTTTGAGACAATTTGACATAATAAACATACTAGAAAAATAAAAGTCTTTCCTTCTTACTTTCTTATGTTCTGGGATACAATACAATACAACATTATATTTGTAAAACGCCTTTCACGTCAGGAGGACGTCCCAAGGAGCTGAATTGTCAGGGATTAGGATCCAAGCGGAAGGGGGAGGGGGGTGAGTTAGGATCAGGGAGGGTGAGGGTAGGACGATGGCCGAAGGCACGGGATACTACTCTGCCTGAGGGGCGCTATATAAATTCAAGCTGTTATTTCTTCGTGTTTCCCTCTCACCTCGCCTGTGTCTTAGATTTAGGTTGTATCCACGGTTGGTGCTTGTAAACAATGGTATTAATCTCATTTGGCAAGCAGCTTGTAAGGGAAGTCGGAAAGTATGATCCTTTCTACAGCTGTTGGGGCTGTCATTGCCGTTATTGAAACAACAGCACTGTCCAATTCATATCAGGTTGCATTTCTGTCAGTGCAGCTGATGACTCATCTTTGCTCACACAATGGGTGGTCGTAGCTCACCTCCTCCGCCTGTCAAACAAACTGGACGAACAATAAGAAAGAACCAGAGGGACTCTGATACTGTGTTACCAGCCAACGAGTCACACACACAAAAACAGAAGCTACAGTGGAACTGTGCCTGATCAAGACCCCTAACCCTCTCCGGATCAACATATTGGCTGCTGTTCTGAATTTCATCTCTCCACCTCTCTTTTTTCCGTTTAATTTTTCTTCACTTTTTTCTTGTTCTTTTTCTTTCTTCCTTGCCTATGTTTTCTTCTATTTATTCTTATCCATTTTTTTAATTTTTCAATCACTTTCTTTTGAATTTAAATCTAACTACAATGTGTCTTGAGAATATTGCAATGTGAACGCATATTGGCTGCATCTTTTGTCTATATAACATTCACTTCATTTCTAGTTCATCTCAATCCGCAAAACACTTCAAACACTGAAATACTTTTTCTGAAGTTTATTTTCAATACAATAGATTTATGAACTGGATTTAAGAACTATCCACGATTCTGCACAACCTTAAAACCTACCTCAAATGTTTAAGGTTGTGCAGAAAGTTCTAACATCCAGTCTTAATTTAAAAGCTGTTTTTCCGCAGTTCTTAAAAATAACCAGCTTTCAAATTAAGATTGAATTTAAGAATTTGCCAATGATTCCGCACGATCTTAAAATGTAAGATAAATATTCCTAGTATTTGAGACCAGGTGGAATTTTGTAGGCAAACAAAATTTAAGAAAACTATTAATTTTAGTATTGAATTGGAAAACAATCCTAGTTGTTTTTAAGAAATGCAGAAAATTGGTTTCCAAATAAAGATGAATTTAAGATGAATGTTCCAAAATCCTACGCAATTATAAATTTTAAGGCAATGTCCTTCAGGCTAAGACCATGACAAATTTTAGGACTTAGATTTGGTGGTGAATTAATTCTGCAACCACTTTGGAGCCAACAGCATTTGGATATGGATTTAGGATATTGTTATGTGGATGGCTCACTCTACAATGACCGAAGCTATGACTTTGAACGATGTTTTGGATCTGCCCTCAAATTGCTACTTGCATTATCAGTCATAACACTCTTTCTGCTGTAGGAAAGAAAGGTGTCAGTGGGACTGATATAATCCAACTGGATGGCTTTGCTTGTGAACTGAAGATGAATTTGGCTCCAGTGATCACTTTTCAGAGACTTGGAGGGAATTCAGTCTTTCTCTGCTTGACTTCTGGAACTAATAAATACTGCCGTTGAAGCCAACCACTGGTTCCACAGTTCCAATCCGACCACATCAGCAAACAAAGAGAAACGGTAACCCCTTCTGCTCATCTGTACACTGTAGTTGTATCTATACAGGAATGTTTGTAAGTATGCAACTATATTGAGACAGCTATCACATTGCCTCAATAATGTTATGAAGAGGTCTGTGCTCTGAAATTGACCACAGATGAACTCTGATATGAGTTGAGTTCTTATGTTCTTATTAGGGAGACTGTAGAAGCAAAAAGTGACGTTCGTTTCAGGAACAAATTAGATAGATATCTGATAGAAAATATTATCTCTGGATACATTATATACTTTGGAACATGACATGTCAAGTGACTGCCAGGATGATGGAAGGGGAATTAGATGGACCTTGGTCTTCTTTCGCCTAGCAAGTTCTTAACTCTAAGTGCATCCATGGCACCAACAATAACTTGCATTTATATAGTGCCCTTCATGCAGTAGAGAGTCTTGGAGTGCTGTACAATGGTGGGGTTGGACCCCAAGCAAAGAAGAAGAGGGAGGGGGAGCAAGTTCAGAAGGAAGGTCAGATTCTATAGTACTGACTACAGATTATCCTCTTTCCAGTTATTTGAACCATCATATTTTGAAAATCAAAACACTGCTGAGCAATTTTATATCTTCATTAAACTTTAAGTTAGATTAAATAATAGTAATAATCTTTGCATTTGATATAGCACTTTTCACATCTTCCAGACATCTCAAAACGCTTCACAGAATATACTGTAAAGTGAATTGACTGTATATTTGTGTGCAAAACGCAGCAGCCAATTGCACACAACAGTGTGCCACAAACAGTCGTGAGTTGAGTGACCAACCTGTTTACCTCTCCAACCTGTTTACAGACAAATCCTGTACCTTCCCCTTCGCTCAGCTGTCTTCGGCCTCCTACATGTCCCTCATCCCCTCCGCTCCACCATAGGCAGTCGTGTTTTCAGCCACTATGCCTCTAAGCTCTGGAACTCATATTCCCTCCATCTTTCTGCCACTTGCACATCTTCAGATCGCACCTGAAGACCTTTCTCTTTGCCCATGCCTACCTACTCTGCCATGGGTAAGCACTCTGAGATACTACCCGAGTGAAGGGCGCTATATGAATGTAAGTTGTTGTTGTTGTAGGTGGGTAAATAAAGTGGGGTCTGCTTGGGGCTGAGCTGTATCTAAAGTTTTGTGGAAAGCAACAGAATGTTGGAATCCAGTCAATCCTCTGGGTGTCCAGTTGATGAGCCAGGCAGGTCTGCAGTTCTCTGGGGCACTGCTGATGACAGCTTGGCTCATCGGCAGGACTTTGAGGGGCAGATCTGTCACTGGGAACAAGGATTCTTCCCACTCAGTTTCTACTAACCCTGCAAGCCATAATCTTAATGGTGGTGCTAGCTGGATAAGAAGTGGAAGCTTGCCAGACAGTACTCTCAATGGTAAACAAAGTGGATTCAGCTAGTTAAGCTCCAGCAGTATCCTAACAAACATTCTAGGGTCCCTGAGTCTTGGTTCCTTGCCAACCTAATGATCTCCTGAATTAAGTAAGCAGGTTACATTCTTCCAGGAGAGAATGCCATTCCATTTCCAGACATGTACTTTCCTTTTATTCTTCTTTACTAAAATATCCTATTTTTACTTTTTATGTTACCAATTCTGCCACCTTTCTACCAATTTTATTTCTTACCAAATGTTTTTTGAGTTCTCACCATCAGATTTGGAAAATGGAAGCATGAAATATTTTCATTCGTCGAAAACTAGCCTTAATTTGTTGTTTTTATTCTTCAGTAATATTTGGGGAGCCAAGTTATACACTGAGCCATTCACACTGTTCTTAAATAGAGAAACCAGAGCTCCACACATATGTTTTAAACAGCATTTTATGTTACCAAAGAACCAATTGTCTTGTTGGCTCTATTGGAGACTTTAAGGGTGGTCCTTTGCATGGTCCCATTTATACTTAAACTAGTGTGAAGCCTCCATCATTTTGCAAGACAGCCTCCTTGTGGTAGTCTCACACAGGAATATAAGAAACCAAGAAATTCAGTCCATCGAGCCTGTTCCTCTATTTATTAAAATCTTGCCAGATGTTTTAAACCCAATACCCCACCCTTTCGCCTGATCCCTTAATACTTCATATGATGAAAAGACCCAAATAAACTGCAATTCAAATGCAGTTATTCTACATATGCTTTAACACTGCCATTGGCACAAAATATGGAGTAGAAAATGCCCTCAAAAGGCTAAACTCCAACTATACCAATATGATTCTGTTGCTGGGTTAATCTAAATTGGTCTAGCATGACCCCAAATGGATAATCTATAATCTGCACCATTTGTGAATGGGAATGAGACATTCGAGTGAAAGAATTTCCACTGGTCAGTGAGTCACTAACTAAAGGGGATAGATTAAAGGTAATTACCAAGAGAACAAACTGAGAGTTTAGAAGATTTATCTGTAGACAAGAGGATTATTAGAACACAGCACGGAAAAAAATCAGAGGGAAATTCAAATCAATTTACTTACCAGAAAATGAAGTGTTCTGCTTTCAGCTTAATGTGAAGCACATATATTAATTGTGTCTCAGTGGGTAGTCAATCCTATCCTTAGCTGACTCTGAGTGTTGTAGAATACATGTAATATAAAGAATACAAATATAAATGTTTGGTTTCAGAGCCAAAGGAATTGAAATGATCTGATGTAATGTCCATCTACTATTAAATAGTAGCTGAACACTGGCCAAAGGTAAAATGTTCAGATTGCTTTTCCTATTGTAGCAAATTAGAATTTACCTAATAATCATACTTTCATTTGATATGGTATCTTTCACATCAGAAAGACGTCTGAAAGCGCTCACTGTAAAGCTTAGTGACTGTGTATTTTTTAGGCAGCAGTCAATTTGTGCATAGTGTTGTCCCACAAACAGCCTTGGAAAAAGTGACCAATTTTATTTGGGGGATTGTTGGCTAGGATACCGGGCCAACCTTCCTTCACTTTTCAAATAGTGAAATGGGATCTCTAATATTCACCTGAACATGTGTAGGTGGGATGCATGGAACTTTCAGTTTAGTTTAAATACTCTTAAACATGGGGATAGGTTTATCAGTTGTGTCAATGACATGTGGAAATGCCTGAGTCTCTGGAACTCCTGGTCTCAATCCTTCCATCTTATTCCCTCTTTGCCCATCTTCAAATCACACCTGAAGACTTTGTTCTACAACCATGCTTTTGGTTATCTCCCCTCTCTTTCCAGTTCAGCATCAAACCACACTGCTGTTAAGCGTTCTGAGACGCAACTCGTGTGAAAGGTATTATATAAGTGTAAATTGTTGTTGTTGCGTGTGCCCTAGTGGTTGAGTAAGATGGTATGGGATGTGGAGTAGACAACAGTTTGCAGAATGGCGGGATTGGGTGGGAGAGTATGAAATCGTTTTGATACACTACATATTTGACCCCATAGTCATAGTAATATTTTGCAGAACACATCAGCTATTGGTGAAGGAAAACCTTGAAACCAGCCTCTGAATACTAGAAGATGAAATGATAATAAACTAAAAAGCATATGGTACGGTATCTACTTACAGTCTAGCCTGAGAAAATGGAAAATGGCATTCTTGTATTATTTTTGGATGTGGTGCAACTGTGCAGCAATCAAAAGTGGGTAATGTAGGCTGCTGCTTTATCTGACATTGTGCTTAATTTATGGTACATAAATAATGCATTTCATTACATTTTAACTTATACTGTTACTGCTGCTATATACTAAATGCAAGTTGTTGTTGCTTATAATGACAGCCTCCTGCTTTGCTAAGCAATGTTATTGCCCTTTGCAGAGTAATAGCTGAAAGTGCAGAGCATGTCATGGAAAAGTGAGCTACTTAATGATCAACAGCATGTGATAGTTCAGCGTCAGTCATTCAATCACAGCAGAAGGTCTGCCCTGCCTACTCTCTCCATTTTAAATTAGTTTAACAGGTCTATAACAGAAAAGGAATATCTCACACTGGTCAAAGTTGAAAAACATTTTTGAACTATATCAAGCTGCCTATGTATGTTGTAGATTTTCCCTAGCTTCTCCTCCCAACCGCCCACGCTCCACTCGCCAGAAACTTCAACCTGATCCAAAAGTCTGCAGCCCAAGTTCTCTCCTGCTCAAGGAATCAAGCACCCGTTATTCTCATCCTCCCCTACCTTACCAATCTCAGTACAGCTCTCAGTACCTCAGTTGGTCCCGTTAAAGATCCTTATTCTGGTTTTCAAATCCCGTCATGGTTTGCTCCACTCTTTGCATGCAAAATGAATAGTAGAATAGATATTGTATCAGTAATTGATTTTTTGGAATGACTTCTCCGACTTGTTTTTAACTCAATTGCTCCAAGCGATTTAGTCCCACATTAATGTTTTTTTCACATTTGTTTATACAAGGAGCAGAGATACAATTTGGCATCAATTAAACACAAGCACAATAACTCATTAACTCATTATCCCAAACAGAAATTAGAAGGTAAGTAAGTGTGACCATTGTGGGCAGCCACACTCCAGCTCCAGAGGAGCAGCTGAAAGAGGCAGAGCCATTCCCTGCCTCAATCCCTCTGCCTCGCTCCCTTTTTATCTGCCTTGACCATACCTTTGGTTATCTTTCGCCCACCACCCCAACTCCCTTTTGACGCCACCCCCTCCCCCCAAATACGATCCCCAAGGGGTTTGGAAATCCTCAACTGTCCAGAACCTTGGAACGTCCACCTGATGTGAAAGGCATGATATAAATGCAATTTTGTTGCTTTTTTTAAATAATAATAATAATAATAACAGTAATCCTTGCATTTGGTATAGTGCCTTATCACATCTTCAAAACATCTCAAAGCGCTTGACAGAATATACTATAGAGTGAATTGACTTTTTTTTGTGAAACACAGCAGCCAATTGGGCACAGCATTGAGTGACCAAATGTTTTTTTGAGGAAATTATTACCCCCGGAAAAAACAATCTGCGAGTTGATTAACAGCCAGGTTCCTGCTTACTGTTAGGTAAACAGAGGTGTGTGGATTAAGGAAACTTGCACAACGTTTCGCCCTGCCGGGAATTGAACCCAGGTCTCTCGCTTGCGAAGTGAGTGCTCTAACCACTAAGCTACAAGACTCCACGTCCCACCTTAAATCCCACCTTAAGACCTATCTCTTTGATTGCACCTATGGTCACCTCCCCTTATCCCCTTCCTCCTTGCTCAGGGTCCAACTCCACTACTGTACAGCGACCCGAGACTTTATCCTGAATGAAGGCCGTTATATAAAAGGAAATTCTTACTGTCGTTCAAACAGGGTAGGGGACATTACCATAGAGTCTTTCATTAACAGCAGATTGAAATCATAGCCCTTTCTGCTGTTTCTGCTCTGACTCAACTGTCCAGTCGGGACTAGCAGTAAAGGGGGAATGGAAGATGGGGTTTATGTACAGGCTGGTGTGTTAAAACAACTTGAGTATGCAGTGACTCAAACAATTGTGTGCATTGCCTGCGGTGTAGAATCACAGTAAAGCTAATGGGATTTTCTGCTATCATTTATTACTGACACATATTGAGCAGCACCAGTAACTCTGAAGGCAGATGTGTATATTTACTGATGTAAAGGGAATAGCTGCTGGCATAAGTAGGCAAACAATAAAAGGAATGAATTTGAGAAAATATAGGAGTAAATGCGTCCACCCCTATGGTTAACTGTACATCCATTATATTTATAATCTGCCATTATTATAAAGATCCTTGCCACATAAAATTGGTCATTCACTTCATGGTTGTTTGTGGGATATTGCTGTACACAAATTAGCTGCCATGTTCACACACAAAACACACAGTCACAACAGTTTATATCACCCACCTCAGGCATTTTGCCTTCCCATTGGGAATTCAGAAATTTTGTAATGAACTCACTTCTTCAGCTCACCTTTCTGGTCGGCCAACAAAATTGATGTTCTTGATTGAATATTTCTTGATTTATGTCATAAATCTAGAAATATTCAACTGAGAAAAATGTGAAAACACTACAGATCAAACGTGGACTTAACTAGACTAGAGCGAATGTTCGGGGACTGCTTCTTATGGGCTCTAGTGGTTACTTCCTGCCCACAGATGATGGGTTGGCCACCACTGGTTTATAGTACAGTATACCCTGTAAAGCACTTGATGCAAATACACTATAACAAATGTAAGAATGATTTAGGATTAGAATTATTCTTGTGGTGATCCTGAATGAATTAGTTCTGAATTCCCAATGTAGTCCATGGAATGGCAACGCGTCACAGGCCTGAGATAGCTCTAGAGTGGGAGGTAACTGACCAAGTTTGTGTAATGCTGGGAGATTCGAAAGGTATCGTACAGGATTCAGGTGCAAGCAAGAGAGCTGACCAGAGAAATCATGCATATATTAAGAAATAAAATCTGCCGAAATGCAACAATTGGCACACCATGTGGACCATGTCCACAGTTGTTTTTACAATCCAAGACTTGTCAGTGGAAGTTTTGCCGGTTTGCCCTGTCCAGTCACACTCCGTCACACTCACCAGCTTCATGGTGACCTGCAGAGCGACTGGTTCCAACTCCGCCATTATGGACCAGACCTGGCCTGGAACCACCAGGCACCAAACAGAGCCTGGTCTCCAGTGGGGATGGGACACAGGAGCATTTATCGAGATAACTTCATTGACAAATCTTGGAGATTGGACCAAGGGGGTCAGCAGAGATTACAATAGGGTTTTAAAAATCCCTATCAAGTAAGCATGGGTATCCAAAAAGTACATATATCCTAAATGATCATGAGTAACATGGACCAATATTATATTAACATGGACTAGGTATATTATATAAAACTTCTTTATTCTTGTTTGAAAATAACTGGACCATTTTTTCCACTACAGCAATTTCTGGTAGTCAATGATAAATAATAGACCAATTCATATGCATTTGATATAATGCCAATAAATCTCAATAAATTTCTGTAAAGAACATACACATATATATTCCACAAACAACCATGATGTAATTGATTAATTGATCTGGAGGATTGTTGGCCAGTACATTGGACAAAACTCCCTTGTCTTTTCAAATGTGTCATGGGATCTTTTTACAACACCTTAACAGGGGGATAGGATATTGATTTAACTCACACAAACGATGGCACCTTCGACAATATATTACTTATTTAATATTGCATTAAAGTGTCAGCCTAGACCTACCTCAAAGTTCCAACATACGGCTTGAACCCAAAACCTTCCAACTCAGAAGCAAGAGTGCTATGAACTGAGCCAGACTGACACTTGTGTCTCACAATAAGTACAATAATGTTGTAAAAGCTATATGTACTCAGATCATATTTAAATGCAATTTACCTTCCATTCATTTGCACAGACCTGTTAAAGTGTACTTTAAATAAAATGTAATAGATATTGTTAACATTATTTCAATATCTTGAGGACAATCAAATTTTGTCTTAAAATATAACTGTTAAAATGTGTTCTAAATGGTGCAACCCTTTGGTATTGCTTCAGTCATTCGGGTTGCTGACACAAATAAGGAAGAATAACATAATATTTTGAATGGTCTTTTCCCTGCAGTTTCAAGTGAATATTCACATTCTTTGACACCAGGAACCTTCTCAAAGATGCATGTTCATGCCTTTGCTTTTTCTATCATTAGAAAATAATTGGCACATTGGTTGAACCAACCGCTCAAAAATAACATTTTATTCTGAGGTACCTGAGGACCGAAATGACACAGGTTTTTAGCCTTAAAACCACTATCTTAAAATGCGGTAGGTGATGGGATAGTCAAATTGATCACAGAAAATATTTTCAATATATTTGTTCGCCAACAAAATTCATATTCCTGTGAAGCACTTTGAGGTATCCTCCTGGTGATATATCAAATGCAAAGATTATTAGTATATTAGAAATGCTCTATTAAAATAATGAAAATATTCTAATCCCGAGCAGCAACTTGAAACCTCAATTATCAATCACCTATATTGTTGTCTATTCCTTTGACTAAGTTTGACTATGTTTAGCTGTAGCAATGACAGCTAGTTCACACACACTAGTATTGTGACAAATCACATAGAGATCTAACACTTTAGGCATTAGCTAGAGATGGTGAAGATTAATTATTTGAGACTTTTTTCTGGGGTTGTTTAATTTACAATACTTTTGTAAAATGAAAATGAAATGTAAAGTACTTGTGATGATTTCTTGTGATATATTGTGTCTTTAAGTAAAATGGATTTTAGAAAATTGGATATAGTCTGTTTACTCAGATGTGAAAGGCATTCACTTTTAGTTAGTTTAAAGGTTCAGAGTTGGATCTCATGTTTCAGTCTCTGGATAGGAATAAAATGACACAACATTTTCCAACTGTAATGTTTTAACCACACACCATTAACATTTTAACAACCGGTTAGGGAGTAGCAGGTTCTTTATTGCAGGAAATAAGAAATGAGACTCAGTAGTGACTTGTTATCCCAAAGTGATTTAAACACCAAGAAGCTTTCAGCTGTGTTTTTCCACATTACTTTTTCACATCCCCCACAATGTAAGTTTTGGAGAGATAGTAAACACAGGCATTGGACCACATAGACTGGATTTATCAGCTACCAGGATTAACATCTGCGTAACATTTCTATCCTAGTACTTCAACTTTACTTCCAACCTCTTCAGAGTTTGATACATAGGATTGGCACATTTTCAGACCTATTCCATTACATGGAAGAAATACAGTACTCTGAAAAAAATTACATCATATGATGTGCATTGTTTAAAATCCCTATTGATAATACCATTTCCCATTTCAAATTGATTTATTTCAACTCTGTCGGTTATTTTCCAGTGTAATTTCACCTAAAGTGTGCTCCTCTTTCCATGACGATTAAGACTCTTTACAAAATGGAGTCGATGCTATCTGGCCATGACCATGTTTCCATAACTCTTCCAAAAAGACATTATTTTGGAGTTTGGATTGTATTTTGTTGGCTTTGAACATACTGGCTGGTGACACAAATCATCGATATTCTATGGCATGGTTCTGCAGAAACATGGAACAAGAAATAATTGCCCAACTCACGGCATGGATACGCCATAATCCGAATATAAGTAGGCTTCATTTTTACTATATTTGCTCTCTCCTTATGGTACAAAAGTGTAACAGAAGTGCAGCAATATTTTACTTTATTGAATAATAAAATCCCCTTATGATGTAGTGTGTGGAAACACACTGTAAATTTGGACCGCACTGTTTGTTGAGTTAACTCTTGCAATCAGGAGCTAAAGTTATTTAAAGTCAGATTATATTGGATTCAAGGCACCTATTGGTGTTTGCCCTGAGCCTGTGAGCAGAATTCACAGGCTCAGGGCAAATAACAGTAGGTGCCAAAACCACTGCTGTTCCTCTTACACCCCCAAAACCTGACTTTCCTCCCATACCTCCCAACCACCTTTGTTTATATTAATAATAATAATAATAATCCTTGCATTTGATATAGCGCTTTTCACGTCGGGAGGACGTCCCAAAGCGCTTCACAGAACACAATGTAAAGTGAATTGACTGTATATTTGTGGGCGAACGCGGCAGCCAATTGCGCACAGCAATGTCTCACAAACAGTCGTAGATTGAAAATGACCAATTTATTATTGTTTTTGGTTGTTGGAGGGATTATTATTAGGCGTGTGGAGTAAGGAAACTTGCCCAAGGTTTCATCCTGCCTGGAATTGAATTCAGGTGTCTCGCTTCCAAAGCGAGTGCTCTAACCACTGAGCTACAGGGCTCCACATTAAACCCCCAAACCACCGACTTTCCTCCCACCCCAAACACCGACTTTTCCCCTACAACCCCAAACCACTGACTTTCCCTCTGCACCCCCAAACCACTGATGTTCCTCCCACACCCCCAAACCACTGTCTTTCCCCCGACGCCCCCAACCACTGACTTTCCTCCCACACCCCCAAAACTAATGACTTTCCTCTTCCTCCCTAAAAATGTGCAAATAATACACACTTGACTTTCCTCTCCCCTCTCCAATGAAAACCACTGACTTTGCTTCCTTTCCTTTTGTACATCCCAGTATGTTCTGTGAAGCGCTTCGAGATATCTCGGTAACATGTTAAGGCACTATATCAAATGCATGGATGATTGTTATTATTATCAACTCAACCTAAGCTATCAGAGATATAATGAAGGTAATTCTTTCTGGCTGGCTTCCAATCCTCCAACTCCTTCCCCAGCTGCACCCCGACACCCTTTTTAAATTTTCCTTTCCATGAATCAAACAGTGTAAACCTGAATTTGTGAAAGATAACAATCTGAAATCAAAATGAAAATATCAAATGTCCAACGTGTGTTTAAAATTTTTTTGGAAAATTAAGGCATGTTTCAAACTTTGCCCTCAAGGCTTCCATCATTTTTCAGTGGAGTTGAAGATCAAGCTTACTCCCAACTGATCAATGATTGGCTTTCTGTTTCCCTTGCAGCTCATGGAGAAAAAACATTTTTTTCTGTGTATATTTGTAAATTATCAACAAAATGTTAACACTGCATTTTAAAAATATTTATAATAAAATATCTAATATTGAAAAAAACATAGCTGACCAAGAATTTTGAAGGAAACGTTGACTATTGAAGCCAGAAGGTCTTCGTTTCAAGTACACAAATGTATCAGAAGCACATTCCAAGTCAGTACTTTGAACTCTGAGTCTTGGTTGACACTCCAGTGAACTGCTGTGGGAACCAAGTTGCTAACAAAAGTTTCAACCTTCAGATGAGGTGTTGAACTTTGCTGAGTACTCTAAAAATTGTCACAGCACTTGTCAGGGAGAGTACGCATTCCATTCCAATAAACATCTCTGGCATTTCCATGGCCAGGTGGAATATGTGGAATTCTCAGTTTGGTTTAGGTACACTTTGGTATGGTGATGGGATTCCACATATGTCAGACACCCAGTTTTTATGAGATTTTATTGGAAATCAAAACACCTTTCGCAAATGTTCCAAATACCTGAAAAATAAACATCTTAGGGAATAGAGTGGTTTATGAGAGGGCAATAGGAATGTGGGTTTGTATGAAGTATAAACACTGGAATAAACTAGTTGGGCCGAATGGTCGGTTATGTATTGTATCACTCTGGGTAATTCTGTAAAATGCTGAGTAACTATGGGGTGAGAATTGTGACCTTTGATGTATTAATCAACTCTGTTATGATGTTTGGACCTGAAGCCAACCGATTGATGCATTGAACTGCCAGTTTATAGTAATAATAATCCTTGCATTTGATATAGCGCCTTATCACATCATTGAGGTGTCTCAAAGCACTTAACACAATATATTATAAAGTGGATTGACTGCGTTTGCATCTTAAGTGAACTAATAATATCAGAATTAGGTAGGTAACTGGTTCTCCGTGTATGACCAGCTTCAGTTCCTGTTACTGAGTTTGAGCTGGGGTGGGATGCCTGTGACATCCATGTACCAGTTGACAATTAATAGATGGCTAGATGCATTTTTCAATGAAGTGTTAGTTCACGTTTCACATTTTTTATAGCAGTTCTCCACTTTCACTAGATTAATCCACTGGCTCAGTTAAAAACGTTATGAGCTGATGGGAAAACCTCATTTTTTTCCACAAGCCAGACTTGACCTTGCATAGACAAAAAGGGCACTCAGCAGCAAAACATGTTCAGCCAATGGCACCGCTAATACAAACAGTTGTTTTACCCATGGTCATGTCAAGCAACCAAGATCTTAGAAAGAGAACTCAACAGGGTATAGAAATAAGCTAATGACCGGCAAATTAGCATCAATACAGATAAATGCAAGGCAATGAATATTGGAAGAAAACATAAGTGGCCACGTACACACAAGGATGAGAAAGAACTCGCTATCGGAAAGGTTGAAAGACACCTAGGTCTTAGTTGACTCATCGCTGACCAAGTGCACAGATTATGAGGCAGCAATAAACAATGCTGCTTTAGAGGACATGCTATTTATAGCTGACAAAACGTTCATTCATTGAGAGATTAGAAAGCAAAGTCCCAGATCAAGCAGAGAGGTGGATTTGGATGGGAAGTGGCTATAGGGAGGGAGGGCTCTGGCCTACACTGACTTGTCGCTAAGCACCCTGGAGGCAGAATTGGCTTCATAGAGGGCACCTCTATTAGCCAAGGCTTCTCGCATGAGGGCCTGGACTGAGCAGCCGATGCTGAGTAAACCTGGTACGTGACATTGGACTTGGACCTCAAGAACATCAAGGTGACTAGCACAACCTGTAAAGGTTCTCCCACCATGCTGAAGGCAGATGTCTGCCAGATAGCTGATGAGGAAACTCTGAGGCTTGGGGCGACAGCTGCTGGAAGGCGTGTCCTGGAGTCCAAGATCATGAACATGTTCGTACATCCAGCGCCTGGAATCCACCTTGATTGGCCGGCAGAGAAGCAAGCAGCTGCTGCTTAAACTACGCACCTCCAACTGGTGGAACCATCACTCAATGGGAAGGAATGTGTGCCCGAGCTGCGGACAGGAAGATGGTGGAAATGCTCTCACCCATTTCATGCTGAGCTATGTTGCCCACCGGGAAGTTCACAATGAGTTCCTGGTACCTACCATCCACCTAGTGAGGGCTCAAACCCGCGCTTATCAGGTGTTGAACAACCAACTAGTGACTAGTTGTGGGGGGAAAGGGGGGGCAGAAGTAAGCAGGGTCTCCTTGTTGCTGAACTGGCCATTGGGATGTCTGAATCGAGCCAGCCCTTTATGGCGGTCTCGGATCCTGAGCCAGACAGGTCCATAGTATTCTAGGGCGCTGCTGATGACAGCACAGCCAGTTCGGCTCACCGACAAGACCCAGAAGGACAGACAGTCACTGGGGGCAGGGAGTCATCCCACTCAGCCCCTGTTAAAAATGCAAGCCAAAACCCTAACCCGTAGTCCTAGCTGGTGTAGACCTAGGGTGTTCCTAGCTGGATAAGCAGCAGGAAAGCTTGCCATACAGCAATATCAATGACAAATTATGCATTTTTTAGCTAGTCAGACTCCAGCAGTACCCCTACGCATACTCAGGGTTCCCCATCCCTTAGCTCTTGCCAACCTGCGCTTAATACATCCCGGAATTAGGTAAGCATGTGTACGTGGGATGCACGGAAATCTCAGTTTGGTTTGGATAATCTTAAGCATGGTGATGGGTTTCCGAATTTGTGTCAGATACCCGGCTGACCTAAAAAAAAATCAGGGCTACCATCAAGGCTAAATTGTTCCCAAGGTTAGAGAAAGGAAAAACAGTCTGGGTTCTTGCTTCTGGTTCCTCTATAGCACCCTCTACTGATTGTGCCCACGTATGGCAACTGGATGGGGGGAGAGTTCAGGCTCAACTTTGATGCCCTCTATAGCCAAGGAGCCTGCTGACACTCACTGCCAAGGCGCATACATGAACAATGGCTACTTGGCAGGGAATTGGAGGGCAACCAGCAGCCATTGAAAACACATCCCAGCCAGGGGAGGTCAGACCAGGATCGGAGAGGGATATAAGAGAGAAAATTAGAAAATCAATTAGATACACTAAATATAAAAAAAGAGGAGTGATGTAAGAACAGCATGGCATTTCCATTCTCACATCAGATATCCTTATGGTCTCCCAAAAAGATGCCCCAATTTCCACACATTCCTTTCTACGGTGCTGGTTTAACAAGAATGGAGCTGAATGGAAATGGAATGGGATTGGTGCACTTAAAGCATCAGACAAAATCATTAGTGTGCAATGGTGTTCAAGAAACAGACAGAACACAAGTTCAGCCAGAGGCAGCTGCCTTCCTGCTTATTAAATTATTAAAGAGAAACGTTGTATTTGCATACAATGCCAGAAGTGAAGAAATTAGCTCACAGCTAAACTGCTTGCAGATGTGACAAGCCTCAATTCCCTATGTTTCGCAAGGGGACTCGGCAAATCTTCAAACTCAGCAAATCCCTCCAGGCAGCCAGTAGCACAAGTTGTGAAGCACTTGCCTCTCGAGTCCCGGGGCTGCCTGTCACTTCAATCTTCACGCCTGTCCAGTCAGTTTTTTCAGCTATCACCATGGTGGCTGAACTGAGCTGCACAAGAAAGCATAGAGCGCCATCTTGGGGGGAATAAAACTATATCACTGTCCAGCTCAGCATCTTTGGATTACATTTCCTGTCATCTGGTGATGGAATAGGTCTGAACATATGAATAGCTCATATCTATGCCATTCTGCCACTAAAACTTGCGTGTGAAGACGATGATCAAAGAGGAGAGAAACTTTTCACCCTGTAAATCGGATTAAATTAAATAATCCTCGTAATTGATACAGAGCCTCCTTTCAAGAATGAAGGATGTCTCAAAGAACTTCACAAGATTCAAGTTTCAACAACAACAAGTTACATTTGTATAGCACCAAAGCGCTGGACAGTCAAGGATCTATTCCCGAGCTGGTGCTTGGGATCAGGAGGGGTGGAGAGCGGGAAGGGTAGAGGTAGAAGGGTGACCAAAGGTACGGTCAAAGAGGAGGGTCTTGAGACGGGTCTTAAAATAGGCAAGGGACTGTGGATGGAGTCCCATTCACTGTAAAGTGTAGTAATTGTGTATTTGTAGGTTAACCCAACAGCCAATTTGCGATTAGACATGAAATGAATGACCAATTTTATTCAGGAATTGGGGGCCAGGATACCCGAAGAAACTCCCTTCTCTTTTCAAATAGTGGGATGTTTAACATCCACTTGACCAAACAGTTGTAACCTTAGTTTAACATCTCTTCTGAGGGTTGCCATCTTTGACAAATTGCTCTTTAAAAGAGCCAGCACAGACAGATGGGCTGAATTACTTTCTTCTGTGCTGTACATTTCTATGGTTCCTTAGCGTTGTGGTTCCCCCCAGCTATTGTATTGGACTCTCAGTTCAAAGCCTTGACCTGGGGGTTTGTACCCAGAGCTTCTGACTCAGAGTACTACCAACTAAGACAGGTTGACACCAACAAAAATAACAACAAACAACAAATTACATTTATATCGCACCTGTCATGTAAGGAGGACGTCCCAAGGTGCTGGACAGTTGAGGGTTTGCACCTGAGCTGAGAGTTGGATTAGAGAGTGGTGGGGGCCAAGTTGGATGTGGGGGGGGAGGAAATTTCTTTAGACAGAAGGAAATTAATGATTAGAATTGGTTACCAGGAATGGGATTGAAGCCAGTATTAATTTATGAAACATCTTGCTGCGCGAATAGGAAGAAAGTAGATTGGTTATTCTGGAATGATAGGATGAAATCGACAGAAGGATCTTCTTGATACAAACTTGCCATGTTCTAAAATGTTCTTTTACTTTACGTCTCAAGACTCCTAATACAAAACTGAAGCCATCTACTTAAGCCGTGGTTCCAGGTGAGGAGGTTTCAGGCGCTGAGATGCCATTTTGAAATTTCCTGCCTGGACCAACAAGCCCATACTGCCTGTGTGATGTTGCTTCCAGGTGCCGTTTTTCAAACACTCCACAGGCTAAGTATTGTTTTGCCATTTCTATTCACCTCTTTCCTGTCCTCTTCCCTTACAACTGGTCACCACCCCCCTCCCTCTCTGGCTTTGGTTCAACAAAGCCACGAGAGCCATCCCCTCTGTCTCCCCACTGTGCTGTCTCCCCGAGCGCTTGTCATGCCTGCAGACTGACCATGTCTCACTAAATGCCTCGCTCATGGTCTCTGTGTGCATGTTTTGGCTGCCACCCCAACCCAAGTTGACCCCTGAAAACGTTCCCCTTCTACTCCCCACTCTTCGCTACTCCTAATCAGTCCTTCTCTCCCACTGCCCTCCTCACCTTCTCTCTACTGGCCACCATCACTGCCACCCTCTGCTCCAGCCTGGTCATCCTCTGCCAGGCCCATCGTGGCTCTCAAAGCAGCCATCCCAACTACCCCATCGCCCACTCTCCCCGACACAGCTGCCTCTCCCACCTCCGAAAGGTAAACACCCCTTCCCTCATCCACATCCTTACTCTTCCAAACTACCCTCAGACCTCCATTGCCAATTCTCCTCCAGAGCCTAAAACCCTCCCTACCCTCCCTTTGAAGCCCTCCTCCACCACCTCACCCACTCGCATTGCCCTTCAAAATGTCCACTCTCTCTTAAATAAAGCCCTCACGATCAATGACCTCATCCTGGACGAGAACATCGACATTCTTAGGCTCACAGAAACCTGGCTGTCCCCGGCAATCCTGTCGAAGGCCCCTGACTACACCCTTCACCACACCACCCGCGCAAACCGATTCAGTGGTGGGGTGGCCTTTATCTCCCAAACTACCCTCACTCTATTCCCCTATTCCTCTGGCTCCTTCCCTTCTTTCAAACACCTATTTCTGTACCATCGCTCCCGCTCCTTCAAAATTCTCCTCATTTATCGTTCTTCCAAACCACCTGGTTCCTTCATCCCTGACATCTCCTCCCTCCTCTCATCCCTCTGTACTGAACACCTGATCATAATGGGTGATTTCAACCTTCACCTAAACTCCCCTTGCCCCATCTCCTTCAACTTCACTGCCCTCCTCTCCACACTAAATGTCACCCTCCATATAAACTCCCTGAACCACAACCGTGGCCACACCCCTTCAACCTCGTGATCACTTATGGCCTTGACATCTCCGATCTGTCCATTACAGACAAGGCCATGTCTGACCACTTCCTCATCTCCCTCTCCTCCCGCATCCCCCTCCCCTCTTCCAAACCTCCACCATATTTTTCTGACCCTGAAAAAATCTTCCACCCGAGTCCCTCACGAACGCCCTCACTTCCTCAGATCTCTTCTCCCTCTGTCCTTCCACTCACAACAATCCAAATGCAGCCATCAAGCTGCCAAATGACCACCTCTCTGCAACCCTCAACTCCCTTGCCCCCTGAAATCCAGGTCTGTCTCTAAATCTACCTGCTCTCCCTGGTATAACAGTCACTTCCGTTCGCTGCAAACTAAAACCTGGATGCTCGAGCACAGATGGCACAAATCCCATCTCACAATCCATCGCCAGCTGTGGCTTGAGGGTTTCTGCAACTACTGGCTCTCCCTCTTGCAGACCAAAACTGCCTTTTGGAGGTGAAAAACAAGCCAAAGGTACTGTTCTCCACTATTCACCACCTTCTCGGCGTACCCCCACAACCTGCCTCACCCTCACCTCTAAAGCCAAGTGTGAAGGGGTCAAAAACTTCTTTGTGTCAAAGATCGAAAAAATCTGCTTGGCTGTTTCCTCATCCCCTACTTCTCCTTCCGCACCCCCCAGACCATTTACACTACCCCCTCCTTCCACCATGGTCCTTACCACTCCTCCCTCCCTGCACTCCTTTCCCCCAATTATTCTCCCCTCCCTCTCAACCACCGTCTTCCAGATGAAGCCCACCACCTGCTGCTTCAACCCATTCCCCACCCAGCTGCTGGTCACCCAACTCCCCCTCTTCTCCCCGCTGCTGGCCAACATGGTCAACCAGTCGCTCTCCTCAGGTTCAGTTCCTCTCCCCCTTAGAACCGCTGTCCACTCCCCACCTCAAAAAACCCACCTTGACCCCTCCAACCTCACAAATTACTGACCCATTTCTAACCTACCCTCCTTGCCAAAGCTCTGGAACGCATTGTCGCTAACCAGCTTTTCTCCCACCTCTCCCTGCACTCTCTCTTTGAGTCCTTCCAGTCTGGTTTCCACCCTGCCCACAGCATAGAGACGGTGCTTGTCAAGGTCATAAACGACGTCCTCTCTCTCTGTGACTAGGCTCCCTCTGCCTCCTCACTCTCCTGGACCTCTCCGCCATGTTCAACACAGTCGACCATACCATCCCCCTCCACTGCCTCTTCTCTCTCATTCGCCCATTTGTGGGCGAAATGTGGCAGCCAATTGCGCACAGCAGTGTCCCACAAACAGTCATGGATTGAAATGACCAATTTATTATTTTTTTTGAGGGATTATTATCAGGTATGTGGAGTAAGGAAACTTGCCCAAGGTTTCGCCCTGCTGGGAATCGAACCCAGGTCTCTCGCTTGCAAAGTGGGTGCTCTAACCACTGAGCTACAGGACTCCACACAAGACAGAAGCCACACTCATTGACTCCTGTCAACGTCTTCTATCCTGCGCTTCTGACCTCCTTAACCTCCCCGGCCTATCCTTCAGACTTACTGAACCAGTGCACAACCTAGGTGTCAGGTTCGACCCACAGCTGTCCTGCTTTCCCCCATCCGGTCTCTAACCAGGACTGCCTTCCTCCACCTACGCCACATTATCCAGATGCAGCTGAAACATTCATCCATGAGCTCATCACCTCCCGACTGGACTTCTCAAAAGCCCTCTTTGCTGGTCTCCCCAGCTCCACCACGTACAGGATCCAACTGATCCAAAACTCTGCCACCCACATACTCACCCGTACTAAACTTTGTACCCCCATCACACCATTTCTAGCCAACCTCCATTGGCTCCCCATCACTGCATGGATTGGTATGAAGATCCTCACACTCATTTTCAAATCCATTCTTGCTCTGGCACTCCCTACCTCTCTGACCTGCTTACCTCCACCCCACAATCCGCTGCCTCCGCTCGACTGGCTCCGGCCTCCTACATGTCCCTCGTGCCCTCCTTTCCATCACTGGTGACTGCATTTTCAGCCAATACTCTCCAAAACTCTGGAACACTCTTCCTCTATCCCTCCATCTTGCCCCTTCCTTCCCCATTTTCAGTTTGCGCTAAAAGACCTTTCTGCTCAACCATGCTTATGGTCACATCTCCCTCCCCCTGGCTCATAGTCGAATAAATAAATAAATAAATAAATGTAACTTGTTGTTATCACACTGCATTATTCAGCACATTGAGCCAAATGCGCACCGCAGTTTAGAACTTGGGCTGGGTTGTTATGAATTATAGCTTTCCTTGTAAAACTTCACATCTTAATTGGCACACTAGACCTTTTTTTCAAAGTGACTGCGGCTGAGAGCAAATACATGATTCATGCGTTCCGCTTCACTGAATTTTACTATGAGGGGTGATAAAAATGTTATGTTTCTGTCAGTTTGGCAATAATCTGTTTCCCACCAACGCTTGAGAATTCAGTTTGATATCGTCATTCCTTGCTCAAGAATCTTTTGTCCACTTAATTGAAGTTTGAATTAATGGTACATCATCACCGTGATAGTGAATTAATCATACAGAAAAAGTAAACACTGGTACGTTTCATATATATCACTTCACAAAATCAGGTACAAAAATAATATTAATAAACCTTGCATTACTATAGTGATTGTCACATCAGGAGGGTGTCTCAAAGCACTTCAAAAGATTTACTGAAAAGGGTCTGCGTATTTTGTCGGCGAACAGGGCAGTTAATTTGAGCACAGTTATGTCCCACAAACAGCCATAAAGGGAATATCTGATTTAATCTGCGGAAATGTTGGTCAAAGCTGTCAAAATCTTGGAGTCCCATGGCATAGTGGTTAGCACATTCGCCTCGCAAGCGAGAGGTTCCCGCGCAGGGTGTAATCTTAGGCAAGTTTCCTTATTCCACATGCCTCTGTTTACCTAGTAGTAAATAGGAACCCAGTTGTTAGTCGATTGGCAAATCATTTTTTGGGGGTAATAATCCCTCCATAAAAAAATTGGTCAGTCAATCCATGACTGTTTGTGGGACATTGCTGTGTGCAATTGGCTGCCGCGATTTGCCCACAAAATTCACAGTCACTCCACTTTACAATATATTCCGTGAAGCGCTTTGAGTCATCTCAATGACACTGATAAGGCAGTTTATCAAATGCAAGGAGTATTATTATTATTAGTAGTAGTATTAGTATTATTACCTTGCACAATCTTAAAAAAGTTCTTCTTATAATACCTGCATTGTTAGTGTTTGAGGAAATTATATGCATTACATGATTACATTTCTGTATACTCACTAAGAAAATTGTTACACTATGCATGAGAGAAAATAATCTATCCCTTTCTTCCAGACTACATTGAATCCACAATAAATCCACATGACTTAATATTCCAGTTAGAAACCAGAGAAAATATCACCTTGAGCAACCTGTCAACATAATAAAATCAAGCTGGTGCAGTATTGATAATTTATCCCAACATATCACTGTGACATTGTGCTGTCTCTGCTATATCACTTGAGATCATTCAGGACATGCTGCACAAATCATCATATTCATTTAATAAAGTATTAGAGGCCAATGACAAAAAATATAGCACATGGAATTAACAATGGGATTGAATTTCCAGCCATTTCCAATGAAAATTGTTTATATAAACTTCAAGGTTGACTTCCAGGTGAACTGGAAGAGGTTCAAGACCTACCTCTTTGACTGCAATACTGGTCATCTTTCCCCTCCTCCTCAATTAACCCCCACTCCCTAACTCAGGTGCCAAGCCAGTACTATTAAATGCTTTGGGTTGTCCTCCAGACGTGAAAGGCATGATATAAATATGAATTTGTATTGTTTTACTGGAATGTAATACTACTACTACTACTAATAATAATCCTTGCATTTGATATAGCGCTTTTCACGTCGGGAGGAAGTCCCAAAGCACTTCACAGAACACACTGTAAAGCAAATTGACTGTATGTTTGTGGGCGAACGCGGCAGCCAATTGCACACAGCAATGTCCCACAAACAGTTGTAGATTGAAAATGACCAATTTATTATTGTTTTTGGTTTTGGAGGGATTATTATTAGGCGTGTGGAGTAAGGAAACTTGCCCAAGGTTTCGCCCTGCCTGGAATTGAACTCAGGGCTCTCACTTGCAAAGCGAGTGCTCTAACCACTGAGCTACAGGACTGAATGTACTGAGCTTCTGGTATAACACAGATCCAGAGTAGACTACTTTATCACTATGACCTTTAAAAAGTATGCTTGGAAGGATCACAGCTCCTTCACAAATATGGAATGCCCGTCCTCACATCCCCAGAACAAAGCTCCCGACACACAAAGAAGCATTCAAGGATTTGCGCAATGCTGAAAAAATCAATAATGAATGAAACAACAGGCTGAGTTCAGCTCAGTGTTTATTATACATCGTCTCCAAATGCAAGGATTATTATTGTTAAAATTGCTTTGCTAGGAGTCTATGCCTTCTAGTTTTATGCTCTCAGTCAAAATCACATTGCCTGCTTACAGTATTGCATTGATGCTACACATCGTTTCAAAGGCTTGTTTCCAGTGGAGCATTTATACACCACAGAGAGCAAAAATAATGATGTCTACTAACACTTTCAGCAACAAGAACGGCAGCCAGTGAGATCTTCAGGGCCAGATTCAAGCCTGAAATTAAGGGGAGCCAAGCAGGATTTCACCCCCACAGGCAGTCACAAGATCACAAGATTGTTTTGGATGAAGAAGGCCCTTTGATGTATCTGATCTCAACAATCCAGAATATCTGCTCTACCGTTCTCCCATCACAGCATCAAGCTACTTTTTAGATGAGTTCCAGTGTACTGGCCTCAATCCTGCATGACTCTAAACTCTAAAATGTCTTCTTGTTCTTCTATCTTGGTGCATCCTAAAGTCAATAATTATCCACTGGTTTAACCGCAATATAATTCAGTGTTCCAAGCACCTCATCATGTTGCATTTGTCACTGCAATATTATGAATGTCATATTATGAAACAAATAATAATAATCCTAACCCACACCAAAATACACCATTTTGTCTTGCACCATCAACACCTCTAATCTCATCATCTTCTGTCCTCCATCTAAAAATGTTTTACTCATCTTTCTTTCCCTGCCCCTTTCTTTGTTTATCCTAATAATCTGCTCCCTTCCAACACCCCCCCAGTTCTGACGGAAGGTCATAGACCTGAAACTTAACTCATTTTCCTTTCTCCATGGATGCTGCCTGACCTGCTCCGTGTTCCCAGCGACTTCTGTGATTAGATATAATAATAATCCTGGCATTTGATATAGCGTTTTATCATGTCATCGAGAGGTCTCAACGTGCTTCACCACATATATTTTAAGGTGGTGTGGCTGTGTGTATTTTGTGAGCAAATACGGCAGCCAATTTGCATGCAACAAATTAATGGGAGTTAGGACAAAATGTGTCAAGAAAATAGTTCCATTTTTGAAGCACTTAATTAATTAGTGAAGAAATCGCGTTCTGATATTTTTCGAAATTGACGATGACATTACTGTCATTTTTTAATTGTCTGCTGCTGCCACCTGGTGGACAAATGTTATTTACTGCTCTCAAAAGTTTAACTGCCTTACACTGGTACTTTAATAATAATAATAAAAATCTTTGTGTTTGATATAACGTCTTATCACGTCTTCGAGGCGTCTCAAAGTGCTTCACAGAATATACTGTAAAGTGAATTGACTGCATATTTTGTGGTCGAAACGCGGCAGCCAATTGCGCACAGCAGTGTCCCACAAACAGTCGTGGATTGAAGTGACCATTTATTTTTGTTGCTTTTTTTGAAGGAATTATTATTCCCAGGAAAGCGATCCACCAATCAACAGACAGCTGGGTTCCTACTTATTGCTAGGTAAACAGAGGCGTGTGCATTAAGGAAACTTGCCCAACGTCGCCCTGCCAGGAATTGAACCCAGGTCTCCCGCTTGCGAGACGAATGCTTTAACCACTGAGCTACAGGACTCCGATAGTGTGTTCAATCACGGTGTCTGAAAGAGAGAAATGGTTGGTGAAAAGTGCTATATTGTCTTTGTCTTCTTTAAAATCTTGAAAACGGGTATCAATGGAATTAATTAGTGAAGAAATCGCGTTCTGACATTTTTCTAAATTGATGATGACATTACTGTCACTTTTTAACTGTTGCAAATGAACAAAGTGAAACCGTTTTTTTAGGCAAAACATTCAAAAAAAGGTTAAGTTTGGCCTTGAAAGCTAAAATTAAATTAAACTGAGTTGGAGGAAGGAAATCCTTTCCTTGCAAGCGTGCACTGAGCGTTGTCAGTATATCTGTCGGACATCAAGTCCTGGATGAGAGCTAATTTTCTACAGCTAAACTTCAACAAGACCGAGACTCTCCTGATTGGCTCCATTAGAGCCTCCTCACCTCCCTCCATAGGGTGCAGATCATCCAGAACTCTGCAGCCTGTGTCCTCTCTCGCGCCAGGCTCCATGACCCTATCACCCCCATCCTTGCCCGACTCCACTGGCTTCCCATCACACAGAGGATACAGTTCAAGATCCTGGCCCTCACTTTCAAAGCCTTCCATGGTCTTGCTCCCCCCTACCTCTGCAACCTCCTAAGCCCCTACCATCCTGCCCACTCCCTCCGCTCAGCAAACTCCAGCCTGCTTCATGGCCCCCACCTTGCCCACCCCACAATTCGTGGGCGAGCCTTCTGCTACTCTGCCCCCATCCTCTGGAACTCCATGCCCCCACCCTCTGGAACAGTCCCTCCACCTTGACCCCTCCCTTACCTCCTTCGAGACCCATCTCAAGACCCTCCTCTTCGACCGTGCCTTCAGTCACCCTCCTTCCCTCCCTGCGTTCCATTCTCTCCGATCCCGACCCCCAACTCGGGTCCAAAACACTGATTGTCCAGCTCTTTGGGACGTTCTCCCGATGTGAAAGGCGGTATACAAATGTAATGTTGTTGTTGTGTTGTAAGCTGACCAGTAATGTCTGTAAGGAAAGCAAAGTGACTGAGCCAGATCTTTTCTTGAAGGACTTGCAGTCTTCAAGAACTTCTCCCTTCTTTTTCAAAAACATATGCAGTTTTTCTTTTAAATTCCCAAATCTTTCAAGAGCCTTCCCCTTTGATAGGCAACAAATATTGCAATGAAGAAATAACTCCCCTTCCTCATTTGCACTGTCATCAAACATGTCCCTCACTGCCCTCCCTCCCTCGCTCCCCTCCCTCCCTCGCTGCCCTCCCTCGCTGCCCTCCCTTGCTCCCTTCCTTCCCTCGTTGCCCTCCCTCGCTCCCCTCGCTGCCCTCCCTCCCTCGCTCCCCTCTCTCCCTCACTGCACTGCCTCCCTCGCTAGACTCCCTCCTCACTGCTCTCCCTCGCGTGCCACTACCAAGGGGGTGCCATGCCACTGGTTGGCTACCACTGATCTAGACCATTGGGATGGTTCCAAGTTCACAGCAAACTGTATTTCAGTACAAGCTCCACTACCTCAGGTACCACCGCAGTGATCTGAAACTTCCATCACCATAGTCTAACAGCCAATAAAAAAGCAAGTTCTTTCTTTCTCACCTGGATTCCTTCCATGTGTTGTTAAGTTTTATTAATGTGTACCAACGTTATCAGCACGGCACTTATCAGTTCAGGCCTGATAGCATTACTGTATCATTCCAATTTTATTGGTTTACTTTGTCCTCCGCGCTATCCCCTGTGATGCCATTTCTCTTATTCTGACATGGACACGATGTACAATGCACGCTTGAATGTAACCATCTGTCTGAGTGAACTGTGAGTGCACATTACCCTTTACTGTGTCGTGGAGAACAAAAATAGAGGAAGAGAAACATGCTAGCTGATATTCATCTGCTTCTGCCGCTATCTTTGTAAACACAACATACCACTAAATCACTCTGTAATGCCTGGAATGGAAAGGTTGTGGTTACTGGTGGATAAAACTATCACAAGGGACAAGTCCAATTTTTTTTTGCACAATTCACATCAGTCAATACTGTTGTGTATTCTGGGGCAAGGTGACGTAAAGGTGTAAAGGTAGCTGGGAAACATTGGATATAATAAATACTGTAATCTTTACATTTGATATAGCGCCTTTCATGTAGGGAGGACATTATGCGCCGCCACTCAAGCGCTCTGGGACTCTACCTTGCATGAGGGGGGCGATATATAAATGCAAGTTGTAAATGCAAGTTGTGTGAAAGCGCTTCACAGGATATACTGTAAAGTGCAATGACTGTGTATTCTGTTGGCGAAAGTGTCAGCTCATTTCCCACAAGCAACCACAAAGTGAATGACAAAAAGCCTGTCAGATTCACATTTGACAGAGGATATGCTATGAGCAGCTCACACACATTCTCTCTCTCTCTCAATCACAAACTTACTCTTTGTTTAGAAGAGGCACATTTTCACACAACAGTGTTAGAATCTAACTCTCATTTTTTTTCTCTCAATCTTTTTCTCTCTGAATATCTAACTTTTTATCTCTTTGTCTCTCTATCACTTTTTCATGACGCTCATCTGTGTCTCATTTTCTGACTCTGTCCCTGAACTCGACACAAGTATAAACTAAAGCTTTGTATTACTGGCAAAAAAAATCCAGTCGTATGCCTGCGAAGTTGCATGCATGCATGTGCAGTTACTAGACCCTCAATTTACTCAAGCTGCGAGGCTACATTTCACTTTTCTGAAATACCTTGGTAGCCCTGAATTTGCATTGGATCCCAATATGGAAAATAGGCATTGCAGACAGTTAGCATGAGGATAAACGGAATTCTGACTTAGGGTAATAAATTCCAGAGCCTGAATTCTTTCCCACGCCAGGCTGTGCATTCTCATTACTCCCATTCTCCAGGCTCCCAGTAACCCAGCAGATGGATTTTAAGAACCATGTCCTGACCTTTAATTCCCTTTGAAATCTTCTCCTTTCCCTGTTTATGTAATCACAGCTGGCTTTATGTTCCTCATAACCTCTAATCTTCTGATTCTAGTCTGTTGCTTGCTCCTCACTCCCTCTGATCCACCCATGATGGGTAAGCCTTCAATCACTACACCCTCTCCCCTGGAACCCTCTTCCACATCTCTGCCTTGTTTTCTCTCTCCCTGCCTTCAAAGGCCTCCTAAAAACATATCTCTTTGACTATGGTTTTAGTCAATATCCTTAATTTTCCCTTTTGGGGATTTTACTGCATGCATCTCAGTTTCAGAACAAGGTAGAGGCAAGTGTTCAGTTAAAAAATAAAATTAATGTCAGCTTGGCTCAGTTGGTAGCACTCTTGCTTCTGTGTCAGACGTTTGTAGGTATCTTTGTCCTCACGTTTAAGACCTTTGTACTCACATTTAAGGTCCTCATCCTCATTTTTTAAGCTCTGCAACCTGCTAAAGCCTTACTAACCTATCCCTCCTCTCAGCAGGCACTGGGCTGCTCATATTCCCCACCCTGGTCCCCTCACCATCAACAGTCAGGCCTTCAGTTTTCCTGCTCCCATCCTCTGGAACTCCATCACAGAGTCCCATCACCTCACCCCCTCTCTTGCTCCTTTAAGGTCCATCTCAAGATTTTCCTCTCAGCCCCACACTCTTGCCCCCACCCTTCTTGATTCCAACCATCAGCTCAGGTGCAAACCCCATGACTGTCCAATCCCTTGGGATGTCCTACTGATGTGAAAGGTGCTATATAAATGCAATCTGTTGTTGATGGGGACTTTCAGCTCATAGTCCATACTGAACCTCCAGTGGGGTGTTTGAGGAAAGCTGCATTATTGAAGGAGCCGGCCTTCAAATGCAACGTTAAACCAAGGTCTTGTCTGCCCATTCAGGTAGACACTAAAAAACCCAGGATACTGTTTTTCAAAAACAAAAGGAGTTTCCCCTGGTGTCTCATCTATTAATCCTCCAAAAATGAACTGGCCATTCACTCTTTGGCTCTTTGTGTGCTTTTGGACATTGCTGTGTGCAAATTGGCTGCTTCATTCACCTACAAACGCAATCACTACACTTAACAGTAATTACTGTAAAGCACTTTGAGACAGTTTGACGTGATAAGGCCATATGTCAAATGCAAAAATTATCATTAATATAAGATAAAGCTATAAGTCAATTATTTATAACCGATTGTCAACAGAATCTTCCGAAGTGGAGATTATAATTTATTTTGTTTAGTTAAGTCCATTAGAAAGGAGCAATGCTAATTGTGGTTAGATCTGGGGCACACTCAGAAATAAATCATTTTAATAATTAAATATATTTAATAGTTATGGTTTTAAGCACATTCTAGTCTGCAGTCATTTTTATTTGTAATAATTCAATGAGCTTCTGTGTTGTGGAGTCCTGTAGCTCAGTGGTTAGAGCACTCGCTTTGCAAGCGAGAGATCTGTGTTCAATTCCAGGCAGAGGGCGAAACCTTGGGCAAGTTTCCTTACTCCACACGCCTAATAATAATCCCTCCAAAAAACAAAACGATAATAAATCAGTCATTTCCAATCCATGACTTTTGTGGGACACTGCTATGCGTAATTGGTTGCCACGTTTCACCCACAAATATACGGTCAATTCACTTTACAGCATATTCTGTGATGCACTTTGAGACGTCGAGAAGACGTGAAAAGTGCTATATCAAATGCAAGGATTATTATTATTATTATTAGGGTTGTGTGATGGCTTGTCTCGTGCTGCTCCTTGTTCTGGGATTCTCAGTGACTGGAACATTACAGGCTGGCCTGTCCAGGTCTTTCCACTACAATGAAGGCAGATGTCCGTTAAAGAACCGAATGAGGAAGCTCAAGGCTTGGGAGCTTTAGATACTATTACTTGGAGTTCAGGTTCACGAACACACACTCTCATAGTCAGGACTTGGTATCCACCATGATTTGTAGGCAGAAACATCAGCAGGTGCACTTCCAACTGATGGAATCATCCATCTCAAAATGTTAATTATCCTTGAATTCATTAAGAAACAGAGCATCTTTCATCCATTGGTATTAATAAAACCTCCATTAGCTTTGAAGATTATTTTACTATTTTACTTATTATTTTAATATCTGGTCGCTAAATCCACGACTGTTTGTGGGACACTGCTGTGTGCAATTGGCTGCCATGTTTCTCCCACAAAGTATACAGTCAATTCACTTTACATTATATTCTGTGAAACTCTTTGAGACGTCTCAACAATGTGATAAGGCGTTATATCAAATGCAAGTATTATTTATTTATCTCTCAACTGGCTTAAAAATTTCAGCTGTATTTAACAATTTACCAAATTCTGTACCCTCTGAAATGTTACATAAATATTGCAAATCTAGATCCAGATAGAATTTCTCGCCCTATATCAATGAATGAAATCTCATCCATTACTAAAGAAAAAACACTACTTTGTAACTATGAAGTTTCAAAGTGGGGAGGTAAACATGAGTTAAAATTGTATCGAGTTCTATATTCAAACTTCATGACAGAAAGGAGTAACAAACCTGTCCTGAAGGAATACAAATTGCAGTATGAATTTCAAAGAATTGTAGCTAATTAATTCATTACGCAAGGAACTCCAATGAATGGGACATTTTCATGGCATATGACTGGAAATGTTTGTCTCGCTTTATCCTGCCTGAAGCAAAGATTGACCTTTCATGCATCAGTAGCTTTTGCTTTAACTCTCTGGAAAAGTGTGGATTGTTTTTGTGCTACTGACCGCATTTGCCAAACCCTACTTCAATTGCAGGATCCCTGTTGTTCTGCTATACAAGATTGTACACGTGATTGCTTTGCGCTGCAGCCACTAACTACTGACCCGGTTTACGTTTCTTAATTAGTTTCAAAAGATCTGCCCTTCTTTAATTCTGTAACAAACAAGTTGTTTTAAAAAAAATGTATATCCAATGTATAGGAAATCTTTACCCTCAGGCTTTATGGTTTCTATGGTGTTCTCTTCTGCTTCCCCTCAGAATTTATTTATATATTTTAAATGTTCCTTTTTTTTAAACACACTGCACCCTCAAATAGCATCTCCCACTCATATCTGTGGTCACCAAGGCTTAACGACAGAATGAATCATATTTGATTGAATCAGCATCAGATTTGTTCCTGTAATAAATCAGGACAGGCTCTAAAGCAATAATCCTTCTGTTGTTCTTTTCTGAAATCTAACATTAAAGCAGTAGTCTCTCCGTACTGTTACAGTTAATGTAACATTACAGTTCACCTGAAAAACACAGTCACTGTGAAGCTCTTTGAGGTGTCCACTCGATGTGAATGGGGCTATGTCAAATGCATTCATTTGTATTATTCTTACGTAGAGTTATATAGAGGGAGGAGCAAAAACAGACCCAGTGACCTACTTTGCTCTCCAGAAAATCCCTAACCCAGCCTCCACACAATATTTATCTACATATCTCTCCTTTCACTCAGTCCCCTCTAAGGGGAGGTGAAAAACAGTGGAAAGAATCCCTGCCCCGTCGGATTTGGCAAATTTGCAAATACAGCCTTCAATTCCTTTTAAGAATTGCAGGAAAACACTTCCTGCAAGACTGAAGACTGAATTGAATTGTAGTGTCATCTGCTGGTGAAATCTGTAGTGTTAGCAGATGGCAGAATTGAAGAATTTCCTTCAATTCTGCGTAATGTTATATTTTAAGGCAAGACAGTCTTATAGAGTAAGGCGAGAGAAAATTTCTGGCCTCGGATTCTTATGAAAAAATCAGTTTAAATAATTTCAACTAAAGGGGGAGATTTGATGTTACCAGCAGATGGCAGCATAAAACCAACTTTTGACACCAGGCTTGCGTCATGATTCTATTAATAATTTATAAAGAAGCAAATTGGAGCATACAACTCTTTTCCCCAGATTGCTTTATTGTTGTTTTCAGGTTATTGAGTTTGTATTTATGCAACATCTGCAGCCAAGAGAATGAGCAGTAGGCTGTCTGAAGGTCAAACAGACGTTGTTTATAAGCAGCTGTGAGGTAGTAGCGGAAGTTGAATAGACCCGCAAGCTTTATCCTCATCGCCTTTCTATACCTCGCCAAACAGCTCCAGCTTAGACACAGAATTCACCATATTACAAATGTCAGTTTCTGTTCTAGCTATTCTAGCGTGTATCCTATAACTTCATAGAACCACAGGAAATTTACAGCATAGAAAATGCCATTCAGCCCATCATTTCTGTGCTGGTTCTTGGAAAAGCAAGCCATACAGTCCCAATTACCTCCATTATCACCCCATCTCTACAAACTACTCCTTTTTAGATATACAATACAATGCAAAATTACATTTCATGTCGGGAGGACTTCCTAAGGTGCTGGGCAGTCAAGGATTTTGACCCGAGCTGGGGGAGGACAAGGTAAGGGAGGTTGGCCAAAGACTCGGTCGAAGAGGAGAGTTTTGAGACATGCCTTGAAGGAGGTAAGGGAGGGAGTGAGCAAAGGGAATGTGGGATGGAGTTTCAAAGAGTGGAGGTCGAGAGGCTGAAGGCCCGACCACTGATGGTGGATAGGGCCAAGTGGGGCACGAGGCTGCTGAGTGGAGGGAGTGGACAGGTTGATATGGGGTCAGCAGGTCACTGAGGTATGAATGGGCAAAGCTGTGGAGGGCCTTAAAGGTGAGAATGAGGATTTTGAACTCTATCCTCTGAATCGTGGGGAGTTAGTGGAGCCGGGCGAGTGTGGGGGTGATGAGACCATGGAGCCTGGTGTGGGAGAGGACACAAGCTGCAGAGTTCTGGATGATCTGTAGTTTGTGAAAGGAAGAGTTGGGAAAGCCGACAAGCTGGGAGTTGGCATAGTCAAGCCTAGATGTGAACAATGCGTGAATGAGGATTTCGGCAGCCTGAGGGGTGAGGCATCCACATAGTTCCCTCATAAAAGCTAAACAGATCCTGCCTCAACCATCGCACTTGACAGGGCATTCCACATCCTAAAATCTCTGCTTCAAAAAAATCCTCCTAATCTCACCTTTGCTCTCTTACTAATTATCTTAAATTCATGCCGTCACTGACTTTCCATATTTGGGGCCCACAATAAGAAGGGTCACTGTTAGGGAATCAGGGGTATTCAATGGCACACTGCATCTAGGCTCCAATATTCCACACCCCAAAGCTCATCCATCCAATGTGACTTCTTTAAATTACATCCTTAGCATAACTTTGAATGTTTCCTAGTGCAAATGGGAATTCCCCGGTTCCCTTCTTCATTTGATGGGAAGTTGCTGATGTGTGCCCTTGGGATCAAAGAATTTAATGCATTTGGCAATGGAAAATAATTAGAATTCAACAAATATTAGGTCAAGAAAAGTTACAAATTTCCAGGCACAGAGGTGTCTTCAACCCTGCGAGTCAAAGCCTTAATGAGTTCAGTGGATACGTAAACAGCTAAACAGTTAATACAAATATCATTTAAGGTGAAAATTAACCTAAACTTTCTGGGGAGCTGGAGTGTAACAAGCAACAAGCAAAGCAGAGTGAAAACCAAATCTCCCAATGCCTGCACCAAGCTCTAAGAGACTATCACAATATCCTTGCTCATCTCCATCGGTTCCCTATCCCCCAGCAGATCAAATTCCAAACACCCCATCCTCAAGTTCAGATCCCTCCATGGCCTTGTCACTCCTTATCTCCTTGGAACCCTATCACCTTCCTCCACTCAACTATTACCACCCTGCTTGGAACACTCTCCCTCAATCCCTCCTCCTTGGCCCCTCTCCCCTTTTTCAGCCCCGAGGCTCTGGAACTCTATCCCCCAGTGCCTTCGCCTTGCTTCCTCCCTTTCCTCCTTCAAGACCGGTCTCAAGACCTTTCTCTTTGACCGTGCCTTCAGCTCCCCTCTCGACTCTCTACTCCCTCCTCGCTCCCTCCCCTCCCTCCCCTCCCTCCCCTCACCCTGACCATTTCCCCCCTGCTCGGGTCCTGACCCAACTGTACAGCGCCTTGGGACGTCCTCCCGACGTGAAAGGCGCTCTATAAATGGAATCTTGTTGTTGTTTTTGTTGTTGTTTTCAAGTCCCACCTGAAAAGCTTCCTTTCCAATCGTGCTTAAGGTCACCTCCCCCAACCAGACTCAGAGTCAGGCTCCACCACTGTTAAGCGTCTGAGACAATACCCTACGTGGAAAATGCTATATAAGTGCGAATTGTTGATGTTGCTTCATTGTCTTCCGGCCAATCTGCCTCACCGTTGGTGGTTGAGTTTACAGTCATTCTGCCCTGCTCTCTGAGACTCCCATCTCAGAATCCCTCTGCCTCACACTTTAAATCTTCCTTAAGACCTATTTTTCAATTGTTCTTTGTGTCATTTTCTCTTCCTGCCCCCCTAACTCCCGTTGGGCTCCCAGGATGTTTAGTATGTTTTGTGAAGCGCATTGAGATGTCCTCTCAATGTAAAAGGTGATATACAAACAGAAATTGTTGTTGTTATTGTGGCCTATCTCTAACAGCAGCATACTGGTACTCTTACAAAGAACTGACCCGGATGACCCGAAAATTCAATGGCATCTTTTTTAAAACCATGAGAAACTGCCTGATGAAAATCAGAGTAGTGAAGCAAATATAGAGTTCAATTAGAGTTTAACTTGGTTCTGGATGAGATTATGGCTCCTTTCCTGTCTTTACAATGTGGAAAGCTGCCAGATCTGAATGGTTACCTTAGTAACTATCTCCTCCCTATTACAACCTCAAAAGGCTGGCCAAGTTATTCATGACACTGTACTGTCAAAGACTACATGCCCAAAGCAAGCTACATTTATTACAGGAGTAGTATTCTCTATTTTTAAGTTAGGCTTCTTTTTAAAGATAACTGTACCACTGTCTTCAATTAGTCATTACATTTGCAGAATTAACACAGTGGAAATACGCGGGAGGCCAGTCAGTATCTCAGGGAGTAAACGGGCTATCAGCAACAACAACTTGCATTTATATAATGCCCTTCATAGAGGATAGGGTCTCAGAGCACTCAGAGCACTGTATCATTTCTGAAAAGGAACAATAGAAAGATAAGTTGGTGGAACATTTACTGTTTTTTCAACTTCTCTAAAATATCCTGCTGTAATTTTATTTCCTTGATGTAAGATAATATCCTGTACTGCTGTCACTGCAAAGGCTCAATGCACCAATGACCTCCTTCTGCACTGTCAGAATTTGTACAGAATATGTATTTTGTAAGTTTTTGCCTACAAAATACAGTCACTTTAGAGTAAATCTTGTGTGGTGCTTTGAGACACCCTCCCAAATTCAAAGACGCAATATCAAATGCAAAAATTATTCTTTATATGCTTCTGTATACACCAACTACACCAGGGGTGCTGGAACTGAAAGCAAAGTCCCATCATTTGCAACACTGGGTGTGATGCTGAGTTTATATAAGAATGACATCCAAGGAACCAGTGATCTATTTTGTAGACACAGGGATCGTGATGTTATAGAAATATAGTTAATAATAATAATAATCCTTGCATTTGATATAACACCTTATCACGTCCTCGAGTCATCTCAAAGCACGTCACAGAATATACTGTAAAGTAAATTGACTGTATATTTTGTGGACGAAACGCATAGCAGTGTCCCACAAACAGTCGTGGATTGAGTGACCAAATTATTGTTATTATTTATTTATTTTTGAAGCAATTATTATCTCCGAAAAAGCAATCCACCAATCGACTAACAACTAGGTTCCTACGTACTGCTAGGTAAACAGAGGCGTGTGGAGTAAAGAAACTTACCTAAGGTTTCGTCCCACCCGAATTGAACCCGGGTCCTCTCACTTGCAAGGTGAATGCTCCAACCACTGAGCTAAGGACTTTTCGACCGCGCCTTTGGTCACCTTCCTCCCCCTCCCCCTTGGCTCGGTCCCGGGATCCGTTACTGTAAAGTGCTCTGAGACGCCGTCCGGCGTGGAGGGCGCTATATAAATCAAAGTTGTTGCTGTTGTTGTAGTTGGCTCACTGTAGCATTGTGATCGTATGTGTGATTGGGAAGTCTTTCACTGGACTGCGGAGAGAATTTTACTCTTTGCTGCATAACTGGCCTAAAAGTAAATAATTAAAAATAAAATTTTAATGTTAAAGAGACATTTTAATGGTTCAGATTCAAAATTGCTGCCTTCATTAAAAAATAGCAGACTGAGGGCAGCTATCTCCATTCTGAGAAGCCTGTGGGAAACACCAGACTGTGGAATTCAAGGCAATGTTCACTCCCAAACCTGTTGTGAAAGAATTTCCAGTCGATGATGTTCTTTAATTCCCCTGCTGATTGAGGAATGCAATGTGTTTAGTTATACTACACTTTTCACCCCATTGTTTCATTAAAGGAGAAACATCTAAGCCTCTCAAACACCTTCTATTGTTTCATAGCTCTGATTATGAATAGATAAATGAGATGTCAATCGTATGGCGAGCGGGATGCTTTGTTGGATGTTTAAAGTCCCTGGGGCGTAAAGCTGCCCCTGTGCAGGATGCATTGGCTACTGGTGTGTGGCTCAAGCTACAGGGAAGGTAGGTAGTGAAAGGCTGAAGGATTATGACAGTCTCAGCTTGTAAATAAAGAATCATTCTTCATTCTTCAAGGGCACATCTTTTTACTATTTTTACTCACCACTTTAACTTCATATTATTCAGCTAAAATGTTTGTACCTTTTGTCTCATTAAATAGTAAGATCTAACTGATCTTTTGGATGTACAATAATAATAATCCTTGCATTTGATATAGCGCTTTTCACGTCTTCTAGACGTCTCAAAGCGCTTCACAGAATATGGTGTAAAGTGAATTGACTGTATATTTGTGGGCGAAACGTGGCAGCCAATTGTGCACAGCAGTGTCCCACAAACAGCCATGGATTGAAAATGACCAATTTATTATTGTTTTTGTTATTGGAAGGATTATTATTAGACGTATCGAATAAGGAAACTTGCCCAAGGTTTTGCCCTGCCTGGAATTGAATGATATATTCAATAATTTTTTTAGCATTTGTGTTTAAAGTTTCCCTGAATAAACTAAATCTGACTCACCCTGGATCCAATTGCCTTTGGTATTTAATTACAGTTTCTAAGTTGTGTGAAAAGCATCAGATCAAAGTTCCTTCGTCATGAACCTCTCGCATTGGATGCATGGATCATATAAGATTTTGAATTGTGGGCAAAAATGCTGACTTTAAATATTAATATTAATGAATGAAGAAACAAACCGTCTTAAATGTACATGTCCTGTTAATTATTTACAAAAACTTGCTTCTTGTAAAACCAAATAAATGAAAGACCCTGTAGAACTTTTTTTAATTTTCAGGATATTTAATAACTGAGTTACCAGGAAATTGTTCAGATTGCATCAAATTCAACCCACACTGTACAATTTCTAGGCATTTAGGAGGCTCCAAAGACAAATGTTCACTATTCCCGTAAAACTCTTAAACTCCAGCACAGGTTGTCACCTTCAGGGTAAGAACTAAAGATTTGAGAGAAATTCAGAGGTGAAAAAAACAGATTTTGAGACATTTCAAAGATATTCTGTAAACTTTACTAAGAGCTTGTCAAATATAACTAACTGGTGGAGGTGTTTTTAACACATTTCATTATATTTATATTGATCTCCAGGGTATCTGTGGATGGATAACTTATCAATAATACAGCTTTGATGATGAAGGATGAAGGTCCTTTGAAAATATTTATGAACTTGTTTTTTTACTGAACTTCAGCAGGAATGTGATTTAAAAGATAATCTGAAACGGTCACTTGGCCTATATTCCTGTGAACTTTGTTTATTATTTTATTATATTTTGGCATCATTTATTTCACTTAAAATGTTTTCCCCCTCCCTCTCTCTTTACAGAGAGTAAAAAGACTCCTTATTTCTGAACATTATTCCAAATGGAAACACCACTATTTCAGCTGTTCACAGTAAAGCTGACATTTTCAGCTAAACTGACTCCCACCATTGAGGTTAACCAAATAAAAATGGAGTTGCTGATTACTTTATTGACAGATCAAAGGCTAAACACATGGGCGGTAGCTAAAATTAATAAGACAACTTGAACATTACTCAAGTGATATTGCTGGCAGAGAAGAGGATACAATTTCTCTGTATGTCCATGGCATTATACAATTTGTCTCAATGCCAGTGAACTTTCCCTGCTATTTACTACAAGTGCTTCATCTGTAGGGCCAACACAGAATCAATTACAAAATGCATGAAGTCACATCTATTTTCAGCATTGACTGGCCAACATCTGCTCTGTTTCCCTATGCATCTGAGCACTAAAAGGTTATAAATATCCACTTTAATATATCCCAGTGAATGAAGCCAGCTTTCGTTTGTTTTATTCAAACTAATTTGGACAGATGTTTTTTCCTCTCCAGCTTGTGCGTGGGATAAACAACCTTCATTAAGATGAATGAATTGCCAATTATAATCTCTGGTTCCCAATACTCTCCAATACAAGTCCATTCTCTTCTAGGTGTTTGCAGAGTTTGAGAGAGCTACTACCAGGTTTCTCTGGATTAACAAGTAAAACCTGTAGGTTTATTCCAAAGCCACATTCTATTACTATAGCATCAAGTATTACTCCTCCAATTCATGCAATATAGAATGATAGAGTATCTACATCATGTACAAAGAAGGTTACAGTGGCAGTGTTAGGCACGTGGTGGAATCCATGCAATTGCATAGAGCCTTGAGGCGGAGAGGGAACCTCTGGCCATTGTGAAAACGCATTGAAGTTGCCTCCCTGCCAAACTAACCTGCTAAAGCGGGGGTGCGGGGGGGGTGCGCTTGACGTGATGGACACCTTGCTACAACCCATCTGCGGTCACACCTGACCCACACCAGCTGCCCTCCAGCAACAGCCACGATGCTGGAATGGGATATCTGCTCACTATGTTCGGTTGCCTGGTGTTGTTCTTCAAATGTTTACCCAATCCTCTTTTAGATATTTAACATTCCCATAGACTTTTTAGCATCCACTTAACTCTGTTAGTTTTAGTTCCCAGGCAGAGCGTAACTTAAAGCAAGTTTCCTTACTCCACACATACACATACCTAGCAGTAAATAGGAACCCAGTTGTCAGTCGTTTGGTGAATTGTTTTTCTGGAGGTAATAATCCCTTCAAAAAAATAATAATAATGTGGTCACGCAATCCATGATTGTTTGTCGGACACTGCTGTGCTCAATTGGCTGCTGCATTTTGCCCAAAAATATACAGTCAATTCACTTTACAGTATATTCTGTGAAGCTCTTTGTTACAGTACCTTAGGTGCTATATCAAATGCAAGGATTATTATTATCATTATTATCAACAATCCTCAATGTTACATCACAAATAAAGGTGGATATGTACAAAGGTTAGCATCATCATGTAGGTGTATTTTGTGTAACGATTAGTGTAGCAGGAGAATGAACAGCACAGATAGCTTATAAACCATCAGAAGGTACAGGAGAGGTACTGAAATGTGGATTTCATTGCTGTGCAGCTTTGTAGCCCACACAGACTATCCTCTGTCTCCGATCAGCTATTGAGAGAAGAAAACAACAACTTGCATTTATATAGCCCCCTTCACATAGATAGTGCTTCAGTGACGGGCAGTGAAAACTGAATTTTAATGTGATTTAACGTAATAATAAATAATAGATGCGAAGGGCCAAATGACCTAAAAAGCTGGAAGGCTATGGGGAAAGAGTGAGGGAGTGGGACTAATTGGATAGCTCTTTCAAAGAGATGGCCCAAATGGCTTCATTTTGTGCTGTAGGATTCCATATTCTATAATGTTTGATATAACATCTTTCACATGAGAGCATCTCAAAGTGCTTCACAGGATATCAGGGCTTTTTTAAGGAAATGTCACTGAATTGTTACTCATGGGACTAAACACAAAGGGGCACTTTTATCTCAGATCCAAAAATATTAAAAACAGATATCTACAAATGACATAATGCTTCATGTATTTGTCTCAAACCTTATGATGATTGAAATAATATGAAAGCAGGAATCTATTACGTAATAATCATACAATGTCTTTAATTATCAAATAATATTCTGTACAATGTGCTTAAAATTCTGTAAAAACTGCCTAAAAGGTGACCATTTGGCAACTGCCGACTAAATTGCCATTACCTTTATTATTATTATGAAAGGGCAATTTACCGGTGAGGACTTTTGAAATTACTGCTGGGCAATTCGTAGGAGCTGGTGGGGATTTTCGCCACCACTTTATATGTTTAAAAAATGCCCCATGGGATATACTGTAAAATGGTGTGACTTTGTAGGCCAACATAGAATTGCTCACACACATATATTTAACAGTCAATCGTTTAATATAGCACCTTGTCACACTAAAGGTGTCAAGCACTTCACACAATGAGCTCCAACTATTGTTACGTAAACAAACACCGTCACTAATCTCTGTAGCAGTATCTCACAACCAGCAGTGAGATGGTTGATCACTTAAACTGTTTGTCTTCGAGTGAATTGGATGAGGGAAGAATATTGGCCAAGGATCAGGAGAACACCTTGAGTACTGCATTTAATGTCAACCAATCTAAATTATGAACTCAAACCTGCCATGTGTTGGTCAAGAAGCAAGAGCGTTATCAATTGAGCCAAATTAACATTTACCGTAGCTACAATTGAAGAGCAACATTAATAGCAATTTATAAATTTGCATCAATTCTTCATTCCCAGCATGACTGGGAAAAAAATAATAATGATTTGGTCACTTAATCCATGGCTGTTTGAGAGACACTGCTGTGCACAATTGGCTGTTGCGTTTCACCCACAAAATAAGCAGTCAAGTCACTTTACAGTATATTCTGTGAAGCGTTTGAGACGTTTTGAAGACATGATAAGGTGCTGTGTCAAATGCAAGGATTATTATTATTAGTATATTATATGTAGTTAAAGCTCTCAGTGACTAATTGACAGTCTAACACTTCCAAAACTCTTGGGGGAGCGCAGTATTGTTGGAGGTGCCGTCCTTTGGATGGAGCATTAAGCCAAGGTTCCATCTGGCTGATTTGGTGGACTGAACACTATTTGTGAATAGTGCCTGGCTCTAAACAAATCTATTCTCCCATTGTCCTGGCCAATAATCCCCCCCAGATAAAACTGGTTGTTTACTTCATGGTTGCTTGTGGGACAATCCTGCTTGCAAATTGGCTTCCTCATTCACTTACAAAATAGTCACTACACTTCACAGTAAATTCTGTGAAGTACTTTGAGACATCTTCCTGACTTGAAAGAAGCTATATCAAATGCAAGGATTATTATTATTATAATGACACAGGGTCCTGTGCTCAAGATTTCCCAGTCAGCAGCCTCTTACAATTCATGTTGCATGATTTTATTGACAGCTGCAAGTGACCTGGATAAGTAGCAACTGCATTATTGGTTCTCATTGGAGATTTTGTGGCTCTGGATGTTCACTCACTGGAAGTTCAGTTAGAGGTCTTGTTAAGTCAACCAGTTAAGAAATGAAATATCATTTTAATTGACAAAAATGGTATATATCTGAGGTCAGAAATTCCAATGTGACATATGCAATACAAAAGGAGTAACCTGACTTCTGCCTTCACTCACTCACTTTCCTGCCTAACTTCCAGTCTGTCTTTTGTCTGCCCTTTGCACTCCACTGCCATTTCTCACTTTATTTTTCTCATTGCACCTCACGACTTTCACATTTGATCTCTTGCCATTTGGGGAGTTTATTTATAGCTTTTATCAGGTCAGCTGTATATTATGTTACATTCACCAGCAGGAAAGGAAGACTGATGCTCAATATCCTGCTGCAGAATAACTTCATACAATATTAGGCTATTTGGGTCTAATGAGCGACAATTTCCAACAGGATTCCTTAATCAAGAAACCAAACGTATGTCATGCTGACTTGCGCTTTGGCGCAATTATTTTTGGGACAAAATTTCTGTAAATCAATGTGATATGTGTGACATGTTTGCTACAAAACATGTATACAGTACTAGTTACCACTGAGATTCTTTATAAGGAATCCCATTAAGAATCACCATATATTAGATCCTCTCTCCAAATATATTGTTCAATGCAGATTCCATAATTCTTACAGCATCAGGGAGCTCCTGCTATGCTCTCGGCTAGCCCTTTTTATAATTGTTAGCTGACGCAATGTTATCCTACACAATTGCCTAATATTAAAGGATTGATGCTACTGAGATTATAATATAATAATAATAATCCTTGCATTTGATATAGCGCTTTTCACGTCTTCTAGACGTCCCAAAGCACTTCACAGAATATACTGTAAAGTGAATTGACTGTATATTTGTGGGCGAACGCGGCAGCCAATTGCGCACAGCAGTTTCCCACAAACAGTCGTAGATTGAAAATGACCAATTTATTAGTGTTTTTTTTGGAGGGATTATTATTAGGCGTGTGGAGTAAGGAAACTTGCCCAAGGTTTCGCCCTGCCTGGAATTGAACTCAGGTCTCTCACTTGCAAAGCGAGTGCTCTAACCACTGAGCTACAGGTCTCCACTTGTCAGCATCCTTTAACAACCAGTCCGCTCACTCCGCTCAGCAGGCTCCAGCCTACTCCATGACCCCCGCCCAGCCTGCCCGGCCTGCCCCAACATCGGCAGTCTGGCCTTCAGCCTCTCTGCCCCGACCCTCTGGAACTCTATCCCACATTCCCTTTGTCTCGCTCTCTCTCTTGCCTCCTTCAAGGCATGCCTCGAGACCCTCCTCTTCTACCGTGCCTTCGGCCACTCCTACTCCCTCTGCCCTCCATCCTTTCTGATCCCAACCTCCACCACACCCGCTCAGGTCCTAATCCCTGACTGTTCAGCGCCTTGAGACGTCCCCCAGATGTGAAAGGCGCTTTACAAATATTTTTTTTGTATTGTATTAGCTTTATTACTGTAATCTCATTGTCATGCCCACAAACATACAGTCAATTCACTTTACAGTGTGTTCTGTGAAGCGCTTTGGGACGTCCTCCCGACGTGAAAAGCGCTATATAAAATGCAAGGATTATTATTATTATTATTATGCTCCCCTCCAGATTGATAGCCACTCCAGCAGATTCCAGGCTCACTGTGTTGGCCATTTTATTTCATGTTTTTATTTTCATGCACTTTGATGCTGATATAAATCCTAATAATATTACTACTATTCTAATATTAATAAAATAATAATTCTTGTATTTGATAATGCCTTTCACGCAAGGACATTTCAAAACAGTTCACAGGATTTGACTGCACAGTGCAGTGACTGAGTATTTGTAAGCAAATGCAACAACAACAACTTGCATTTATATACCACCCCTTACTCAGGATAGTGTCCCAGAACGCTTGGAAATGCAGTAGCCAATTTGCACACACCGAAATTCCCACAACCAGCCATGAAACGAATGAGCACTTTTATCTGGGGGATTGTTGGCCATGACACCAGGAGAAACTCCATTCTACAGTGCCATGAGATCTTTAATGTCCAGCTGAATAAAGAGACGGGACCTTGGTTTAATGTCTCAACCAAAGGATAGGATCTCTGATGGCAGCACACCCCCAGTACAGGATTAAATTTTCAGCCTAGATATTAGGCTTGAACACACTATCTTCTACCTCAGAGCCAGGCTGACCCCAAGCACTGAAAACAGCACGTTAAACCAGCACCTGAAGCATAGCGGTGAGAGCTGGTAGCAAAGAACTACATTACCTGCTCCCCATTCCACTCTTTTATGCAAAGTTGGAGCACTGCATGTGCAATGATTCAGCAACTCATATCCAAATGCCAGTTATATAATCCCTCCTATAATCCAATAATAATCCCTCCAAAACAATAATAAATTGGTCATTTTCAATCCACGACTGTTTGTGAGACACTGCTATGCACAATTGGCTGCCGCGTTTCGCCCACAAATATACGGTCAATTCACTTTACAGCATATTCTATGAACCGCTTTGAGACGTCGAGAAGACATGAAAAGCACTATATTAAATGCAAGGATTATTATTATGTATTGTAAGTGTTATGATGGCATGACTGTCAGCTCCTCACTGACATTATAAAGTAAAGGTTGTCCACTGTCCCGCTCATAATTTTGCAAACTTGAAATTTCAAGTTTAAAATATTTGCTTCAACAGCTTAAAGCAATTCCTGATCCTTAAACCACCAACAACAACTTGCATTTATATAGCGCATTCACGCGGGGTAACACCTTGGAGCACTTATGAGTCAATTGGATGGTATTACCAGAGCACATTCTGTGGTACAACTGGCATATTAGAGCAACAGTATGCAATATAGATCCAATATGGTTTTAGCACTTTTTTAATTCTTCAAATATTTCACAATTGTTAAAACTATTTGTTCCATTTCTTATGAGGGAAACTGTTGCTGTAGATAAGCCACATCCACTGAGTTATTGTTCTCTCTACTCTTGCAATCTGTTTAATCGACAGCTGTTGCAGGGATCAATAAAGCAATCTTTGTCGGCAGCACCTTCTATGGTTTGTTTTGGCTTACAACAATCATCATTCTGCAAAAATGCTTATTTGAAAATTGAGCTTGTTTGATCCATTGTTGCGTATTAACACTTCTGTCTGTTCAACTGGATGTTTAAGATCCCATGACACGATTCAAGAGACGGGAGTTTTTTCCCCGGTTTCCTGGCCAACAATCCTGTGGGATTATTCATCTCGTAAGATCCTGTTGGCACAAATGGTCATCACAATTTCCTACAAAAACAGTCACTAGATTTGACAGTAATTTCTTGTAAAGCGTTTTGCGTCTTTCCACTTTAGGTACAATACGAATACAAGTGTTGCCCACAAAACACAAAGTCACTGCACTTTATAGCAACAACAAATTACATTTGTATAGCGCCTTTCATGTCTGGAGGACATTCCAAGGCACTGGACAGTTAGGGATCTGCACCAAGCTGGTGGTTGGGATCAGGAAGTATGAAGGGTGGCGAGGAGTGGGTTAGGAGGGTGACCAAAGGCACAGTCGAAGAGAAGCGTCTTGAGATGGATTTTGAAGGAGGCAAGGGAGGGAGTGAGGCCGAGGCACTGTGGGATGGAGTTCCAGAGGGTGGGGGCAGAGTGGCTAAAGGCGGGGGACGTGAAGCAGGCCGGAGCCCACTGAGCGGAGGGATCGGACAGGTTAGTAGGGGGTTTAGGAAGTCACAGAGATAGGGCGGAGCAAGGCTGTGGAGGGCTTTGAAGGTGAGGACCAGGATCTTGAACTGTATCCTCTGAGTTATGGGGAGCCAGGGGAGCTGGGCAAGGATGGAGGTGATGGAGTCGCAGAACCTAGTGCAGGAGAGGACACAGGCTGCAGAGCTCTGGATGATCTGCAACCTGTGGAGGAAGTTTGCGTAGTCGAGCCTGGATGTCATGAATGTGTGCATGAGGGTCTCGGAGGCCTGCGATGTGAGACAGTGGTGGAGCTGGGCGATGTTGCAGAGGTGGGGCAGAGATGTGGGAGATGAAGGACAGTTGAGTGTAAAACAGGAAGCTGAGTATATCCTGTGATGTGTTTTGAGACAGGACGTGAAGGCACCTTACCAAACGTAAGGATTATTCTTCTTATTAAGCTCTTTCTAAATGTAAAAAAAATCCTCCCCTTTTGAAGGTGTTGAACTGTTTCTTCCTTCCACTTCGATATACTTCCACAGCATCAGCTGACTGACTTTACTCTGCCTATCCCAGAGCATCTGAAGCCAATCCTAGCATAACTGAGCAGAAAGTGGTATTTAAATTGTAACGTTCTAAATGGTAAGTCCAAATAACAGGACAGGCCTTTGACATTGGACATCAAAGAGCCTATTATTTTCTTTTTCTTACAATATTAGTGATACAATCTGAGGAATATAATGAATGCAATGTTGACATTGTGCAACTTATGAGCTCAGAAACATTCAGATGCTGCCTCTGAGGTCACACAAATCTATATTTGTGTAAGTGTTACCAAACAGTTCTGATTTAATGTCACTTGAGGGTAGTAAGGTGTCTGATAACTGCTATCCCGACAAATTGAATCTTTATTTTGAGAAGCTTGTTTATGATTTTAAGGTTGCAAGTGGTCACCTAGTCACTGAATTCTCTAGCAATGAATTATAAGCAAGGTAACTATAGATCACTGGCAATTGCATTGCATCTATATTCGTGTGGTGCTCGCTCAGCTCGTATCAAAGACATTGGCCAAACAGATTTCGCAAACCCGCTGTAGCAAAGTCTCTAAGCATTCAGACTTGAAAACATCCAAACCATCCAATATATTATATTTTCCCTGGGACAGAACAGATAAACAGTAATGGTATTTTTTGTGCTGTAAATTCCTATATTCCTATATGTAACATTAGCATGACTGACAGCTCTTTTGCTTTGGAAATGATTGCTGGACTTTAAAACATCATATCTCTAAATAGTTTCAAAGTTGTAAAAGATTTTGTTTTCCTTTTTTTGGGCCAGCCAAGTATCCAACACATGTAGAAACCCATCTCCATGCTTAGACGTATCCAAACCAAACTCAGACTTCCATGCATCCCACTTATATGTGGAAATTCCCGAGATTTTTATAGGAATAAAATGAGCACCCTTCTCCCTGGAGGGACACATTCTGTTTACCTAATTCCGGAGAGTATTAGGCACAGGTTGGCAAGGGCACAGGCTTGTGGTCCCCAGCGCGTGCATTGAGACACTGCTGGAATCTAACTAGTTAATACCACAAAGCTTGCCATTGAACACACGGTCTGGCAAACTTTCTTACTGCTTGTCCAACTGGGATCACCATATCCATTAAGGCTTTGCATTCCAGGGTTAAAGACGAGCTGAGTGGAAACAATCTCTGCCCCCAGTGACTGGTCTGCCTTTCCAAATATTGCTGATGAGCCAGGCAGACTGCGTCATCAGTCGTGCCCTGTAGTGCCACAGTCCCATCTGACTCAGTAACTGGACTAGCAAGGCCACCACGGATAGCTGGCTCGATTCTGACATTCTGTTGCCAAGCTTATCAGTTGGGAGAATAGATTTGTTTAGAGCCAGGCACTATTCACTAATAGTGTTCAGTCCACCAAATCAGCCAGATGGAACCTTGGCTTAATGCCCCATCCAAAGCACGGCACCTCCTACAATGCTGCGCTCCCCCAAGACTTTTTGAAGTGTTAGACTGACTAATTATACACATAATATAATAATAATCCTTGTATTTGACATAGAGCCTTATCATGTCTTCGAAACGTCTCAAACACGTTGCAGAATATTACTGTAAAGTGAATTGACTGTATATTTTGTGGGAGAAACAAGGCAGCTAATTTCGCACAGCAGTGTCTCACAAACATTCGTGGATTGACATGACCAATTTATTTTTAAGAAATTATTACCCCTGGAAAAGCGATCTGCCAATCGACTAAAAACTGTGTTTCTACTTACTGCTAGGTAAACACAGGAGTGTGGAGTAAGGAAACTTGCCCAACATTTCGCCCTGCCGGGAATCAAACCCAGGACTCTTGCTTGCAAGGCGAGTGGACTAATCAATGAGCTACAGGACTCCACATTAGTATTGGTTGTGAACCATAATAATTATAACAATAATTTGGTCACTCAATCCACGACTGTTTGTGGGACACTGCTGTGCGCAATTGGCTGCCTCGTTTCACCCATAAAATATACAGTCACTTCACTTTGCACTTTGAGACGTTTCACCGACGTGATAAGGCGCTGTATCAAATCCAAGGATTATTATTATATTATTATAACTGAGCAGCACACAAACAGAATGACAAAGAGAATTATCTTAATGTTTTTTTGCAATGGTGCCAATACTCTGACTTAACCTAACTGCAGCTGAATCAAGGTCAATGGAACAATTTCCAAGATTTACAGCTGGCCATTATCATTCCAAGGCAACAGTAGCATATAACATTCAGAAGCTTAACCTAGAGGTTAAGCACACATGAGGACACTTAACATATTTTGTAGCGTCGAAATCAATTGCAGAATTATTAATATTTTAGAGAAAAGTAAAATTAGCTCCTAACACTAATATTACTATCCATTCACTCCCTGGCACTTCCCTACCTTTCCAACCTCCTCACTCCCCAATCCACAACCTCCACTACTCCCCAAAACTGTGGAAACTCTCCCTCAATCCCTCTGCCTTGCCCCCTCTCTCACCTCTTTCAAGTCCCACCTGAGGACTTTCCTTTTCATCCATGCTGACAGCCACCTCCCCACTCCTCCCTCCCACTGGCTCAGAGTCAAACTCCACTACTGTTAAGCGCCCTGAGACGCTACCCTGCATGGAGTGCGCTATATAAGTGCAAGTTATTGCTGTTACTGATACTTCTAAATAAAAAAAATTTTTTTTTACGAACATAATTCACAATGCTACTCTAAGGTGCTTATGTCATTTTACAGGAGAGGATAAAACAACAACTATTTATAATAATAATCCTTGCATTTGATATAGAGCCTTATCACATCTTTGAGTCTTCTCAAAACGCTTCACAGAGTATACTGTATATTTTGTGGGCAAAACGCAGCAACCAATTATGCACAGCAGAGTCCGACAAACAATCATGGATTGAGTGACCAAATTATTTTTATTTATTTTGAAGAAATTATTACCTCCAGAAAAGCAATCCGCCAATTGACTAACAGTTGGGTTCCTACTTACTGCGAGGTAAACAGAGGCGTGCAGAATAAGAACACTTGCCTTATTAGTTCAGTTCCTGAGCCAGACAGGTGCACAGTACTCCAAAGCATTGATGGTGACAACCCATGCCAGCCTGGCTCATCAGCAGGACTTGGAAGAGCAGACCAGACTCTTTCCACTCAGCTCTCACTAATCTTGCAATCCCTAATGGATAATAATAATAATAATAATCCTTGCATTTGATATAGTGCCTTATCACTTCTTTGAAACTTCTCAAAGCAACGGCAACAGCAACTTGCACTTCTACAGCGCCCTCCAAGCAGGGTAGCGTCTCAGAGTGCTTAACAGTGGTGGGGCCTGACTCTGAGCTGGGGAAGGAAGGGTTTGGAAGGTAGCCGTCAAAGAGGAAGGTTTTCAGAAAAAGGGGAGAGAGAGGTCAAGCTGGAGGGATTGAGGGAGAGTGTTCCAGAGCTTCAGGGCATAGTGGCTGAAAGCGCAACCTCCGATGGTTGGGACGGAGGATGCGAGGGATGAGCATGAGGCCATTGCCAGTCGAGCTGAGGCACTGGGCGGTGGATTTGGGGATTGAGGAGGTTGGAGAGGTAGGGAGGTGCCAGAGAGTGAAGGGATTTGAACACGAGTGCGAGGATCTTGTAGTTGATCCATTTGGTGATGGGGAGCCAGTGGATCCTGGCCAGAACTGGTGAGATGTTGGTACAGAGTTTGATCCGGATGAGTATGTGGGAAGCAGAGTTCTGAATAAGCTGGATTTTTTGAATAGTGGAGCTGGGGAGTCTGGCGAGGAGTGCGTTTGAGGCGGGAGGTAACAAACACATGCTCAAGGGCTTTGGCTGTATTTGGCATTTGTAATAACTCTGAAGGTTAAACTAAATAGCAGTATGAGATCCTCAGCCACAAAAGTAATCCTTGGCTCCTCCTTTTGGTTAGCTTTACGAAATGAAAGTCACTATATGAAGGGTATCTTACAATGTGTCAGCCTGGCTCAGGTGGTAGCACTCTCTTGTCTGAGTCAAATGGTTGTGGGTTCAAGCCCACTTCTACACCTTCTGCATCTCCACCTCACACTCTGGCCCCTACCCATCCCTCCTTCCACATCTTCGAACTTGTCTCCCCCTCCTCTCTCACCACTGTTATGACCCATTTAAAATCCACCACCTGCTCCCTCAACCCCATCCCTACTTCTCTCCTTACCTTCCAGCTCCACCTCCTAGCCCCTCTACTCACAGATCTCATCAACCCTCCTTGTCCGCTGGCACCATTCCCACTCTCTTAAAAACAGCCATCATCACCCCTATCCTCAAAAAACCTTCCCTGGACCCATCCCTGCTCACTAACTACTGCTCCATCTGCAACCTCCCTTTCCTTTTCAAGGTCCTTAAATGAGTCGTTGCTTCCCAGCTTTGCTCCTTCCTCTCACGCCATTCCTTCTATGGACCTCCCCAATCGGGTTTCAACAGCCTTGGTCAAAGTGACAAATGATATTTTGCCCATCTGTGACTAGGGCTCCCTTTGTCTGTCCTCCTTGACCTCTCTGCTGCCTTTGACACTGTTGACCACTCCATCCTCCTCCGCTACCTCTCCTCTCACCTCAACCTTTTTCCTTGAGTGGTTCTGTCCTTGAGTGTTTCAGATACTACCTTTCATTCTGTCTCCACTTTGTCTCCACAAATGGCTTTTCCTTCAGTCCCTGCACATCTTGTGCGGCGTTCCTCAGGCCTCTGTCCTTGGTCCTCTCCTCTTCAACATGTACATGCTCCCTCTTGGTGACATCATCCTCAGACATGGAGTCAACTTCCACATGTACGCGAATGACACCCAACTCTTAACTCTCTACATCCACCCTCGACTCCAGGATCACTGCTGTTCTGACAAAATTAAAGCTAACTTTCTCCAGTTGAACGTTAACAAGTCTGAGGCTCTCCTGATTGGTTTCTGTAAGCGCCTCCTCACCTCAGGCACTGACAGCATCACCATCCAAAGATGCACACTCCACCTCACCGATCCATGTCTCAAGATCCTCCCCTTCGACCACGCCTTCAGCCACCCTACTACCCCTACCCTCCCTTCTACCCCCACTAATCCCACTTGGGTCCAAATCAATGACCATCCAGTGCCTTGGGACATCCTCCCAACGTGAAAGGCGCTATACAAATGCAATTTGTTGTTGGATTCACAAAGTCTAAGCTTGCTTTCACACCCTTTCCTGTTTCTCTCTGATCTAGTTTTACTTATTCCTTAGTCTCAAACCCAACTTTCCAGATTATTTTTATGTGTTTTGGCACATACCTCACACGTGCTCCAACATGTATAGATAGTATATGTGGAGTCCTGTAGCTCAGTGGTTAGGGCACTCGCTTTGCAAGCGAGAGACCTGAGTTCAATTCCAGGCAGAGCAAAACCTTGGGCAAGTTTCCTTACTCCACACACCTAATAATAATCCCTCCAAAACCAAAAACAATAATAAAATTGGTCATTTTCAATCTACGACTGTTTGTGGGACATTGCTGTGCGCAATTGGCTGCCGCGTTCGCCCACAAATATGCAGTCAATTCACTTTACAGTGTGTTCTGTGAAGCGCTTTGGGACGTCCTCCCGACGTGAAAAGCGCTATATCAAATGCAAGGATTATTATTATTATTATTATATGTATATACTTGTCAACAAGAAGTCCTTATTTTCTTATCTTAAGCCAGTCAGGAACCTAGGTGTCTTGTTCGACCCTCAACTGTCTTTTATTCCCCACATCCAAGCCATGACCCACTCTGCCTTCCCTCACCACCGTAACATCGCCCGACTCTGCCACTACCTCACCTCTCAGGCCGCTGAAACGCTTGTTCATGCCTTCATTACTTCCAGGCTCGACTATGCAAACGCCCTGCTTGTCGGCCTTCCCAACTCCTCCCTCCACAGACTGCAGATAATCCCGAACTCTGCAGCCCGTGTCCTCTCCCGCACCAAACTCCGTGACCCCATGTCCCCCACTCTCGCCCGACTCCATTGGCTCCCTATCCTTCAGAGGATCCAGTTCAAGATACTGGTCACATCCAAAGCCCTCCATGGCCTCGTTCCCCCCCCACCCCACCTCTTTGACCCCTAACCCCCTACCAACCCGCCCGTTCCCTCCGCTCAGCCGGCTCAGGCCTGCTCCAGGTCCCCCGACCCACCCGCCCCACCATTGGCGGGAGAGCCTTCAGCCACTCTGCCCCCAACCCCTGGAATTCCATCCCCCAGTCAATCCGCCACACCCCCTCCTTAGCCTCCTTTAAGTCCCACCTCAAGACCCTCCTCTTCGACCATGCCATCGACCACCCCCTTCCCTTCCCCTCCCTTCGCCCCCCCCTACCCCAGCTTGGGTCTGAAATGCTGTACTCTGTCCAGCGCCTTGGGACGTCCTCCCGACGTGAAAAGCGCTATACAAATGTAATCTTGTTGTTGTTGTATCTTAAAGTATCAGCCTGGCTCAGTTGGTAGCATTCTCACTTCTAAATCAGAAGGTTGTGAATTCAAGCCCCACATAGTTTCTCCTGAAGAAATAATCAATCATCTCCCAGATAATATTGGTCATTCACTTCATAGCTGTTTGTGGAATTTGTCTGTGTGCTAATTAGTTGCTGTGCTCACTAACAAGTTACTACATGCACAGTAATAAAATCCTGTAAAGCACTTTGAGGCATTTGGTCAGTACGAGAAGGTGCTGTATCAAATGCAATGATTATTTTTATTTTTTGCTTTATCCAGAAAATAAATCATAACTGATCGCTGACCTATTAAAATCTCCTATTAAGAATACAATATGGCAACATAATGTTTCCAAATTATATACAATACCTTTAGTTTTACTTTTGCAAAGAATTTCCAATTGCGCCATGTTTCACCCACAAAATCACTTTACAGTATATTTTGTGAAACGCTTTGACATGTCTTGAAGCCGTGATAAGGTGCTGTATCAAATACAACGATTATTATTATAAATTATTATTATTATTAGCATCCCGGAGTGCTTAAAGTTAAAGAAGTAGGAAAGTAACCACCCTTTGCAAAGGTGGCCAGTTTTAGTCAGTTAAATTCCAACAGTACTCCAATACTCATTAGGATTCTCAAGTGTTGGCTTTTGCCACTCTGCACCTAAATTGACTGGGTATAGGTAGGGTGTGTGTGTCTCTGGAGAAAGAATGCACACCATTACAAGACAAATGAGCAAATGAAAACCATGGTTTGGAGCCCCTAAAGCACGGTGGTGATTTCCATAGGTGGCAGATACCAAGTTGATGAAAACCAATTCTATCAAATCTAATTCTTTTTGTGTCAATCAAGAATCAAACTGTGAGATTTGACTTTGTTTCTGTAGCCCAATAAATGACAATGTGACCAGGGGATCAACCCTGTCACTGCCTTTTATGGTTATTGATGATCAACTTATGTTAAAGGAGTTAACAAGGGCTGGACTCCAACCAGGTTTGATTGGAGTTTGTGATAATTGTGCACCTCCCTTAGGGATAATTAAGCACTAGTATAAAGCTGGAGGCTTGGGTGCATGAGAGGAAACTATTGCACAAGTTTTTTTTTGGGTGTGATCCATGTCCTCCTACAGACAGCCATGAGAACTTGGATTCCAGATGATTTTTATTACTTGAGTTCTTTCAAAAAAACTGCTTGATATTGGAAGACTAAAGGGTAGTACTTGGTAAGTAGGAAGATCAATGGACTGAAGAGCCCTTTCCTCCTACCTCTATTCTATGTAAGGGGAAAGACAATAAGCAGTGTTTCCCTAGAAATTAATTAGATCAGAGGAGAGATGTTTGGAAAATCCAGGCAGGTCTGCAGTAATCCAAGACACTATTAATGGTTAACCAGCATATCTGGCTCATTATTGAGAATTGGAGATAAATACAGGTCCTCAACACTGTGAGTCAAAGCTCTGATGGGGTACTGTAGTCCAAGCTGGTCAAGTACTATGTTCACAACTGATACAGCTGAAACCCTTGTCAATGCCTTTTTCTCTTCCTGGCTGGGCGATTCTAATGCCCTCCTCGCTAGTCTCCCCAGCTTCACGGTACACTCAATCCAATTAATTCAAAACTCTACGGCCTAGATACTCCCTGCATGAAACTTTGTATCCCCATCACACCAATTCTTGCTAGGCTCCACTGGCTCCCAATCACTGAGCAGATTGATTTCAAGATGCCCTTACTTCTTTTCAAATCCCTTCATGCCCTTGCACCTCCCTACCTATCCAACCTGCTTACCCCCCCACCCCAACTCCACCACTCGTTGCCTCTGCTTGGCTGGCTCCGGCCTCCTGTTTATTCCTTGTGCCTTCTGTTCCAGCAATGGTGGCTGTGCCTTCAGCCACTACACCCTGAAACTCTAAAACTCTCTCTCTTCCCTCAATCCCTCCACCTCCCTCCCCAGCTTCAAATCCCACCTAAAGACCTTTTTTTGATCATGCTTACAGTCACCTCCCCTTTCCCCCTGGCTTGTGGATCAGACTCCACCACTATGAAGTGCTTGAAGGGTGCTACATAAATGCATGTTGTTGATGTGGTTATTGTTGTTTTGAACATGCCATTTTTGACTTTCTGGGTAAGATGGTACTGGTTCTGAAGTTATAGCACCTTTGTGTGAAAACAGGTTTAAGAGGATACTATGAGGCAAAGATGAATTTGAGGTCAGAGATTATCAGTTAGGTCTGCCAAGGTACAGAAAAGTAATAGACAACTGTGTCCTCCAGATAACAATATGTGATTCCTAATTAATGGAGTGGTATCTGGTTCTCAAAATTGGTTAAGTAAAATACAATGTTGCTCTAATACTTACCTCAAATTAAGCTTTGTCTTGGATGTATATTTGTTACACTGCTTACTGACTGTGCATCACTTATCAATATAAGTAACTTTTGTGTTCAAATGAGCTAAGATGATAATGTCATTCATTGCAGTTGCGTCACTTAAATAATGTTGGATTCAGATTATTCAATGAACTCTTCAGTGGTAATTGTATAATTTGTTTCCCTAACTATATTGATATGTTGTGTAACTTATTAAAGGTTACGTTTGGGAGGTTGTTAAATAATGGCTTTTTTCATTGATATTCACTGAAGAGATTTGATTCTGCTACATTCTAACATTGGTGTATTGATACCAATAAACAAATCTATATGCTGGTTATCCTATTGTGTCATTAGCACAGTTGCTGTTTAAGCATATGAATATTATTTTTTTATTTTTATCCATTAATTTATTGCCAACTAATAAGTTATTACATCAAATTTAAATAACTGCTATTTAATAACTGCTTGAAGCAATGTAACTATCCTCAAATTGAATCCTATAAATTGTTTTGGGTTTATAATTCTTCCATAACATTGAACTCCATGGCATCTCTGCCAAAGAGGACTAATAATAGTAATAATAAATAATGTTTGTGTTTGGTATCATGCCTTTTCATATCATAAGGATGTCTCAAAGTGCTTCATAGGAATTCTGTGAAATGGAGGAACTGTGTATTTGTAGGCAATGAACAAACAGCCATGAAACAAGTGAACAATGTTATTTGGGGGATTGTTGGCCAGGACACTGGGAGAAACGCCCTGCTCTTTTCAAATAATGCTATAGGATCATTAACCTCCACCTGAACAGGCAGACAGAATCTCAGTTTAACTTTGGTCTTCACCTCTGACAATGCAACACACCACCAGCATTGCATTGGTGTGTCAGCTTAAACTATTCAAGTTCAAGTCCCAATGTGGGATTTCAATCCACAACCTTCTTACTCAGAGGAGAAAGTACTACCACTGTGGCAGCTAACATACAGAGATTGCCAGAGGCATTTTATAAAATGAAGGATAGCCAATATGGGTTTTGGAAGGGAAGATCCTGCCAAACCAATTTACTGGCAAAGGAGCTTGATGAGGGTAAGGCAGTGGATGTTGTATATTTGCATTTCAGTAAGGCCTTTGAAACAGTTCCTCATGAAAGGCTGGTACTGAAAATAAAGTGCGAACCGGGAAGTATCTTGCAATGGATACATAATTGGCTGACTGATAGAACCCAGGAGGTGGTGGCACAGTGAATGTCATCAGGCTGGGAGAATGTTACCAGTGGAGTTCCTCAGGGGTCTGTTTTGGGACCTCTTTTATTTAATACTTTATAAGCAACCTGGAGCTAGGAGTTCCAAGCACAGTGGCTAAATTTGCAGATGACGCAAAGCTAGTGAAGGTGGTAGACTGTGAAGATGAACAGGACAGATTACAGGAACTTGAGAATTGGGCAGATCGATGGCAGATTAAATTTAATATAGAGAAATGCGAAGTGCTTCTAATGGAGACAAAACATCCAGGAAGGGCCTATTTAAGTGGTAAGAAAATAATCTGTGTGGAACATGAAAAGTACCTGGGGATCCTGATTGATTAAAAATTAAAGCTATCCCAACAGTGCTTGTAGCTGTGAATTAGGCAAACCAGATGTTGAGATGTTTGAGCTGACACTCCAGTTCAATGGTGGGGGAGTGCTGCATTGTTATAGGTAGAGTCCATTTGAAAGGATGTTAAATCAAGGACCCCTCTACCTATTCTGTAGATGTTAAATATCCCATGGCACTATTTTAAATGAGAAGAGTGTTCTTCTGGTGTCCTGCCAGCAATCTTCCAAATAAAATTGGGCATTCACTTCAGGCTGCTTTTCAGGCATTGCTGTGCATAAATAGACGGTCATGTGATGTTTCGACAATGTGATATGGTGCTATATTTTTCTTGGTCAGCCGGGTGTCTGACACATGCGGAAACCCATTACCATGTTTAAGAGTATCCAAACCAAACTGATTTCCATGCACCCCACCTACACATGGAAATTCCAGGGATATTTGTTGGAATGGAATGTGCACTCTCCCTGGAGGGATGCATCTGTTTACCTAATCATGGAAAGCACTAGGCGCAGGTTGGCAAGAGCCAAGGCTTGGGGATCCCAGAGTGAGCGTTGAGGTACTGTTGGTGTCTAACCAGCTAAAATTTCGTAACTATCCATTGATCCGCTGCCTCGAAAGTCTTCCTGAGGCTTCTCCAGCTAGGACCACCATATCTATGGACTTTGGCCTCCTGGGTTAATAGGAACTGAATTGGAGGTGCCTTACCCCAGTGACTGGTCTGGCTCTCCAAGTTCTGCCGATGAGCCAGGCTGGCTGTGCTATCATCAATAATGTCCTTGAGTATTGTGGATTTGCTTCACTCAGGAACTGGAGCACTGGGACTATCACAGAGGGTAGCCTCAATTTCATTGCCAAACGTGTCATTTTGGAGCAAGTTCAGCTCCAAGGAGATCCTGCTTACCCCCCTCCCCCCCCGAGGATAGTCACTGGTTGGTCATTTGACATTCAACGTGTAGGTTTGAACCCTCACGAGGTGGATGATGGTTATCAAAAACTCCTTGCAAGCTTCCTGGTGAGCCACACAGCTCAGCATGAAATGTGCAAGACCGTGGCCACCATCTTCCTGTCCCCAGCTCGGATACACATCTCTTCCCATTGAGCAATGGTCAAATCAGTTGGAGGTATGGAGTTTACGTAGCAGTTGCTTCCTCTCTGCAGGCCAATCGAGGTGGATTCCAGACACTGGATGTATCATTCTAAGCGACTTCAACCTCCACTTCACCCCCTCCTGCTCCAACTCGTCAGACTTCTCTCTCTTCTCCTCTCTCAACCTTTCCCTCCACATCCACTCTGCTGCCCACACTCATGGTCACCCGTTTGACCTGGTGATCACCTGGGGCCTCAGCATCTCGGATATCACCATCACTGACAAGGTCATCTCTGACCACCATTTAATCTCCCTCAACTCCTATATCCCTCTCCCCACTGCCTCCAAACCTACCACCATCTTCTACTGCTCATAGAAGAAGATCTCCCCACAGTCCCTCTCCTCTACCCTGGAGTCCTCCGAATTCCTCCCCCTCTGGCCCACCTCTCACACTAACCCACTCGCTGCGCTTACTCTTCTCCACAGCACCCTCTCCACCAAACTCGACGTCTTTGCCCCCCTCACCACCCAAACTGCCTCCTATTCCCGATCCTCACCCTGGTTCATCAGCCACCTCCACTCGCTAAAGGGCCAGGTGTAGGCTGCCGAACGCACTTGGCTCAAATCCGGCTTAACGGTTCACCGTCTAGCTGGACCTCATGAAAACCTACTGCTCAGCTCTCGCCTCAGCCGAATCGTCCTTCTATTCCAGGTTAATTCTGGAGGTGAAGGGCAACACCAGGCTCCTGTTCTCCACAACCAACTCCTTTTCCCTCCCTGCCTCGCAGATTCTTTCCTCTGACTTTCACTGCGACAAAAAAAGAAAGTGAACCTCCTCAAATCCAAAATCAAGGGAATCTGCTCAGCTGCCACTGCCCCCCCAACTTCCACCCCCTCCCTAACCCCACCCCACACTCTGACAATTACCCATCCCTCCTTCCATACCTTTGAACCTGTCAACCCCTCCTCTGTCTTCACTACCATATCCTCCATGTAGCCCACCAACTGCTCTCTAGACCCCATCCCCACCCCTCTCCTTAAATCCCAGCTCCAACTCCTTGCCCCACCCCTCGCTGACGTCATCAACCTCTCCCTGTCATCTGGCACTGTTCCTTCCCAACTCAAATTAGCCATTACCACCCCCATCTTGAAGAAACCTTCCCTTGACCCATTGCAGCTATACAGCTACCGGCCCATCTCAATCCTCCCTTTCCTATCCAAGGTCTTTGAAGGAGCCGTTGCCTCCCAGCTTCGTTCTTTCCTCTCCTCGCACTCCCTCCATGAACCCCTCCAATCAGGTTTCCGTGCTTCCCACAGCACAGAAACTGCTCTGGTCAAGGTCACAAACGACATCCTGACCATGTGCGATCAGGGTTCCTTCTGTCTCCTCATCCTTCTCAACTTCTCTGCTACCTTTGACACCATGGACCATTCAATCCTTCTCCACCGCCTCTCCTCTCTTCCCTTCTCTTCGATTGTGCCTTTGGTCGCCTTCCCACCTCTCTGCCTTCCCTCACCTCTACACCTCCTCCCCTATGCTTGGGCCTCGACACCTGACTGTTCAGCACTTTGGGACATCCTCCTGATGTGAAAGGCACTCTATAAATGTAATTTTGTTGTTGTATGAATACGTGTTCATGAACTCAGATTCCAGGTAACTCTTTCCAGCTATATCAAATGCAAGGATTATTACTATTCCCCCCATTGTTATTGTGTAAATAAAATGTGCAACTATGCCAGAAGATAGTTATAAGATTTTGAAATAAAACAAACTTTATAAAAGCAAACTTTTAAAGCATTCCTTCAACCCAACAGAAACTCAAGTATTTTTTCTGCCATATTGTTCATTTTCAGTATCCAAAGATTCTCAATAGCTTACATGACCTCCTGCTTGCTATATACATCCTGATACTGTGAGATTTGATTGTGTGATAATCAACCAACTTTGGCACCGAAGAATAATTTATTTCCATTATGTGGGAGTGACATATTTGTTAAAATTCCAGCATTGTGACTAAGCCTGATTAGCTTTCTCTTTGAAGTAATTGAACCTGGTTTTAGTAACCACTATATTAGCTATTGTACAGTTAAAATACTCATTGGCTCCCGTCATCATCATCCCATGACTCTGAGCTCTTCAACCTCCCCAGCTTATCCCTCAGCTGTACTAAACCAGTGCACAACCTAGGCGTCAGTTCAACACACAGCTGTCCTTCCTTCTCCACATCCAGTCTCTGACCAGGCCTGCCTTCCTCCACCTCTACCACATTACCCAGCTCCGACAGTACCTTACCCTAGACTCAGCCAAAAGATCCGCCCATGTGTTCGTCACCTCCTGGCTTGACTTCTCAAATGCCCTCTTTGTCGGTCTCCCCAGTTCCACCATGCACAGGATCCAACTGATCCCAAACTCCCTCTGCTTAACTGTGCTGAACTCCATACCCCGATCACACCTGTTCCAGCCAAGCTCCACTGGCTCCCTATTGCCGAACGAGTCAATTTCAAGATCCTCGCACTCATTTTCAAATCCCTTCAGGTCCTGGCACCTCCCTACCTCTCCGACCTGTTTACCCCACAACCCACTGGCTCCGGCCTTCTGCATGTCTCTTGTGCTCTCTTTACAGCATTGGTGGCTGAACTTTCAGCCATTGTGCCCCGAAACTCGGGAACACCCTTCCTCTATCATTCCGCCTTGCCCCTTCCTTCCCCATTTTCAGGTCGTGCCTGACGATCTTCCTGTTCAACCATGTCTACCATGTCACCTCTCAATCCCCCTGGTTCAGAGTCGTGCACCTTCACGCAACTTTTAAGAGAGTAGATCATTATTTGGGGAGGACAAGTTTGCAGGTTATGGGGAGAGAGTGGGGGAATGGGATTAATTTGGATAACTCTTTTCAAAGAGCCGGAACAGACACGATGGGCTGAATGACCTCATTCTGTGCCGTATAATTCTATGATCATATTGTCTATGACTCACTCTTTGTGGGCGGAATTGGGGCTGGCGCGGGGGCTGGGGCTGGCGCGGGGCCTGGGGCGGGGCGGTGGGCGGGGGCGGTGGGCGGGGCGGTGGGCGTGGGCGGTGCGGGGGCTGACCTGGGCTGTGGGCGGGGCTGTGGCTGTGGGCGGGGCTGTGGCTGTGGGCGGGGCTGCGGCTGTGGGCGGGGCTGTGGCTGGTGGGCGGGGCTGACCTGGGCTGTGGGCGGGGCTGTGGCTGTGGGCGGGGCTGGAGTGGGTGATAGACAATATGATCAGGGAATGATCACGGGGGCTGTTGCTGGGTGGGCGGGGCTAGCGGCAGCCAGTCAGAGGAGCGGATGTTGCGGGGTGGCCGCGGTGATGTTGTGTCCTGCCGCCCGCTTGGCCGCGCGCTCCTCTCGGCTCTTCACTCAAAGCGAGCGGCGCCCGCAGCCGAGGCCTGTCCTGCCGGTGCCTCCCTCCAGCCTCTGAGCCTCACTGCCGCCCGGGCCGACACCAGCAGCGCCGCCGCGGGCCATGGTTTTCCTGAAACTCCGGGACCAGGTGGGTGAAGCGGGTTTTGACCACGTTGTTCTCACGGAGGAGCCGCGGCCTCGGCCTCTCCCGCGCTCTCCCCGGGCCCTGGGTGGTTGTGCCCGCCCGGGGCTTGGGCTCGGCCAGCCGGAGCCTCGGGCTTTCCCGAGCGAACGCCGCTCCTACCCTCGCTCTGTGCCACCGGCGGGAGGAGCGGGTGAGCGCGGCGCCGGCGCCGAGCAACTGGTGGAGGAGCCGGTGAGGCCGGGGCGGCGCGGCCTGGTCAGAGGGGGCAGCGGGAGAGGGTCGTGCAGAGAGACCGCCATCGGGGCTCAGTCAGCGGCGCCCCGGTCAGGATCCCCCCGCCCCCCGCCCGCCCTCATTGCCGTTTGTGTGTCGTTAATGTCTGCCTCCAGGAGGAGATCCCCGGCACCTGCCGCCCCCGGACTCTGCCATGTCTCCCCCCCGGGTTGGGGAGAGCGGCCGTCTTAAGCCGCGACTCAGACAGACAGACAGACAGACAGACCGACAGAAAACACAGACTCGGAAGTGTTTTTACACGGTTTAATGTCCAGTGTAGTGACTGCGTATTTTGTCGGCAAACACAGCAGTCACTTTGCAGACTGTGGCGTCCGACAAACGGCCGTGAAGTGAACGACCGATTTTCTGTGCTTTACTGAGAGCGATTATGGAGGCGATGTGAGTGGTGCTTCACTGACCTGCGCAGTGTGTGTAACTCGGTACTGCGGAGTTATCAAAGTTGGCGTTTCGGAGATCTAGAAAAATGAAACTTCCCAAAGGAGGAGCGAGATAGCAGCGACTCGCTCTAAAATACTGGGCACATTGTACAAATAATGTGATTTTTCTTTGATTTAATTTTCAGGGATAATAATCCGAGCATTTGATATAGAGTCTTCATAGGATTACACAGCACAGGAGGCCATTTGGCCCATCGTGTCTGTGTCAGCTCTTTGAAAAGAGCTATCCAAAAGAGCTAACCTTATATTGACGAGATGTCTCTTAAGTGCTTTACAGGATTTACTGTAAAGTGTAGTGACTGCATATTTGTAGGCACACACAACAGTCAATTTGCACACGGTAGTGATTCACAAGCAGCCATGAAGTGAATGAGCAATTTTAAGTTTGACTTTAATATCCGGCTTTGTTCGAAAATTGTTAGCCAAGGTACTAATAATAATAATAGTAAAACTAGCATACATCTTATTGTTATTAATCATATAAAAATGCCTACATTAACTTGAGTCCCATTCAGTTTCCTATCAAAACCACTTAGTTGGTGAATAATATGAGTTGTGTAAAAAAAATCTAAGTTGTAACAATGCTCTCCTATGTATGCACAGAAGAGCTTAGTTTCCCGCAATTTAATTTGATTCCAATGTTTGCCGGTAAGTGGGCATTCGGTGACTGGTGAAGACGCATTGAACCGTGGGAAGTGTAGGCTTACTGGCTGCAATGACCAATTTCAGCTTGCACATTTAGCGGTTGCAGTGATGAACTGGACTCTGCATGCTCACTTACAGGCTGCATTAAATTAAATTACGCACGTGCAGTGTAGATTATTGATTAAATTGGATTTTCTATGACTTCTACAGTGTGCCTGCAACTTGTGCTTTGAGTAAGTTATATTAAATGTTAAGGTCCCCACTGATATGACTTATGAGAGTTTTACTGTAGGAGAAACTCTCTTTGCAAATGGGATTTTTAACATCAGCCTGAACCAGGAGACAGGACCTCAGTTTGATGTTTCATCCAAACGCTAGCACTTCCAACCATGCAACTCTCAGACCAGCATTTCACCAATGTGGGACTTCAATCCATAAACTTATGACTTGGATTCTAGAATGCAATCACCTGAACAAGACTGATACCTAATCAAAACTATTCAAAATCAGTGACTATTTTAGTTGATTTCTCTTCCTATTTTGCTGTGTTATGCGCATTTACTGTTCAGTGTCTCACAGTGAGCTTCCTCATCTACTGATTCTGCTGTAGTCATACAAATGGATTTCCAGGATGATCAAATCTCTGATTCCTCTTGGGAAGCACACCTTTCACACAGTAATACAAACTGAAAATAAACTGCATAGAGATTGCTGGTGCACACCCATTGCCTACGACTGGGGCACAGTATATCATTACAGTTTTAATGCTGTCATCTTGTTGCTCAAACAATTGCCTTGTCCATTCCATGTTTTAGCTGTAATTTTAATACTGAGGAATATTTGATATGACCTAGATGAAAGAAGAGCCTATTTCTGTGTAATTTTGCTCTGATAGAACAAGAAGAAATTATATTTGTATAGCGTCTTTCACATTGGGTGGACGTCCCAAGGTGCTGGGATCAGGAGGAGTGGAGGGTAGGGAGCATTGGGGAGGTGGCTGACCACAGGCATGGTCGGGCCTTGAAGGAGGCAAGGGAGGGGGTGAGGCAAAGGGACTGTGGGATGGAATTTCAAAGGGTGGGGCAGAAAGGCTGAAGGCTTGACCGCCAATGGCTAGGGGGCTGGGCGGGGATGTGGAGCAGACCGCTGAGTGGAGGGAGCAGACAGATTGGTGTGGAGTTAATAGGTCACAGAACAGAAGAAGTATTCTGGCAAATAAAATATTAACAACATTAAGTAAACACTCTTTCTGTAATCTCACATGATGAACGGGGTAAAAAAACAAATCAGATCTGTTTCATGTATAATTCTTTACTATATCTTTGTTTTCCCGACTTTATGTTGATGTTCTTGAAATTAATTGAGAACTGTTGTGTGATGAATACAGACATGGTTTTCTGCATGATACAGTATTCTGATGCATTCGTTGTTAGAAATTACAGAAATCCTGATAGAACTAGTTTACTCACAAGACCTCTATGCCTCCTAGGGCGTCTGAAACCCGTGGAAAAAGACCTGTAGCACTACAGTTTCACATGTGATTTCATAAAGACGAGTACTGATTTTACAATGCCACATTTGTGCAGAGTGAATTTATTGTAAGTTGCATTCTGCAATAAACTACTATATGAACTCCTGGTACCAATATATTTTTCCCTTCCTCCTTTTGTTGTAATTCAATATAGCAATATATAATTCAGGAAGGGGCAGGAGTTTGATCATGCATCCTATGTAGTCCATCATAGTGGGTTAGGTAGCAGATAGACACTGAGAATTGTATGAGTTTTGGCACTGAGAGTGGTTTATCGTAGTTAAGGTGGATTGGCAGTAATCTTGCCTATTTGACTGGAGTGCTAAATTGCTACAAGGAGCATTTTATGCGCAATTCATGTTGGTTATCTGAGTATTTTCCAATTTTTATTAAAGAAATGCCACAAGTTTGCTTGACTTATTTTGCCACAATGAATATGTAGAGTATCAATACTGATATGCTGCAGGAAAAACACAATTAAGAAAAGGGGCTTTAATGCTTTGCTAGTGTGCTTTTTGAAGCATTTAATTTTTCAACTGAAATCACCACTATTTCACTTAGTATATGGTCATAATGCTGCTGTGACCGTATTGTGTAAGATCCTTCCATGTGTGCTTTGACATGTTCTCTTCAGGTAATTTGAAGTACCCTGCTTAATGTCAGGTGGCCACTTAACAAGGAAATTATCTACTGGCCAGAATGGCTTTTTTTACACACATGTAAGACACTGAATTACTCAGCATAAACTCTAAATTACAATTCATGATGCCTAATTTCCCTGTGACTGAACACTTAATTAAGAGCATCACAGTACAATGCCAACTGATTCTCCTGTGTTAATGTCGGAGTTGACGTGCTGGCTTCATTTTGCTGTTAAATTTACTTTGTAAGATTTTCTGTCACAAAGTCGTACAGAAGAAGTGCAGAAGGGTGCTTGTGGATTTTTTATTTGCTTGTGGATTTTTTTTATTTTTAAAAATTGTGTATCTTATACAATGGAATCATATATTACAAAACTAAACCAAATTCAATTTCAGGTGGCAATGAGCCATGATACATTTGACTTTTAATCTTTATTCACCTGTATTTTTATATTGTGCCACAGATGTTCCCCAGATAAATCTGTTTCTTCACTTTATGGCTATTTATGGGACATTGCTATGTGCAGCATGTGTGTACAAATGCAGTTACTATATTTTAAATAAATCCTGCAAAGTGCTTTGAGATGATTCAATGATGAGCTAAGGCAATAATTATTATTATCAATGTAAAACTTATTAATACTTTCATGCTAATGAGATATAATTATGTGCTTTTATCTTGTGTCCTGTAATAGCAACTAGTTAATTTACTGCAGTTGTCATTTCTCCTTTATTTTAAAATCTTTATGGAAGTTTTCAGTTCACTAATGGTGGAAGAGGAAGTGGAATGGGGTTTCAGATAATTTCTAATCTGAGGCAAGAAGTTTAAAAGTTCTTTTGAAATCAATTGGATATTTTTTAATGTTGTTAGAGAGATTGTCACACTTCCCTATGGTGCTGGGTAGTGAACCTTTGCAACTGCACGTAACTGCACCCCCTCCTTAATTCCCATAAAACAATTCAGAGCAGGAAATCTGGTTTCCTGATCTGATTTACATGAAGAATAGCCTTTTTGGGTGACGTATTGAAGAGTCAGTGCCTGCGTAACTATTTCAACACAAGTTGATTGCAGCTGAGAAGGGATGAGACTCGAGGAACAGGGAAAAAAACCCTTATGATGAATTGTTGAATGGTTATCACAGCAATAAACTAGTGCTATGTGGTAGGTTCCTTAGTTGTATGAAATGATAATTTATATTGTTTTTATAAACCATTGATTTGCATAGGAAGGTGGTGGTAATGATTAGGCATGGCACCATTTTTTGTATGAGTTGGATGTATTCTGACATTTGAACTTTATCTGACGGAATTTGGCAAAAAAATTGATTACTTTCTACCCAGCACACATATCCAGCTGACTTTTATGCAGCAGTTTGAGATACCAGTGTCTCCAGACTGATTAGCAGGATGTATGCTATTTGGGTAAAAGTGTTTTTCCCTTTGTTGATGTGCTCCACTGAGCAATGAGTTCATTGCACAGAATAAAGTAATGTCTATTAGCAAAGCTTGAAACCTTCGGTCATTGAGGTGTAACATCCCGAATGGCTTTCCTACCAGATAGTCCTCAGGGGAATGCAGTTGAGGTTCTACTATATATGGTACTCAGCTATTCTTATCTGATTGGATTTTGATGAGGAAACAACTTTCCTTATCAAACAACTGTGGCTGGTATTTTCTTGTTCAAATCCTTTGTATGTAAATTCAGTTATACTTATCATTATCATGATATGCACATGTAAAGTACGAGCTCAGGATCAGCTTCCGCCACTGTTAAGCACTCTGAGACAATATCCTGCGTGGAGGGCGCTATATAAGTGCAAATTGTTGTTCTTAAATTGACTGGACATTTTGGAAAAGGATTTAATTGCCAATCTTTGGAAAAATGCAAGTGGGAGTATTTGTGTAATTAGAAGAATATTTTACAGATATGGTTGCATTGTTTTGGTCTGAGAACTTATCATTTGAAGTGCTGTGCGAAAATGGCTGCCGCGTTCCGCACACAAAATATAGTCAATTCAAGACGCTATGTCAAATGCAACGATTATTATGATTACATGTTTACTGGTATGAACAGTTGATTCTGAGAAACACGTTAAAACATTGTCAGAATATTTTCAGTTACAGTAACAGTAGCCTTGAAATATTAAATGTTTCCCATTGGTTTGCTATGAAAATGTGGTGAGGGTAATGTAAAATTTCAACTTATGCTACACAATAACAACAACCAAATTACATTTGTATAGCGCCTTTCACGTTGGGAGGACGCCCCAAGGCGATGGACAATCAGTGTTTTGGACCCAAGCTGGGGGTCGGGATCGGGGAGGGTGGAAGGCAGCCGGGTACCAACATTACATTTGTATTATAGAAAGGATAGTTGAGGGTCAAACACGACCCCAAGGTTCCGGACTGGCTCAGTGAGGTGGAGTGTGCAGCCGTGGATGGTGATGCTGACGGGCGCCAATCAGGAGAACCTTGGTCTTGTTGATGTTCAACTGAAGAACGTTAGCTCTCATCCAGGGTGACCAAGGCACAGTCGAAGATGAGGGTCTTGAGACTGTCTTGAAGGAGGCAAGGGAGGGGCCGAGGCTGAAGGACTGCGGGATGGACTTCCAGCAGTCGGGGGTGGGACAGCGTGGCAGAAGGCCCATCCACCAGTAGTGGGGCAGGCGAGGCAGGAGGTGTGAAGCAGGCCGGAGCCCGCTGAACGGACTCTGGAGGGAACGGGCAGGATGGTAGGGGGTTAGAATGTTTCAGGGTAGGGGGGAGCAAGGCCACGGTGGGCTTTGAAGGTGAGGACCAGGACGTTGAACAAGATACCAAGGTTCCTGGCTTATTAAGGTGGAGTGTGCATCCGTGGATGGTGATGCTATCAGTGCCTGAGGTGTGGAGGAACTGACGGGAGCCAATCAGGAGAGCCTCGGTCTTGTTGATATTCAACTGTAGAAAGTTAGCTCTCGTCCAGGATTTGATGTCTAACAGACATTCTGTCAGGACAGTAGTGGTCCTGAAGTCCAGGGCGGAGGCAGAGAGATAGTTGGGTATCATCTGCATACATGTGGAAATTGACCCCATGTCTGCTGATGATGTCACCAAGAGGGAGCATGTAGATGTTAAAGAGGAGGGGACCAAGGACAGAGTCCTGAGGAACACCGCACAAGATGGTGCAGTCTAGAGAAGCCGCTTGTGGAGATGAAATGCAGATGGTGTGAGAGGTAGAATCTGAACCATTCAAGGACAGAACTATGAAGGTTGAAGTGCAAGGAGAGGCGGAGGAGGATAGAGTGGTTAACAGTATCAAAGGCAGCAGAGAGGTCAAGGAGGATGAGGAAGGAGAGGGAACCCTGGTCGCAGATGGACAAAATGTAGTTTGTCACTTTGACCAAAGCTGTTTCTGTGCTGTGGACTGCACGGAAACCTGATTGGAGGGATAAGGAGTTAGACGTTTCTGCTCTTCATATTTTGATTGTGTGTGATTTTATTTTTTTCATGTTTGCATATTCTAGTTGACAAAAACATCCAGTATATCATCATAAACCAAATTCCTTGACTTGTATGTGTACAATGCAAATTTACATGTTTTTTGGTCAGCCAGGTGAGTTTGACATGCGGAAACCCATCATCACGCTTAATAATAGGTGGTGGGTTTCCACAAACAGCAATAAGATGAATGATGAAATATATTCTGTGTTTGTGGATTGTTATGGATGAAAGGAATATTGGACAGGACAGTGAGCAAACTTCCTGTTCAACAGCTATTACAGTTCAGATGGATATTTAAGATTTCAAGGCACTGTTGAACAGAACATTTGCACATTGTCCTATCCAAAATTCCTCTTCACCGAACCAGAATATATTTGATCATTCATCTTATCGCTATTTATATAAAATGCATTATACAATGATACTGGTGCAGATTAGGATGTTGTATTTGCTTACATAAGTTACTACATTGTTGTGAAGTGTTTTAAATTACTTCAATGCAATTTTAATTTACTATTGCAAATTTCAAATATAGATATTGGTACGAGTTAACAAATATTGGACCATTTGTAACTTGACAGTTCTACAGATGTGATCTAAGATTGCTTTTTGCTGTTTGAATATTGAAACAAACTAGAAGAAAGCTCGGAATATCATTGATGTAATGCACTGTATGTCAAACGGATCCCCCACATCTATTCCTGGAAGAATCATCTGAGCACTAGAGGGCAGTAAAAGGCATCGTTGCTTGTTTGAAATCATATACTGTACAGTGAATTGCACTTTGAAACTAGTTCATAGCTCTCACCTTTAAAACAGATCTGTTTCTTATTTCCAATGTATGTTGTATTTTTTGTGCTTCATATGAAGTGCTATTCCTCAGAAACTAGGGACAGGGATTCTTCCCACTCAGCACCTTTTAACCCCGCAAAACAAAGTTCTACAACAGAATATGAGAAACGCTTGTTATCGGATGGGCTATCAATCCCGTGTGTCTGGGCTCTATCTTCTATTTCTACACTGCAATCTTTTCTGTGTCTTTAATTTATAAATACTACCATGTGTCAGTTGCTCCTCGACTCCTTAATCTCTTTTCTTCCACACTTCAAGTATATCAACTCTCCTCATCATCATCCTTCTGTGTACAAATCAAAACTTGTTGGACTAATGCCCTTCTCTAACTCATTTATCTCATGACCTGAATATTGTGGAATTCTGTCTTCTTTTACTCAATCTTACTTTCCTCATATATTCCACAATCTGTTAAACTCAAAATTGGCATTTTAAGTTGCGTGAGTTGCTAATACTTATAGAAATGTTCAAAAGTACACTACTCAGCCTGAATTTGATTCTGTTCCAGGTCTGGTATATTGATCATAATACATTGAGATGCATATGAGAGATATCTGATTTAGAGCATTTTTTAGAAGATGATTTTACAAAGAAAAAGATGCATTTTTTGTGTTAATGGGTTATTTTTAAGTTAGTCCTATTTAATGTAAGTATCATTATTAATGGTAAATATCAGCCAAAATGATCTGCTTAAGCATTATAAACCATAAAATGTGCTAATTGGTCTGTGTGTTCAGTGAGGATGACTGAAAAGGGAAGTGATAATGCCACACTAGTATATTTGGCTTTAGGCACAGTGTTGGAACAGAGTGGAGGGATTTTTGCATGAACTCACACCAGACTTTAGTGTATGTAATAGAATGTCTGAAATTACAGAACTGGGAAAGACGAAGGCGTCCCATCTGTTCAGCCCTAACATGAGGATGATGATGGGTGAAGAAAGTACTATAGTTCACCATCAACAGTACATACACAGGCCCAGCCAGTAGAGGGCATGTGACTATGACATCTATCTTGATTTATAAACCACAAGAAAGGAAACTTTTTTGTTTTGACTTTAGTGGGTTTTACCTGATATAAATCATTCTCTTCAGACTCTCACAAAGAAGTTTCTTTCAGAATGTTTAGTCAGTTGTCGTTGAAAACATTTGATTGTACAACCAGAGTTGGTGTGGTTGAGTGTAATTGCTTGTGAAATGCTTTGAGACCTTTTGATGTGAAAGACTTTGTGGAAAAAAAACAAGTTCTTTCATCTCTCCCACAACAAGTTTAGTTTTATCGCCCTCACATATTTCTTCCATTTTTCACATTGTTTTGATTTCCTTGATTTAAAAGCAACTAATGTATAGTGATGCCAAAAAAGGTTGCCAGTAATATTTGTATTCATAATGCATTGTTATTAAATTCTGTTTCCTTGTTTTTCTATTTTGAGAAAGATTGATTGCTATATCCACTCATCTCCGCTCTAAAGGTTGCAAATGCTTCTCGACAGCCCCAACTGATTAATGTAAGCAATAATGAAAATGGCTTAAAAAGCTTGGAGTAGAAATCCTATTGCTTCTGTCAGCATCTTCAAAATGTTATGTATCATGTGATGCGATAGCATAGTGTTGTTACTTGAGAGGGTACAGAGAAAAACCCTTGTATCTGGACTCGATTCAATTCAAAGCTAGCAGGTTTCTAAATGTATCCTCTAACACACATGAAAGAGATGTGAATTCAATCCTCCAGTACATTAAGTCAGCAGCAATTTTTTTTTTGCATATTGGAATTTGTACTTAGTACTATTCGTGCTTATTTTTAATATTTAATTGGTTTTAGCCTAAAAATTTATATTCAATTGGTAATATTTTCCACCTTCCAAGATAGAACGATATTGAAAGTCAGATGGATCGGCTTTCTTCAGTTGTGTATCGGCTAAAGGATTTGTCGTTGACAACAGCAGCAATTGATATGTACTTACTGCCCTTCTCATTGACTGACATCTTCAAGTACTTTACAGAGATCACTAAGCAAGGCGGGATTTGAGATGAGTGATTGAGAATGTTGACTGTAAGAATCGGTCAGAAATTTGACTGATTAGCAATCTTAGAAGAGCAACATTCTGGTCTCTTACTCTTATTAGTCCTCTGGAGTCTTGTAGCTCAATGGTTAGAGCACTCGCCTAGCAAGCAAAAATCCTGGGTTAGATTGCCGGCAGGGCGAAACATCGGGCCAGTTTCCTTATTCCACATGCCTCTTTACATAAGCAGTAAGTAGGAACCCGGTTGTTAGTCGATTGACGGATCTCTTTTCCTGGGGTAATAATTCCTTNAAAAAAATATTAATGATAAATTGGTCACTCAATCCACGAATGTTTGTGGAACACTGCTGTGCGTAATTGGCTGCTGCATTTCACCCATAATATATGCAGTCAATTCACTTTACAGTATATTCTGTGCAGCGCTTTACGACATCTTGAAGATGCGATAAGGTGCTATATCAAATGCACAGATTATTATTATTAGAGCAACAAAGTACCAAAGTTCAACTACAATGAGGATACCCATCAGGAAACAATTGAAAATAAAATAGAAAATATTGGCAAACCACAGCTGGTCAGTCACCACCTAACAGATAAATCTAGGTTAAAATTTCAGTTCTGATTTTTTAAAGAAAATGTTCACTGAAGATATGATTGAATGCTTCAAAGAATTGTCAAAAGTGTAGGTGTATGTTAATCCTAAGATTTAAAAAAAATTTACAATCTGCAGATTAAAGGTTGAGTAGAAATGATTAAAGTAAGCAAATTAATGTTGGGGAAAAATGATTTTTGGGGATGTATTTGAGCAAGCAAGGAATTGAAGAAAATCTAGTACTCATTATATTTTTCATCACAGGAAAATTATGAAATGCTTTGATAGTGAATGTCTTATAGTACTATTAGCTGTAATTAACAGTTTTAGCAGCAAGCAGTGGTATTTGACACTCGATATCTTTATCTAAATTTTTTGGGAAATTCATTTGCTTACAGTTGTTTCCTATTCCAAAAGATTGAAGAATAGCCATTAGCAGTTCTAATTAATTACTGGAAAAATATCTATTAAATCTCAATTTCCATGAATATTCTCAGATATTATCCATCTATAAAATGTGTGTGACTAATTCAGTCAACTTCACTCATCTCCAGTTCTGTCAATAGAATGGTACATATAATAATCCTTGCATTTGATATTTTGATATAACACCTTATCGTGCTGTTGAGAGGTCTTAAAGCACTTCAAAGGATATACTGTAAATTGTATTTTGTGTACTTTGTATTTTGTGGGTGAGATGCAGCAACCATTTTCACACAGCAGTATTCCTGTGTCATGGAGTGAGCCAAATAACAACAACTTGTATTTATATAGTGCCCTTCATAATAGCCATCTAATAGTGACTGTTTAGCACAGCTTGGGGGAACTTAACTGTAGGTCAGTGTTAGTTTACAGCTCCTGTCTGTTGTACAAAATGGCTACAATGGTTGGATAGTTTGGGGGCAATAGTTTAGTAATGAATAGTCCTATTCAGTATTTGTGGTGTACAATGGTATTTAAGTTATACTCCCTTTTTGTTTTAAAAAAAATGGAAGCTTCCTCTGTTGGTTTGTTTCCTGATGTTTATTAACATTTACATTTTTGCTGAATTGATTCATTGTTATTTATTGTGTTTAGAAGAATACTGACCTTTTTTTTATTTGTCATCCACTGACTTACAACAATGAAAATGCCAGCAACTTCATAAGTATTAATCACATTTTAAACTCCATGTGAGCACTTTGTAATTGTAATATATGTTTGTGCTAATTGAAATTCAGAAGGGAAGTCAGTAGTCTGTCCAATTTGTCTTGAAATGTGTCATTGTCTAATTTAAAAAAAAGTTTCTCATGTGAATGAAGCCCTCCGCGTGCAGATTTGCCACTAATCTTGGATCTGACCAAACAGCATTGATTACTGACAAATGAATAGTCACTCGCTGAGCTCTTGGGTTCTGTACAGATGGAGTTCCTATTTTAGAAGGAAGTACCCGAGTAAAGTTTGCATTTCTTTCATGTTTCAAGGCCATGTTTTGATCCATTTGTAAGATTCCTGACACAATGAAATTAAGTAAAATACATCACTTGGTTATCACCCACCTTGAATTTTTTTTGGCATTGTCATAATTAAGCCGCGGCGACAACATTTTAATTGGAATTCATGCACTGAAGCATCATTCAATATCTAGTGTGGATGTAAGCTAAATAGTTACTGTTTTTGCTTCAGTCCTGCCGATCAGCCAGGCTGACTGGTCTATCAGCAGTGATTTGAAGGACTGCAGACCCACCTGGCTCAGGAACCAGATTGTGACTGGTTTGATTCCAATATTCAGTTACTGTGTATGTCACCTTAGAGCAAGTTCAGTTCCAAACAAACACTGCTCATCTTCCCCTCCATCCACCCCACAGAGAATTGTTGCTAGATGTTCATTTGACATCTAAATATTTGTATTTGTTATTGCACCTATTAGGTCAAGAATGTCTCAAAATGGTTTGTAAATTTTCTCAGAATAGTCACTTTGACTATAGTCACTATTTATAGCTGAACATGGCAGCCAATTTGCCCACAGCAATGTACCACAAACATCCATGAAGTCGCTGAGGATTCTTGTCCCGTCTCTTTTCAGATTGTGCCTTAGGAACTTTAATGTCCACCTGAATAGGCAGACAACATCTTGATTTAACATATAACTTCTGAAGGACATTAGACAATGCATTGTTCCCGCAGCCCTCCAGTCAGCCCGGATGGAGCTCAAACTCCTATATGGGGCTTGAGCCTGCAATCTTTGTTTTTGGGGAAACGCTTTGAAAGCATTGCAGAAAATTTTTTTTTTTTTGGCATTGCTGATGCTTGTCACTCATTATTTAGCCTGTGCTTTGTTTAAGCACCGAATTTTTTTTAAATATTTAACACGTGTAAGGGCAGGCCATCTGTTAATGAAGTAGTGCATTTTGGAAAACTTTCCAGATTCATATTCAGCTGTTTCATGAATGACTTGCAAACAACATTGAAAGCATTCAATTAATTTGGTGGTCTGATTAATTGCCAAGTGTGTTTCTGATGGCAGAGCCCCATGGTTGGGGACATGGCCTTCCTCTTTGGTGGAATCTTGCTCAGCTAGATTTTTTTTGAAGCCGAACCAGGATTTAGTTCACTTAACACTGATTTTCAGTCCTTCATCCTGTTTATGTCTGGAGCTTCAGCTACTATGCAAAATGGATTAGGCAGGACTCTGTCAAGAAGATTTATACATTTTCACTTACTTTGAGCATTTATCAAAAGAGTGACTTACCAAGATGCCCAATGGTTCCAAAAATACTTTCATTGCAAACACTTATTAAATGTGATTGGTCTGAGGAGCTTACCATTTCTAAAAGTATTGAGCAATCTTCCAGGAGTACAATATACTTTATGAACCAATAAGTATAATCTATTAATGAAGACTGAATATTGCCAAATTTGAGCAATTACCAAATTGGGGGTTGGAGCATATTCATTTCTGATTTGTAGCCTAATATATGCAGTTACTGAGTTTATTGACCATTGATTTATTTTGTAGAACCTTAGAACTGATAGGCACCTTGCATTTTTCTGTAATCTAAAAGTTGTTGATATTTTCAGCTTTGCTGCATGCACTTTGGTGTTAATAATAATACTAAAAATAATTGCATGGTCCAAATAGGACTAATGTATGTCAGTCAGATAATGTGTTGACTGTTTGAGAGCAGGATAAGTTGAGACAATTACAACCGGTGAATGCGATCATGAACGTGTTGGGAGATTTCCATTCTGTTTGGCATCCATGTTTTTTTTTGCTGCTGCTGCCCAATTCCCACAATTTATTTAAGGAATGCTTGGTTCAGAGAATTGCTATGAATCTGTTTGACTGAAGAGTTTCTGTTTAGCATAAGTTTTATTTTTAAAGTGCAAATTATCTTCATAGTGCGTCTCAGGCTGACTTGAAGTTTGACTAGTGGGAAAGAAAATTTGGAGGAAAAGTCAGGATTTTTCCAGCTAACTATGTATCGCTTTCCAAATACTCAACAATAAAATTACATTTGTGTAGCGCCTTTCACATCGGGAGGATATCCCAAGGTACTGAGTGTACTGAAATACTGAGTCACTGTTCAGTATAGAGATGATTAGCAGTGTTTAGGTTTGTTTAGGTCTGATTTGATGGCGCTTGGGATAAGCCCATAAAAGTGGGAATTTTCCACCATCTGCTCTGTTCTCTCACCCAGATTGAACACACTCACCTAAAGTAGAAAGTATAACCTTGTGAAAAAAAACAGCTTGTTTGGCATTCAAATACAGATCAGAGTAAGGGAATTTTTGGACTTTCCAGCTCTTCTAGTATAAATAGGAGGGGTGAGGACAAATTGCTGGTAGCTAGACAGGGATTCTCTTGTCTCTCATTTGGAAATGCCCAAAGCTCAAGCTTGTGAAAGTGTTTGAATGATGCAGCAAGCATCCTGTAGTTGGGAATGTGGGTGCTCCCACTGTTCCAGGAAAATTGCTGTGGTCTATGAATCAGTTAGCTGTGTTCTGAGAATCTTGCTTTAAATTTGATTCGACCTTAAATGCCAGATGAGATTTGCTGGCAGGATGGAGTTGCACATGCTGCTTTTATAAGAGGCTGCATTCTTATGTAATAGGTGGGTACTCAGCTGCAATATTGAAACCGCTTGGAAAATATCAACTCAGTCTTTTTTATTTGTTTTTTTATGTCTTCCTTTGAAAATAGTTCATGTATTCAATAATCCTTCCATTTGATAAAGCTTATTTCATGTCGTGAGGATATCTCAAAAGTGCTTCACATGATAATACCGAGGAGTGGAATGGCTGTGTATTTTGTAGATAAATACAGCAACCAATTTGTGCATAGCTAAGCCCAAACAAAGAACTATAAGTGAATGACCAATTTTACTTGGAGGTTGTTAGCCAGGACACCAGGAGAAATTCCCTTTTCAAATAGTGCCACCTTTAAGATCGACCTGAAAAGGCACGGATAGGACCACGCTTTAACATCTCATCTGATGGACCTTAACATGTCCTCAGCACTGCATTGGAATATCAGCCTAGACTATACGAGTTTCAATGTGGGGCTTGAACCCACAACCTTCTGACTCTGAGACTAGAATGCTACCCACTGAACCAAGCTTTGATTGTAAATGCCGAGATAAATCCTTAAACAAACATCTTTTAAAGGAGGTTATTTGTTGGTAGAAAAGCTTGTATTGGGGACCTTGAGGCTGAAGACCTGCTTTCTCTGTTCTCTCTAAACTAAAATGATTGTTTCAGCATAAAAACACTCACCCTACAGAAGCAATATATTTTACTTAACTATAAAACTGTCAGATGTTAGTACAAAGGAATAAATTAACTTGTTTGTTAAAGCGCGTTTGTTTCTAGGCCCCGAGGCTCTGGAGCTCCATCCTCCAGTGCCTTCGCATTGCTTCCTCCCTTTCCTCCTTCAAGGCCGGTCTCAAGACCTTTCTCTTCAACCGTGCCTTCACCTCCCCTCTCGACTCTCTACTCCCTCCTCGCTCCCTTCCCTCCCCTCACTCTGACCATTTCCCCCCTCCTCGGGTCCTGACCCAACTGTCCAGCGCCTTGGGACGTCCTCCCGACGTGAAAGCCGCTCTATAAATGCAATCTTGTTGTTGTTGTTCAAGTGCAAAGGCACAGGGAGAAGAGTTCACTTCATATTGTACATTTTTGTGGACATGGCAATAATTCCTTGTTCTGCATATGCATACCTGGTAGGATATTTTTTTCCTAATGCTTTAGAGGTCTGAATATTAAATTTCAACAATCAAGGGTATTTTAAAAATATTGAATACAAAATTAATCATGAGTGTATACGTACTCACCCCAACGTCAGAGCTTTACATACTACACCTGAACTTATGCAAGTGAAGCTGCAATGGGTACAGCTAGTACACTATAAAGTAGTGACTACTTTGTAGGTGAAAATGGCAGCCAATCTACACAGGAATGTCCCACAAACAGCTATGAAGTGAATGTTGCAGATCCTAGCAGCACAAGTAAAGCTACTGCAGTAGAAGTGATTGTTCATTACATTTATTGTCTTTCACACTATTTGTATCAATTCTCTATTATGAAAATGGTTAAATACCAAATTGGTTACCAGCGAGACAAAAATCATATCCAAAATGCAACCAAAGGCTGGAGAACCACAGAAACTTACATCCAGGCCACAGCAAACACGATCACCTGGGAATGAAGGATTAGGAGGAAACTCGTGAGATGACCCTTTAGTTGTGACAGCGTTACACTCATTCGAAGGACAAGCTCCATGTGACCTGGACTTCAATGCCAACGACAGAATCACTGTGACGTCTTAGACTGACTCGAAGTTTGACTAGTGGGAAGGAAAAGTCGGGATTTTTCCAGCTAACTATGTATCTCTTTCCAAATACTCAACAATAAAATTACATTTGTGTAGTGCCTTTCATGTCGGGAGGATGTCCCAATGTACTGAGTATACTGAAATACTGAGTCACTGTTCAGTATAGAGATGATTATCAACACCGACTGATAAGTAAAGGCCAAAGGGATTTGTAAATAATTTGTTATAATACAGCATTTAAAGGACTTCAATAAAACTCAATGAGAGTACTCTATTTGTGCTTAACCTGTTCATTAGAAATGTTCACACAGGAGGAGGACACTTAGTCTCATCTCCCTGCTACCTGTTTTCTAAGATACACTATTATTATTCTCACCTTCCAGTCTTTCCTAGTACACCTTAATATTTGTTTACTGTTTGGGTGCTTGACAAGTTCTTTTTTTTGATTGATTCCATTGATCTAGCCTCAATAGCCACTTGAGACAATTAATCTCAAACTCTTAACAATCCTATAAATGAGAAAAATCCCTTAATTTGCCACCCATTCTGAGACTGCCCTCTTGTCACCAATTTCTTAACTAAAGGAAATAATTTCTCTTGATTTATCCAATTTTGTCCAATCACAATATTAAAAATCTAGATCATATTTCCTCTCAATCTTCTCTGCTAAAGTAGAAGAAAATATTAAACTTGGCCAGCTTTAAATCCCAGCATCATTCTAGTGAACCTGTCCTCTCCTTCCTGTGATAAGACACCCAAAATTGAATGCAATGCTACAAATAAGGGCAAAAACAATGGTCTTTTACCTTAGTCCTGTAGCTCAGTGGTTAGAGCACTCGCCTTGCAAGCGAGACCTGGCTTCAATTCCAGACAGGGCAAAACCTTGGGCAAGTTTCCCTGCTCCACACACCTAATAATAATCCCTCCAACACAAAACAATAATAAATTGGTCATTTTCAGTCCACGACTGTTTATGGGACACTACTGTGTGCAATTGGCTGCTGAATTTCACCCACAAATATACGGTCAATTCACTTTACAGTTTATTCTGTGAAGCGCTTAGAGATGTTGAGAAGTTGTGAAAAAGCACTATATCAAATGCAAGGGTTATTATTATACAACTCTCATATAACTTCCCAATTTTCATACTGTATTCAACACTCATCTTTATAAATGTGAGAATATATTTCTATTATAAACTTATTCAGAAAGTAAAGTTTATTCAAGTATATAAAAAAAGTTTGATTGTATGCATTTTAAGAATCAATTGGGAAAACATTGTTCAGATCTTCATGTTTTAACTAAAGTGATTAGCAGATTGATTGAAAGACAAGACCTCAATTCTCAATATAGTACAGATGAAGTCTATCAATTAGAACAAACAGCACATTTTCCTAAATGAATGATAGGCTCGTAGCCAACAAACACTGCAAATGGGAATGATCCAGGACTAATCAACACTTTAGACACAATTGATTCCAAAGTTTGATCTGTGATTTTATTTACCTTGAAAGAAACTGAAACTAACCATCAGTATTTTAGCTGACAAGGTCATCGTTGCACTAAAGCAAGATGGTTTCCAATTAAAGCACCCAAGACTTTATAGAAATTCAAAAAAAAAAGTTTTTTTCTCAAAATACAGAAAAATCAAATCAGTAAACTCCTGATAACTGATATAATTGCTGGTTTTAAGATTCTAAAAGGACTAGATAATGTAGACCATGACAAGTTCATCTTCTCCCGAACAGTAGAACTAGAGGCCTGCGATTGAAGGGGGGTAAATTCAAAACAATTCTGCAGAAACATTATTTCAGTAAGTGAGTGTAAATCTATGGAACAGGCTCCAGAGGGAAGTGGTGCAAAGAGAAAGTATTGGTTCTTTCAAATGAAAATTAGAGATTTCTTTTAGGAAATAAAATTTAGGACACAATATATAAGTAGTTCAGGGCATGACTTGTGCATGCGACTGCCGGGATGGTGGAAGGAAGGCAAACTGAATGGACCTTGATGTTTTTTCATCTAGCAGTTTCCATGGTCCTATAACTCAACTCTAGCTTAATGTAACTCATCACTGAGCCCTTTTCCTTTGGAGTCACAAGTTATAATTATATATAATGAAATACATAATTAATAATTATTTTATTATTATTTTATCAGTAGTTTACTGTATTTCATTTGAAATCATTCTAGAACTGTTGTTTCCAGATTTCTCCATAAAAGGTTTAATATAGATACAGCACTAACTAGCCAAAGTTTAATAAGATGGAGACAGTGATATAATAGTTATTGGCATTTTAGAGCTCATTCCAAATCAGAACATATTTTTATTCAAATAATTTCAAAAAACTCAAAGGAGGAGAGGAATTAAATCTCTTTGATTATTCGATCAAAAACACAGGGCAAGAGAGTGAATGAATCAGACCTATGAATGCAAATCCAATAAGAATTTTGTAGGAAATTGTGCTAATGTATTTTGGAATTCATTCGGATTGACCAGTTTCAAAAATAGAAAGGTACTGAAACTAACATAGATTTAGCCCATTGAATAGATTTAGGAGTTTGCACAATCATCTATTGGTATCTTACTGTTAGATGCTTGATTCCTTTCAAATGTCTTGTTTTGGTTTGGCTAACCTTTCCAATTCTATGGTCCTGACCTCCGGAACTCCCTTCCTCAAGGCCTCTATCTGGTCCCCTCAATATCTGTCTTAAATTTCACCTTAAAACATTCATCTTCAACTGTGCCAGCGACTGCCTACGTATCCCCTTCCTCGACATCTCACGCCATCTTTGTCCTGTGTTTTGAGATGTTGCCCTACTCGAAAGCTGTTGTATAAATACAAATGCAAGTTTATTTTTATATAGTGCCATTCAGGGCGATAGGACGTTCCAAACTGTATGATAGTCCTTGGACAGTCTGACCTGAGGGTGGGATCAAGGGGTTGGGGAGAAGAAAGATGACCGAAGGTGCAGTCAAAGAGTAAGGTCTCAAGACCAACTTTGAAAGAGGTGGGGGAGGAGGCGAATCAGAGATAGAATTCAAGAGAGTAATAAAAATAATAATCCTTGCATTGGATATAGCGCTTTTCACATCTTCTAGACATCTCAAAGCGCTGCACAGAATATACTGTAAAGTGAATTGACTATTTTTGTGGGTGAAACGCGGCAGCCGAATGCGCACAGCAGTTTCCTACAAACTATTAAAAGTGACCAATTTTTTGAGGAATTATCAGGCGTGTAGAGTAAGGAAATTTGCCCAAGCTTTCATCCTGCTGGGATTTGAACCCAGGTCTCTTGCTCTAACCGAGTGGAACTGAAAGCCCAACCGTCAATGATGGAACGGATATGGCATGAAGCAGCCAGTGCCTGGCTGCGCGAAGCAAGCAGCTGGGTTGATAACCTTGCCTTGTTTTACTGTATATATTGTTAGAGGCCTTTTTTCAATATATTCTGAATTTATAAAATCCAATAATTTTTCTTCATTGTCTCCTTGTTTCTTCCCCCCCCCCCCCCCCCCCCGCCCCCTGCCCCCCATAACACTCACTCTCTCATCTCTCATGGGTGAACACATCCCTCTACAAATAGAGTTGTAAAACTAGATTGTGTGTGATTGCATCATGGCACGTCTTCTCAAAATAGACCTTTTTCCCCACATAGTAAAACACCAAGCTGTGTTTAGCTCTTGCCCCGCCTGGCCAAAATCTAAGCAGGGTTCTGTGTTTTAGTCTGTCACACTACTCCATTGAACAACACTGTTACTTGTGCCTGCCAGTTGACTATTTCAAATTGTTTGACATATTTACTGTTCATTTTCATTGTGTAATTGGTTGTAGATATGAAAGCGACTTCTCAACAAGTACTTCTGAGGTACTTCTAAAATATGATCTAGCAGTCTACTCTGTGCAAGAAGTGACTGACGTGGCTATTTATTGCACAAATGACTTCTGAAGAAAACTGCAACTTGCTGTAATCTGCAGTGGTAGCTTAACCATTGTGAAACCAGCACCACATTACCAGCTTTGCTTGTTAATCCATGTGAAATATAGTTGCCACTGATTTCCCAAAAGCAGAATTTAATTGACATTTTTTGTCTGTTTAAAAATCAGCATTATATTAGTCCTGCAAATGCTTCTATCTCACAATTTCCAAGATTTAAAATATTCTTACCTTTCCGTGGTTGAGGTTATCAGCTGTGCTTTCTCAGTGAATCTTTAAGTCCTTTTATATACTACAGATGTCAGTGTCTCACTTGTTAGAGAATTCAATGAGATAAGAAAGTTGGCAGTTTCTGTAAAATGTTGCAGCTATTGTTTATGTGAATTGCATCATTAGCTGAACAGTAACATCCAAGATGGTCCGAGCTGGACAAGCAGCAGGAAAGCTTGCCAGACAGTGGTCTCAATGACAAGCTATGCAGTTTTGGCTGGTTGGTCTCCAGCAATACCCCAATGCAAACCATGGGCTCCCCAAGCCTCAGCTCTTGTCAACTTGTGCCTAATACTTTCAGAATTAAGTAAGCAGGATACATGTCTCCAGGGAGAGAGATTCCAATACATATGTCGGGAATTGCCATGTATAGGTGAGATGCATAGAACTCTGTTTGGTTTGGATATCTTAAGGAAGGTGATGGGAATCTGTGTATGTCACATCCGGCTGACTTTCTTAAAAAAATATCTGGGCGATCCTGCTTCAGTGGTGCCAGAATAATGGTTATAAATAAGTTGTCATGGAGATCGTTTCAATTTTCCTTTGGGTTAGAACAAATGTATACATTCCAGTGACTGGTTGATTCCTTCTGTGACTCATTCTCTGTCTAACTTTATTAAGAATGAGTCACGATTCTAGAAATGGGTGGTACATGTTTTAAGATATTTGAAATGAAGAGAGAATGGTGGCTTTCTTTCTCTGAGCTGCTCAATGTACGGAATTGATTTGGGGCATCACAATTTACCATCACAATTTACAGTCACTTTAAAAAGACTGAGAATATTTCCCAGAAGTGAGTGTGTTAAGCAGTAGGTGGCAATTTGAACTATTTGGAATGGGTGCTGGTGTCTTTGAATGGCTTATTATTTCAAGTTCTGTTGCAAATTTAAACGTTCTTTATAATGAGCTCCAGGGCTATCATCTGGAGTTAGAATTCAAAACTGCTGTCTCATATCTTCGTCAAGTCTGCTGAAACAGGAAATGCAAATCACAAATTATAACCTCTTGTTTTGGTTTGTGTTGTTCGTTATCTTTCCTCCTTCCTCTAACACTGTTGACCCCCTGGTTTAATTGCATTACTTTCTCAACTTGATTCCAGTGGGTTATCACACTATCCTTTTCAACTCATCTCACATTGATGAGATTTTTGCTATGAATCCTCTAAATAATGAGTTTGGATAACCTGAACCCAGTTTCTATTAGATAGAGACACAAAGCACTTATTGACCTGGATACCAATTTGAAGTTATCAAATTTGTGCAGTAAGAGTAGCAAGTCTGAATTTCAGATGAATATAGATGATTTTCTTTCTGAAGCTGAATCATTTAGAGTATATAACCATCAACAACAATAACTTTCATTTATGTAGTGCACTTTACATGGGGTAGCATTTTGGACCATTTAACAGTGGCGGAGCCTGATACTGAGTCAGTGAGAGAGTGGAGGTGACTTTGGTACGGTCAAAGAGGAAGATCTTCCGGTGCGATCTGAAGACTGGTAAAGAGGCATTTTAGATCTTTTTAGGTAGGTAATTTGTGATTTTTAAAAAAAAAGAAACAAGATGACATTTCATTGCACTTTTTTACCAGCACTTCTGATGCTAGCTGCTATTTCAAAAAGTTAGAAATCTTTATGATAAATCCATTTTTTAAAAAATGTTTTGTTTTTCCTTCCATGGATCACATTAAAAACAAGTATGAATATGCAGGATGAAATTTTACTGTGTTTAAAAATTGCTTGTAAGTTTAGTTGTCTGTATTTAGTCCTTTTTTGTGGCTGCAGGAAATACTGTAAAGCATTTCTGATCCATTTGTAGCTTCAGACGTTGCTCTTTTACAGAATCATTGGAGCTTTGTTCTGGTATTTCTGTGAGCAATATTAACTGTTTGAAATAACCTGGCTATTGCAGTCGGGTTCTGTTTTGGTATGATTGCACTTCTGGGGACCATAAGGAAGAATGAACACTATAACTAGTTATTTTTATCCTGGAAATAAATGTAAATTGCTTTTATTGTTAGGTTCTCACTACAGCAGGGTTAGTCAGCCAGTTAGTGAGCCACATTTCTGTGCGTCTTCCAACGGAAATTTGTTAAATTGCAGCTATCTGCTATGAAGCTGTCTTACTGGTCAGATTGGTGATTATTCACAGCTCTGGCATACACAGTTGAAGTGGAAAAGGAGGCCAGAGAGCACTGCGAAAGAGAGGCAGCTACCAGAATTCTGCTACTGCTCCATCTGGGATTTGTACGGCAATGTTGAAATGCGTTTCAACCTACAGATCTGCCGTTTTGTTTGTGCCATTCATGCGTGCTTGATGTTTTTTACTGTATCAACCAATTCCTGTTGTGGGCTTTGGGAAAAAAGCAAAGATTTTTGAAGTAAATGCATTGCATAAAGCTGGAACTTGCAATTAATGGATAATGAAGCACAGCCGTTGAACTGGCAGCCTGACAGAAGCTTGACGTGAAGTACATGAGGAAAATACCATAGTCAGAGCTGTTTTTCCTCTCCTCTGCAATTACCATGTTGAAAATGAATGCTGCTTTCCTGTAAATTGTGACAAAACGAAACTGTTTATGTGCTGCTTGCTCAACAAAGTGTACATTCAGAACATTTCTGCATTGTCCTTGTTGCTTATTCAGTGCTATACAAACACACCAGGCAGCATCTTTTCAGCTCATTGCGTTTCACATTGGAGATCCTGCAGTGTAACTGCCGGAGAAAAGTGACTGCTCAGCACAGGCACCATCGCTGACTGAGTAAGTGTCCTCATCTGTTTCTGGGTCACGCTTGTGTTTTCCACCTTATTGCAGCAAGGATTATTTCTCCCATGTGGCCTATGTTCAATCGTACCACAGGAGTTCATTAAGTGAATCCTTTCACAAGAGATTGGTTTGCAGTCGCTTCTGGATACAGCTTTGGTCTGGCATGATGAGAACCGACTGTACAGAGGGAAAACATTCTTCAGTGTCTGTTACAGAAAGCTGCTGGGCTTCTGTGCCTTCTTAATTCACTGACGGTCTAAACCACATGATTTGCTTTACTATTTAAAGAATGGTGTTGTGTCACCCATAACAACAGCAGTGCTGCATTGGGGTTACTCTCAAATAAGAAATCAGTTCAACATAATCAGCACATGTGTTAGCACCGGAGCTAAACGTGTTTATAGTGGACTATAAGCCATTTCTGCATGCGGATTATGGATAAGAGCAGTGTATACTCTCCAACCTAGGAAACTGCTCTTAGTAACGCAATAGGATCTGTGACGGCAGTGCAGGTACGGTCCCTGTGAATAAAGAAGATTATAACATTTGTGTGTTAACGGGATCGGATGAGTCGAGTGTGTATTGTTGTTCTGGAGGAGGTGGATGATGACTCTCCCACTTTTACTTCTAAAAAATCTTGGGAAAAGTATGAGCATTTTTCTCAACCCATGTCAAAGTCCCGTTCGCCTGAGGATGGAAGGGTGAGCATATTTCAGCTTGTCTAAAAGTATTGACATATTTGCTCTATCCATTTGACTAGTCAACTGTGTGCATCCAAATATGGATTGTTTTCTTGATCTGTTTATGGAAGGGCAGAAAAAAATTTGCAGAGAGGAAAAATTGAGGCCCCAGGATTTTAATCTTCAAGGTTTAGTAGTCAAATTACATAAACTGGAAAGATGGTTGTATTCAGTTTTGTGAATGAATGCAGTATTGAAAACTCTGATTTTTCTAGTGATCTCTCCTCAGGCTAAAGAAATTGACACTATATTGTATCAAATTTCGCAATGAAGTTTAGATATTTGGTTTGAATGCTGTGTGTATAATTGCAGTCTTACAAATCTGGATTTATGTATGTAGAATCCTTATGTACAATTACAGTCGTGTTTGCTGTATGTAACACAGATATCAATTAGTGATGTCAGAGCCGGATGGTGAGGGTTTCCTTTACATGTTTAATGTTGACTTTAGCTTTCTTTGTATGTTACAGCCACCACTGGTTCAAGCTATTTTTAATGGAGATCCAGATGAAGTCCGATCCCTAATTTTCAAGAAAGAAGATGTTAATGTACAGGTAAAGAGCAGAATCTGCTTTTATTTAATGCCATTAAAGTGTGTGCTGGACTCCTTCAATTGCCATTTAGTTACTTTTGCTTATTTGAACTTTCAGAAACGAGATCTTAAATCCTACATTAATTTTTGTTTCAAATATCAGTCATGTTCCCAAGGTGGTTAATTAAGGCATAATTTTTGCAGAAATTCTGCTGCAAACTCTTCACCATCCTATAGGTATTATATATGCAATGGAATCTGAAATCTCCCTTTGTTTTATTTTCATGTTGCAGTTTTAATTTTCAGGTGGTTTTATTGGGTTGTTCCAGTTCACAGGAGGTATTCCTGATTTGAGTTATTGATCTCTATCAGGCCATCTGGGGAGGCACTTTGTTTTTCACCCATCCCCAGCCACCCAAGTAGGCAAGGAATTTGGAGGACATACCTCTGGCTCTTCTGAAGGTTATTCCAATGAAATTACGTAAAATTATTTTAAACGTTGGGGGAAAATATCTACTTAAAAATCTAGGTATGTTTGAGGTCAAAACTAGTCGGTTTAACTTTGTTAAACAGGTATATTTCTTTATGTTGGGCATATAGGAGATTGAAGCAAGCTAACAAACATCTTGTTTTAAAACCTGCACTTTAATTTGTGCTGTTTAATTTTTGTCAGTGGAGCACTGCATTTTTTCATTCTATTCACTTGTTTATTATGTAGAAAAGGAAGAAGTTATTCCTTTGATAAAATCTAGTGTCTGGAAATGTACCGAATATTCTACAGCTAATGTACTTGCCATATGCTGTAGAACCATGAGCGCAGTGATTTTGATCAAGTGCAGAAGTATTCTGCAGGCTTGATTTTTATTTATTTCTAAATGCCTTGTATGTACTTTTCATTAAAGAGAACATTTTCTGTTTAAAACCTTTGGAGAATGAAGCTGTGCTTTTGAGATACTTAATACTTTGAAGCGATTGTAAAATTAAAATGGGTTCAGTTCCAGATTGCATGCCTTTAACTAATCTCTTTCAGAAAAATTTTAAATCACATGTTCAGAGACGTAATTAATCTAGCTTCATTATTTTGTGTGTTTGTATGTTCATTTTGAAGTATAAATACAATACAGAACTACATTTGTAAAGTGCCTTTCACGTCAGGAGGACGTCCCAAGGCGCTTAACAGTCAGGGATTAGGACTCGAGTGGGGGGGAACCAGGAGGGATGAAGGGCAGAGAGGGAAGGAGAGTGGCCAAAGACACGGTCGAAGAGATGCGTCTTGAGGCGTGCCTTGTGGGAGGCAAGTTGAAGGGAATGTGGGATGGAGTTTCAGAGGGTGAGGACAAAGAGGCTGAAGGCCTGACCGCCGATGGTGAGGTGGGCCGGGTGGGGGACAAGGAACAGGCCGGAACCTGCAGAGTGGAGGGAGTGGACAGGTTGATAAGGGCTTAGCAGGTCTTTGAGGAAGGAGGGGGCAAGGCCATGGAGTGCCTTGAAGGTGAGGATGAAAATTTTGAACTCGATCCTCTGAGGAGCTTGGCAAGGGTAATTGTGATGGGGTCACGAAGCCTGATGCTGGAGAAGACATGAGCTGCAGAGTTCTGGATGATCTGCAGCTTGTCGAGGAAGAGTTTGGAAGGCCGACAAGCAGGGCATTGGCATAGTCGAGCCTGGTTATAATGAAGGCACGTATGAGGGTTTTGGTGAGGTGGTGGCGGATTCGGGCAATGTTGTGGAAATGGGGGAAGGCAGAGCGGGTCATGGCATCGATGTGCGTGAGATTGTATGCATTACAACAACAACAAGATTACATTTGTATAGCGCCTGGATAGTGTGCAGCACTTCAGATCCGAGATGGGGTCAGGGGGGGAGAAGGGAGGGGAGGGAAAGGGGGATGGCCGATGGCATGGTCGAAGAGGATGGTCTTGAGGCAGGACTTGGAGGAGGCTAAGGAAGGGGCGAGGCGGAGTGATTAAATTTAGAATTGATCTCGGTATAAAACTCAAATCATTTCAGTGCTTGAATAAACTGCTCAGGTTAATCCCTAGATTTTTTCCAATGTGAGTAATATTTACGCCTGGGAATACGTTCAAATAACATTCCCTTAAAAAATACTTGAGTGATTTATCCCTTGGATGTGAATATTCAGAATATTTCTTCTTTGCAGTTATATTTTATGGCTTTTAACCTTCTTGCTTTGTTTCAATTGAGTGGTTCCACACGGTTTTATATATTATGCCAAATATCTCAATAGTTCATGTGTTATGAATAATATGAAGAATTTCACAAATTTATGCAGCATAGACATTTATTGGAACTGGTGAGTGTGCCATCCAGACTCAAATGACTAGAACGTTGACAACAGCTTGCATTTTTATAGATCCATCCAGCCAGAATAGCATCTGAGCACTGTACAGTAGTGGGGTTTGTCGCCGAGCAAGGAGGGAGAGAGGTGACTAGGTATAGTTAAAGAGGTAGGTCTGAGTGAGCCAGCCAAACTTAAATAACTAGAACAACAACAACAACTTACATTTATGTAGCACTCCTCATGCAGGGCAGCGTCCCAGAGTCCAGAGGTAGATGAGAATACTATTTACAGCCAGACTTGCAAGGTGCTATTATGGGTCATGGGGCTTTTGAATTACAAATCTTTGTTTTTCTTCTCTAATCTTCTTTTCCAAAGGTGCTGATCCCCTGTGTTTTGCTTACGTTGCCATTCTTTGTGTGATCTTAAGCAACTGTGTTGGCAAACTATTTGGCCATGGGGTTTCACACAAGTTCAATTCTGTGGTTTGCTTTTCATAGATGTATTTTCAGCAAGGAAACTGGATACCAACGAGAACAGATACCCAGCCCTTTCTCCCTCTGCTTCTTCTTAATACCAGTCATATTAAGACAATTATAATGTTTCTATTGCCATTCCAAAATCGACATTCAAATTAGGACCTTTTCAATGTATGAAGTACATCATGTGACACATTTATCCGCATAGCCACTGGAGGATTTTTTTTAAGTTCAAGGTATTAGACACAATTTTTCTGTACGTAGAATTTTTATTCAGTCAAGATTTAACCTCACTATTATAAATTTCCTGAGCTTTCTTAATCATCATGACATTCTCAGCTTTGAAGAATGTTTTTCCTGTTTTACCTTTATTAGCTTAAAATAGTTTGCAGTGAATCAGTTTGGATTTGCGTAGTTGGCTTTGTTGCGGACACTCCTTCCTGCACTTGATGGAAGGTCACATTGCTGACAACTGCGTATGAGTTGGTTACTTGTACAAAAAAATAATGAACAGGTTAACAAGGGAGACCCATATATGTTCAAGCCAATACCATAAGCTCAGTTAAGGGCAAAATATCCTGAATAAAATTGCCTGAAATGTTCCTGGACTTTCACTGCTCTTTTCCCATGGTTGACCTTTTTATTTTTTTTATTTAGTTATTTATTAGGAAGTAGGTCTCATAACTATTTTCTCTTTCTTCCTTGTACAACATGAGACCTGCTACTTGGAAGAGCGTTGATTTGAATTACAGTGGAAATGGCTGAGCTTTCTTTCTCCCTGTCCATCAGGAAGCACCTTGCTTGACGCTTTGCATTTGCCGCAACTGAAGCCAGAATTTTATCAATGTGGGGAATCACTGGTATGAAATTGAATCCCATCTTTCTATGCGTGTCCAAATGCGTCACCTGGGTTGAATGCATTTGAGTTCAGGGAAACAGACTGAAACCCCGATGGCAGAATATATCTTACACACTGCATTATCACGTGACCTCTCTGTCCACGATTGTGTGATTTCAATGGACAAGAAAACTGGATGTTGATGTCAGTTTTCCTCTTCCCAAAAAGGCAGGTGTTTATCTTTGTACAGGTAACCTTTTTGTTTTATAATTAGAATGAGAAATTGTGAATTTTAAAACACTACACAGCAGTAAACCCCATGGACTGATGTGGGCAGCCTGAAGACATGTAAGGGTTTGGTTAGATTCCATGACTATCAGTAATTGTGCTGCATAGAATGAATGTGAACAAGAGCATTAAACAAATGACACTTGAGCTCTTTGTTGTACTCTCTCTCTCTGCAGGCCAGTGTTTCCGAGAGTGGAAAGTTCTATGGCAGCAGAACAGTAATCCACTGTATTGCAAACTGAGCTTGTGAAGATAGCACTGTAGTTGAGTTGGGCTGTAAAGGCACATTTAATCACAGTGATTTATTTTGGAATGCTTTTGTTTGGTACAACCAAATGGATGAGCGACTGGGCAGTGAATGTATCCTAAATATGATGGAAAAAAATTGGACATTGCTTTTGTACAATTGTTGAGAAGTGAAAAGACTACAATTGTAAACTTTCATAGAAATAGTCACAGCACAGTAAATGCTGATACCTTGATGAAAGATCATTTGTAGAAATGATCAGTCAACATTATTTAGAAGCCAAAGAACATACAGAACTGGAAAAGACTATCGTCTCTTGCCTAATTGTCCAATTGCATTCAATGTTCAAAATATACTATTATGATATTCTTATGCATTGCCTTTTCTTGTTATTGTCTATCCTCTTCTGAAAATGATATGAGCTCTAGTTTTCCTGTGGGCATATGAGTCCACAGATGTTTGTTACCTTCCAGTATCTTGTCAAAATGGTGTTATTCATTGTGTGAGCCTAGATGGTTATTATTAACAGGTTATTTAAATGTGGCATAAAGAGAGGTATCAGAATCTCTAGACAATTGCATCTTTCAGTAACTGCACACGTGTACCTTTAGCAAGGGACCATTGGATAGCAGTCCATAGAAAACAGTACATAGCTTCAGAGTTGCAAAGGGAAATTTCAAGTCAGATCACAGGACGTTTTACTCAGAAGGTAGGTAATACAACAGCAGCAGTTTATATTTATATAGGGCCCTTCACGCGGGGTAGTGTCCTGGAGCGTTACAAGTAATGATTGTAACAGGTTACTGGCAGGAAGGGAAATTAAGGCCAGGACCCAGGACTCATTTTATTAAAAAAACAGCTTGATGCTGTGAGGGGAGGAGAATGGGTGGGTTTTCTGGAAGGATAAGATCAGATGGGCCAAAGGGCCTTCTTCAGCTAAACCAATCTTGTGACCTTCAGAAGTAGGAACTTTGGTTGATCATTAAACTAAGTGCTGAAACAAACAGCAATTGTAATGTATTTACTGTATCCCACACTGAATCTATAATTCTGTATAACTAGCAATCCGACTGGAATCTATCATATGTATACAGTTGCATACTTAATGAATAAATGTCACTGAGCCATTGGGCATTCAGCAGCTTCATTCCACACCAATCAAAAAGGCAGTGCTCTTTATTATTACACATATACATTTTGTAAAATAGAATTCCTGAAAACTACAAAACTTTTAATATTTTAATTGGAGAAGGATGAACTAAGAATTGGGCTATTTAAAGAATTTTAACTGAAGTAAAATGAGAGACCTTTTATTGTATTCCATTATAAGTGGTGTAGCAAAGTACATGCTTTGTATACTTATGCCTCTAAGATTTTTGTTTAGTTTTCTGTCATTTTCAGTTGAATCAAAGGTGCACAAAGCAAAATTAAAATGTATCTGCTGTGTAAATATGAATATTTTTGTAATAAGATGGCACAAGTCAAAAATATTCACTATTTCAAATCCCCACAATGGGGACAGCAGTTGTGGTCAGTGCAGCTTTGAATTGCAATTGATTCTCATTCTTCAAGTAAACAGACTGATTTGAACATCTATTAATTCCGGTCTAGGACAGAACTGTATCGATATCCGCTCTGGTACCACTGACCAGTTGCAGTCAAATTGAGTCAAATCAGAACATACTTGACATACTTGATTTTACTCTTTTCAATGCCTTTTGGATTCTTGCACATAACCTTAGGAATGTCAGCAGTTGGAACATCGAGTACTATTTGGCACTGTTAGTCTTCAAAGTGACGAACACCTGTTTTATTCAGCTGGAAGTGTTTTGGAACAGGGAGCTGGAATTATATTACCTTCTCCCATTGGCTCTTGCTTGTGGCTGAAGAGATTTGCGCATGTACAACTCTCTGCTAACCAGTGTATTTAATGCACCTTTGAAAAAGCCTCTCTTGTGGGTTGAAAGGCTCATGTGCTGCATCATAATGCATGGCATCTGGGCCAAAACTGTTGAATGAAGAATTATCTTTGTACCATGGATATGGTCTATGGAGCCATTTGGTAGCTTATTTTTGTGGAACTGATTCAAGCCAGTCTTCTGTCCAGTGCTTTGCGAAACAAATTTACACATTTGAAATTGTATAGCCATCAGATGACAACCCTGGTATGCAGTGGACTGACAAAGGATTGCATCCCAAGCAAAATGACGACAGTGAGCAGGTGGTATGTCCCAAATGACGGATAAGATGAACCTTAACTTGGCCATCTTGAGTACAACGTCATCTCTGAATGTAAAAAAGGAAAGGGGTTTATCGGGTTTCCTCTTCTCATTCCTATACAAATAGTCTAGCTGTCAAATTAAGCATGATGTGATTAAAGGCTTCAAGAAGACAGTAAAGAGTAGTTTTGGATTGCCAAAATCATGGTGTCATTTCAAGGGAAACTTTTGTCTGACTCCCCTTGTTGGGTTGCAAGATACAGCTTTTCTCATTTTTGTGCGTCTCCCAAAATAAGACTTTCTTGTATGTTTAAAAAAACATAACTTGAGTCCACGGTTCAGTTTTGTGAGTCAGTCTGACTCAGTTAGTAGCACTCTTGCCTTTGAGGCAGAAGGTTATAGGTTCAAGCCCCAAATCGACCCCTGGAATCCCTTTTGTCTATGCTAGAGGTTCTCAAAATATGGAGAGGGCCTCCCTGGGGAGGCATGGCATTTGCCAGGAAAGGTGCCAGCTGCATACCTCCCAACAGTCTGGGTTTTGCAGGACTGTCCCCTGTCTCAGCATTACCACTCCTAGACAACCAAATCCTGCAATAGCGCTTCTCCCAATAACCCCACGATGATGCTGCCTAACACAGCAATCCCTTTGCCAATGGTGGGTGGGGGTAGAGCAGCATGCAGGTTGATTGACGGGTGTGGACTAATGGCCGGCCGAATCAGGTCATCAATTGGAATGCAAGGAGGGTGGGGGAGGTTCGGACAGTCACTCTGATTGATGTGTATGGCAACCAATCGCAGAGTCACCTGAACTGTGGCATGCTCCATGGGGTGGGGCTCAGTTGACCCCATGTCGATTTATTACTCATTTTCTTGCAAAGTATGGTATTTTTAGTTCTTTGTGTTGTCTTAGTAAATTATGGGGAGGCCTGAATTCAGCGCCCTGGGACGTCCTCCTTGTAAGGTGCTATACAAATGTTTTTTTTCTCAGGTTAGAGTGGCTCTCTATAATAACGTTTGAGAGCCCTTGGTCTTTACTGACACTCCACTGCAGTGTTGGATGTGCTCCAATGTCAGAGGTGCCATCCTTCAGATAAACCGAGGTCCCTTTTGCTTGTTCAGGCGAACATTAATAATAATAATAATAATCCTTGCATTTGATACAGCGGTTTTCACGTCTTCTAGACGTCTCAAAGCTCTTCACAGAATAGACTGTAAAGTGAATTGACTGTATATTTGTAGCTGAAATGCGGCAGCCAATTGTGCACAGCACTGTCCCACAAACAGTCGTGGTTTGAAGTGACCATTTATTATTATTAACAACACTGTTCAAAAAGAGAAGGGAGTTTTTCCTGGTGTCCTCATCAACAATTATCCAAATTAAATTGGTCATTCACTCCATTGCTGTTTCTGGGACACAGCTGGAAAAAAAATTACAATGGACTCTTGTTAGTAGGATTATTCATAATTAGCTTTGACTGGATTCGATTCAAATGATAAACATTGATATTTGTTGTTTGTGGTGTACTTCAGTCTGACACAAGTACATGATGATTGATTGTATTGATGATTGATTGTATTGTTGGAAGGCAAAGAATTGAAGGGAAAATAAATAATTAAAACAATTAGAGCAATAATGAAGTCAATGGTGAGCAAGGGGATGAGCAGGAAGAGCCTGAAATGCACACACGGTGATTTTGGGGTGGGAGGGGTTTGGAAGGAGATAACTGAATGGGTAATCAAAAGAGAAAAGTTTTCAGATAAGTTTTGAGAGCAGATAAGGAGGGTGCAAACTGGAGGGATTTAGGAAGAGAGTTCCAAAGATCAGGCGGTTAAAGACTTGCTCATGGTTGATGAGATGATAGAACAAGGAGCAGACTGGCGGTAAAGAGGGCAGAAACTTAAAGTTACTCCTCAGGGGGATAGGGAGCCAATGATGCATGGCAAGGTTGGGAGTAATGGGTGATAAATAATAAATAAAACTGAATTGCATGTATCGCTTGAATAATATGACCAAGAAAAATTGATCAGTTTGTTCTGGTTCATTGCTGCTGATTACGCAACTGTAGGTATGTAATGTGGATCAGTTTCTATGGCATTATGTTTACATCAGACGTTAGATTGGAGTTTATTTGATATTATCTCAACAACAACAACAAGATTTCATTTATAGAGCGCCTTTTACGCCGGGAGGACGTCCCAAGGCGCTGTACAGTTGGGTCAGGACCCGAGGAGGGGGAAATGGTCAGGGTGAGCGGAGAGAAGGGAGGGAGTGAGGAGGGGGTAGAGAGTCGAGAGGGGAGCTGAAGGCTCGGTCAAAGAGAAAGGTCTTGAGACCGGCCTTGAAGGAGGAAAGGGAGGAGGCGGCGAAGGCACTGGGGGATAGAGTTCCAGAGCCTCGGGGCTGAGAGGCTGAAGGCCCGGCCACCGATGGTAGGGCGGTTGGGGCGGGGGATGTGGAGCAGACCGGAGCCAGAGGAACGGAGGGTACGGGCAGGTAGGTAGGGGGATAGTAGGTCGGAGAGGTAGGAGGGAGCGAGGCCGTGAATGGCCTTGTAGGTGAGGATGAATTGGATCTTGAATTCGACCAGGCTACATTTTTATGGAGTTGATGCAAGTAATGAGTTGAAGTGGGCATTACGCACTGGCCCGCAAACAACTGCTACAATTTTAAGTATTGCCTCTCAGATAAGAGTGTCTCAAATCACTTGTAATGTGGGAAAAAAGACATTAAACATATTGGCCAAAGGCATCGTCAGAGGTTTTTGAAGGCAGAGAGAAAGTTAGCAAAGCAAAATGATTTTCAAAGAGTGTTGCAGAGGAGAATAGTGGCTGAAAGCTTGGCCACTGATGGAGTATGGACAATTCGAACTATAATGTAAGGTCTCGGGAAACCTGCTAAGGAGGGTGATGTGAGTCCATGAAAGCATATGAAGACCAGGAAATATCTTAAATTCGATCCTATGAAGTAGTGAGGATCAAAATAAAGGTTTGCAGCAGTAGGAATGCAATAAAGATGTAATCTGGCAATGCCCTGTAGATAGAAGAAGGATGTCTTGGTGACATAGGTTGTAGGATTTGAAGCTTAGCTCCGGATCATATAGAATGTCAAGGTTGCACACAGACGTTCTGCAGCTTGAGTTAGCAGCGAGGGGAGGTTGATGGAATCAGAGCCAGGGGCACATAGATGCTAGTACTCGGTGTTATTGACGGTCAATGCTGAAAGCTTGATGTCAGAAAGGCAGATAGTTAGTCAAACCTGTGTCAGTCCTAGAATAGAGTAATGATGGTCATTAACGTCTAACCCAAGTGCTGTTTGTGGGATTTTGCTGTGCACAAAACTGCTGCTGCGATTGTCTCAAAAGAATGTCACTACACTTGATGGTATTCCTGTAAATAGTAATAATAATCCTTGCATTTAATATAGTGCCATATCAGGTCAAGTTATCTCACCCAAAGTGCTTCACAGAATTAACTGTAAAATGAATTGACTATTTTGTGGGTGAAACACGGCAGCCAATTGCGCACATCTGTGTCGCACAAACAGTTGCATGAAAGCTGCTATACAAATGTAATTTGTTGTTGGTGAATGACCAAATTGTTTTTTAAATTTTTTTTTGAAAGGATTATTACCCCCAGAAAAGCGATCCACCAATCGACGAGTTGTGTGGGGTAAGGAAACTTGCCTAATGTTTCGCCCTGCGCAAGAATCAAACCCAGGTCCTCTCGCCTGCAGGGCGAGTGCTCCAACCAATACGCTACAGGACTCCACGTGCTTTGTAAAGTGCTTTGAGATGTCAGTGTGATAAGGTTCTATCTTTCTTCTTTCAAGTTCTTTCAATCTAGCATTGCTTACTTAATCGAAAAATTATCCCTTGTCCTCTTTAATTCCTGTCAGCTAATAAATTGACTTTGAGCCAACCCTTTTGGGTAATGGTAATCTAAAAGAAATGAACTCTGTAGCTCATGGCACAAATGGTGGTTTAACAAGGAAATTATTTTCAAATTTTGTGAATTGTTGGAGTCTCCAGCCTGGTATTTTTAATCTTTTGGGAGTTTCCTGAGATTATATGGGAGATTTGTACATCAAACTTTTCCAATGTGTGTTTTTGTTTTTCCCATATATTGATGAGTCAGTGAACAATCCTCAAAATAAATACCTTTTGAGTAAATCATTTTGGCGCAGTATGATGGAATTAATTTCCCATAAAGTGTACCTAAAGTGCATCGACAAATATCCTTTCAACTGTACCACACCTTTTCCTATTCTGTAATTAAATTCAAACCAGCCTTTTCGGTTCAGTTCCAACTAATACCCCATTCGGTGGAGTATTAGTGAGAGCCTTGAGAATTGTGGTGAATATTGGACTGTACTGTAAGTGCGATCGTGTTCTGCTTAACTTAAACCAAACCTGGTAATTATAATCAAAACGCAAAATACTGCAGATGCTGGAAATCTGAAACAAAAGCAGAAGCCTGCTTGAGCGTTCCCAGCGACGTCAGTTTTTGTTTGTAATTATAGTAATCCTTGCATCGCCTTATGAATGTCTCAAAGTGCTTCACAGGATTTTTACTGTTTGCACACAGCAATGCCATGAAAAGCCAGGAAGTGAATGACCAATTTTATCTGGAGGATGTTGGCCAGGAAACTGGAAGTAACAGCCTTCTCTTTTGAATAGAGCCAGGAGATATTTAACTTCTACTTGAACAGGCAGGTGGGGCCTTGGTTTAATGGCTCATCCCAAGAGAACCTTCGAATCTTTGTGATATTCTCCAACTCTTCTGCTTACTCCTTCTGTTCGGCTGATTGTTGGCATTTAGTAGTTGCAGTATTTTCACTCCTTTTAAATATAATTTTACAGTCTTAAAAAGTTGCTAAAAAAAGGCACTATATAAATGCAAGTTGTTGTATTTGTCGTCCTTTTTTAAAAAAAAACAATAAATTATAAAGAATTGTGTATTTTAAAGGTTCTGTGTTCTCAAACAGCTGGGACTTTCTTCCAGTATCATTGATCAACAATCCCCAAGTAAAATTGGACATTCACTTTGTAGCTGTTTGTGGGTCATTGCTGTGCAAATTTTTCTGTTGTGTTTGCCGACAATTAGTCGCTACTCTTTACAGTATATTCTGTGAAGCCTCGTGACGTGAAAGGCAGATGCAAGAATTATTATATATACACTTGCAATTTAATATACATTCAATGAAATCAATGAGCAATCTATTGTTTATTGTATTGGATGTTAAGAAGGCTAAATAATAGTGAATTGAGCATTAAATCTGTAAATGTTCGCCTGTAAAACAGCCTCTACTTTACAGTATATCCTGTGGGCTGTTTTGGGCGTTTCTCGTGACGTGAAAGGCGTTATACCCAATGTAAGGATTATTATTAAAATTGGTATTGCAAGCTGCTTTGCTGGTCAAACTGCCTTTGGCATAATATACCGCATGAGTAAAATGTTTTGTATATTTACACAAATAAGGGACAACGTTATCTCTTATCACGCAGTTGAGGATAGAATAAAGCTGTCAGAATAGTGAACTTTGTACTTCCTCATCTTAGTTGTGCCCTTGAAGGAATGACTTTCTCAAAGGGTGGGAATATATTTGTAGTGGGGTGTGGTGACTTGCTGATGCAACTGGTAGGAACCTTAGGAGCAGTTTGAGTTATACGTGGGTGCTTGCACTGCACTCTTAAGACGAGCATTGATAGTGGCACACAAAATGATAGGAGAAAAATTACAGGGTGGATATTAGCATTCAATAACTAGCTGTATGTATAAATAGTCAATTCAGGATTCATTACTTTTCCCTTGCCGCAGCACTTGTTTTATTCATGAACAATTGATGTTGGAATGTCTAGTATTAATGTGTTATTCAGTGTTTAATGGTTAACAGTGGTGTGACCTCACACATTCTAGTTAATGTGTAATTTTAAAAGTTCACAATTCATTGCACACCCATTATCACAAGCCATTCAGCCATTATTTGTGGTGTTTGTTGCAATAAACCTGTTACTAGTGAAAAGTAAATGTTTGCAGAGCTTCAGACAGGAACTTCCACTAACCTGGAAATTCACGATTGTCAAATGTGAAATTGCAGAATTAATTTATGCTGAGTTTAAATGTCTGACCAGAAAGGAACCAATTATTACAAGTAATATCCTTCCTGAATCACTTCCACCACTACAGATGCGAATGTTGGAATAGAAATGCTGGAGTTCCACATTTTGAAAACAAAAAGTAATTGCCAAATTAAAATAGGTGCAAAAAGTTTTGTTTCACTTTAGCCAAAGTCTAAGGGAACCCAACACCAAGTAAAATGTGTCATTACTATGCAGGTTTTCTTTAGCAAATATCATCAATGTGCCAACCAGTCTGCTTTTTTAAGCCAATTTGAGTGGGGCTGTCTTCGTAAGGATTTTCGACCTTTTTGCACCACTGATCTCCTTTGATCCTACCACTCCGGCCACTGGCTTTCTCCCTGCTGTTCATTTCTACATTCAGTCTTGTGGAATATGTGGAAAAATGTGACATGACACATCCGATGAAAAAGTTGCATTTGTTGTTATCTTTCCCCGCCCCCGCTTAGTTTTTTTAAGGCACCTGAAACAGGATTCTCAATCCAATCATAAGGTAAATTGACATGAATCTACATTCGATTTGTTCTCAGTGAAGGCCGTTTGGTTTTACAACATGCTGAATATTACTAAACAAAATCAATTTGCTTTTAATTTAAATATTTAACATCATGAATGCATATTCAGCTTTGCATCTTTGAGGTTCTTGTTGCATATCCGTTTCTAAGCTCTTTCTCGTTTACTTGATATAAAGTTCTTGTGACATCATATTCAGGGCAACCTGTCAGATGTTTTTGTTTCCCAAAGAATGCTCAAAACATGGTTACAGATTTAAACTTGTATACTGAGGAGATTCCAAGAATCGTTCAGAAACAAATGTTGTATGCTACAGTAAAAATGATGCATTATATGGTGTAGTAAAAGTGATGCAGTGAGCTATTTTCTGCTGTATCCGCTAGTACGTCAGATTTAAGAGCCCGTATCATGCTAATTAAATTACTGAGCATTATAACTAAGTTATGTTAATATGAAACTGACCTACTCAACCTTTAGAATTAGTGGGGGAAAGACCATTGAGGGATAGAGAGAAAAAAGAAAAGCCCTCTGATAGTGTAATGACCCTACAGCTAAAATGTAGACTGCTGCTAATATTTTTTTCAAAACATCTGGGAGATTAGGTGGTACACTAACATATTTCTGGCATTGCTGATCAGGACTTCATCTGAGCTATTGTGATCTTTATTTATGTGATGTATTTTTTATGTTTAAGGCAGCTTTAAGGATGTTTTGTTATGGGATATTTGTAATGGTCTTTGTAGTACACTCTATTGTGCACTTAAAATGTGCTATGAACGAAAATGGAAGATTTGATTGGCAGCAATTTGGTTTATTCTGCTTTTTTTAAAAATACATTTTGACCACTTTCTACTATAGTACTTCCAATTACTGTAGTAATACATATATCTGTGGGTTGGAGTTGGTTGTAGAATTGTATTCACACTATTACCATTGACTGGTGTGCTGAAGACAGCTATCATAAAATCAACTATTTATTGGATGTAACAAAGCACTGTATTTCTTAAAATTATGACTGGTATGCTATGTCCTGGCCAATGTATTAATTCTTCATTCATCTCGTGGCTATTTGTGGGACATTGCTGATGCAAATGGCTGCCATGTTGCCAACAAATAGAATTATCAACATATTACATTTCACGTACAGTTCACAATAATTACGTTTGAAAGACTTTGAGACATTTGATATGATAAAGCGCTGCTATAAACATGTAAATTCTATCTATAAAAACCATCCTGTAACCGTGCTGTTTTTCTGCTCTGCTGCAGGATGCCGAGAAGAGAACCCCTTTACATGCTGCTGCATATCTGGGAGATGCTGAAATTATTGAACTCCTTATTTTATCAGGTATTGTTTGATTGTATGCTTTGTCAACTAATTTCTTGTTTACAGATTTTTTTTATGTACAATTTTGTATAAAAGTCGTAATGACCTTATTTACTGTATTCCCTTAGCAACTGGCAATTATTAATTACAACCGGATCCAAGTTGCTCTTGGAGTGCTTAGATCAGGCTGGAAGACGACAACAATAAAACTTATATTTATATAGCGCCCCTGGAAGCAGGATAACACCTTCAAGCTCTACCATTTATTACTTATCTCAAAGTAAAAGTGTAGATAGCCCACGAAAATATTTCAAGGCTGGCTCAGCAAGGCTCTAAATTATTTGGGAGAAGATTTAGATGTATTGCAATTATATCCATAAACTATTCTTGTATTTCTTACACTTTAGCAGTAGAATAAACTAGAACATATTTATTTGTGTATTTTATCTTTCTATATTTTACTTAAATGTAAAGTGTGTAAGCTTAATTGTCAAAGGGGATCTTGTATTTTAACTTTAGTTTCTGGATATTTTTACACATAGAAGCTGGTCGTGATTAAATTACTTATTTTGAAAATAAGTTTGTGTTCATCACTGTAGAGTATACTTTTTTTTACTCTAGCAGAATCGGCATTACGTACAGCACCAGTCAAATTCAAAGTAAAACACTAAATTTTTGCCCAGCAATGTATTGTAACTCAAGCCTTAAACGATCACCAAGTACTGCATCTCTGCAAAGCGGACCATGAGCTAAACTGGGGAGAACTACTGGAAGAAGCTCAGTTGTAGATGCAGTTTAGAACAGTTATTGGGAATGGTTGAGAACTGCAGCATAGGTTGAGTTCACATTTTAAATAGATAGAAGCAAAAAGAAGGGGTTGAGTTTTCCTCTAACACATCTTCCTCCAGTTTGACAGTGGATCATTTGTGATTAATCTGACTGCAGCCACAATTGCTGCACTTCCTTTGGCAGAAAGTATCAGCCAACGCCCAACTGACATTTGTTCCAGTGACTGTTTTGGCGACAGTTGATATCAGTGCAGTTTATACCAGTGCCAGTTGGCTCCAAACCAGAGGCTGGAAAGTTTAATTTTGGTTAGTCAGAAGTTGAGATGGGTGGATACTCTTTCCTGCACTTAAGATTCTCAAGTTCCAGCTACTGAGATTCTGATGCGTTTTTGCCTATTTCTGAAGACAGAGTACACATCTTCAATTTCCAACATCTAAATAACATGGGTTGATAGAATCCAGGGCATTAAGGGCCCCAACGTGTGCTGGAATTAAACTTAGCTAACTCAGTCCCATTTACCTGCTCTTCCCCGATATACCTGTAGTTTACTTTTTAGATTTTTATCAAGTTCCCTTTTAAAAGCTAATATGAATCCTGTCTTAGCTCCTCCCAGCTCCCAGCAAGTCATTCCAAGTACTGGTATATTTTCCACTGCGTGTGGTGGGTGGATCAGTATACCCATTGACGTTTGCAGGATTATCAAGAGACAAGTCACAAGAATCTCATCCTCCAGTGACATGTCTGTATCTCTAACTCCCGGTCAATCAATATGCGGGAATGCTGTGGACTTGCCTATTTTAGATATTAGATAATTCAATTCTGCTCCGTGCTTTGTCAGGTGTGTCACTGTGGTGCCAACTCCCTACTATTAATACTTTTAACTAAATCTTTTTTTTAACGGAAGTATATCAATACATCATCCTCTGACTTCTGCTCCCTTAAATGGAAATATTATTATTGATAAAAGCCTAGTCTTCCAAATAGATATAATTTGTAAATTATCTCTTTGTAGTGCTAACTCTTAAACTTAACCTGGGTTTGATTCCCAGCAGAGTGAAACCTTGGGCAAGTTTCCTTACTCCACAGACCTGATTATATTTCCTCAAAAAAATAATAAACTGGTCACTTCAATGCACGATTGTTTGTGGGACACTGCTGTGCGCAATTGGCTGCCGCACTTTGCCCACAAATATACAGTCAATTCACTTTACAGTCTATTCTGTGAAGCGTTTTGAGACGTCTAGAAGACGTGAAAAGCGCTATATCAAATGCAAGGATTATTATTAAAACATCATTAAAAAATTCTCATGATGATTCCCTATTAACTTGTATGTAGAGTTTAAAAATTATTCAGACAAATGGGAAGACACTACCCTGGTAATTTAACATTTGTCACTTAATCTATTTTGTGGCATTGGAGAGTGTCAGTTAGTGCCAAGTTGTGGGTAGATATGTACAGTGGAATAATGCCCAGTCAGAACTGGAATGAGAACTGCAATACTCACTTCTTTAAGACCCTGATAGTAGCTATGAAGCAATATGATTTGAACTTGTGTGGAAAGCGCTCTTGCTAGTTAACCATAAATAGTCATGTAAGTCTTACAATAGGTATAATAGTCCTTTCTTTTGATAGGAGTCCTGTAGCTCAGTAGTCAAAGCACTCGCCTTGCAATCGAGATACCTGGCTTCAATTCCAGGCAGGGCAAACCTTTGGGCAAGTTTCCTTACTCCACACACCTAGTAATAATCCCTTCAAAAAAAACACAATAATAAATTGGTCATTTTCAATCCACGACTGTTTGTGGGACACTGTTGAGCGCAATTGGCTGTCGCGTTTCGCCCACAAATTTACGGTCAATTCACTTCACAGCATATTCTGTGAAGTGCTTTGAGACGTCTAGAAGATGTGAAAAGTGCTATATCAAATGCAAGGATTATTATTATTATATAATGTTAAAGTGTTGAGTGATTCATAACTAATTACTGGGAAATTAAGTGACTATATTTTTGTGGGCAAACACCGCAGCTAATTTGAGCACAGCCAGAGTGCCACGAACAGCCATGGGTAAATGTTCAATTTTATGAAGATTTGTTGAGCAGCACACTGTGAAAAACTCGCTTCTCTTTTCGAATAATATAATAAATTGGTAGGAGAATATCTGCAAATTAATTAGTATGTAACTACAATAAGTGTTTGTACCATGTTGTTCTTTTAGGAGCCAGAGTTAATGCCAAAGACAACAAATGGTTGACTCCTCTGCACCGTGCTGTAGCCTCCTGCAGTGAGGTAAGTGTAAATGGCTGATCTTTTAATGGCAGTATTAGAGATGTTGTCTGAGAGGTCAATGAACATTTTCAGTTTGTTGTACAAAACGCAATCTAGTAACGGTTAATCTAATTTTCCCAAAGATTATTGGGTTTTATAGAAATTACTTTTCCAGTGCTTCGAGTGAAAATCGTGGAATTCAGGTTAGTGGATTCATTAACAGTCTACTGGAGTGTTAACAGAGTCTGACTTGTATGGTAGAGGAATAGTTTCACTAGTGTTGTGGGAATTGTTGTTGCTTTTTGCACATTAGATTCATCATTTGAGTCAAGTTTCATAAATATAAATTTGCTGCTGGCAAATGTGTTTAAGACGAGTACAAAATGGTGCATATTTTTAGAATTAACAGAATTTTGTTTTAATTTCTTCACTGTTTTATTGCAATATTAGTTTTCTTTTCTTCACTTGATGCCCACTGACTGTCTTGACTTTTTCCATTTGGTTTCTGATGATAAGCTGAACCAATCATACTTTATTAGTAAAACTGCAGTTTTACTGCAGGATATTTCAACATAAGTTTATACTTTTCTGGCTTGTGCTGCCCAAACAAAGCCAAAACCTCACTGAGTGAAATCATTGAGTATTATAATATACATTTTGAAATGATTGCCACATTTTAGACATAGTTAACTTATGTTTTGTACATAATAGAAGATGTATTTGTATGAATTACAGATGCTGCTGCAAATGGCTTCTCGTCTGGCCGATAGAAACTTTCTTGTAGGAAACCATGTAAGCTGTGAAGGATTGCAAATCAAGCTTGGAAACTACTTTGTTAGCTTGAATGATGATGATGATAATAATAATCCTTACATTTGACATAGAGCCTTATGTCGTGGTGACATCTCAAAGCGCTTCATAGAATATGTTATAAAGTGGATTGACTATGTTTTGTGGGTAAAATGCTATTAATAATGCCACTACCTAGTTTGAAAACACACCCAGTTTGTGCTGAGTTAACTGGGGCAGCAGTGAAGAGAGTGGAGGGCACCATGGCACCATACAGCATGAATTGGTAACTTTGGGTAGGGTGGCGGAAAGAATTTTCCTTTTCGACAGTAAAAGATTAGTGGGTGTTGTAAGTGGGAACTTGATGAACATGGTTAACATTTGGATGCAGATACATTTTTTCTACCATGCAGGAAACTCAAGAATAAGGAGTCATAGCTTCAAAATAAAGATGACTCAAGAGATTAGGAAGTGCAGGAAGCTTTTATTTCGTAGAAGCTGTGATGGACACGTGGAACTTGTACAGATGGTAGAACAAGGAGCTAAGAATGAAAATAACTTTTTAAATCATGAAGTAAAGTGGATTTATGCAGAACATTACACTAACAATTGTACTTCCAATAAGTTCCAATAACACTAGAATTTTGAATTGATGCTTTCTGTTACTGGATAATAATAATCCTTCCATTTGATATAGCGCCTTATCACATCTTCTAGACGTCTCAAAGCGCTTCACAGAATATACTGTAAAGTGAATTAACTATTTTGTGGACAAAACGCAGCAGCCAATTGTGCACAGCAGTGTCCCATAAACAGTTGTGGATTGAGTGACCAAATTATTTTTTAAGGGATTATTATCCCCAGAAAAGTGATCTGCCAATCGCCGATGGATCTATTATTCAGCAATACTTTATAGCAATTTGGAAGTTTTGGTGAAATTTTTCCATGTCATTCCTTCAAAAGTTAGTGGGCAGTTATTTAGCAATCCCAGTAATAAATTGCTGTTGAATTCTTCATTGTAGTTTCATCTGCTACCAGTTCTTTTGTTTCTCTGGGACTGTACCCTGTGTGAGGGGCACTATATACATGCAAGTTGTGGGTGTTGTTTTATGGTTGAATCACTTGACAATGACGGAAGATGACCAAAGGCATGAACGGAAAGGAAGGTCTTGAGACAGGCCTTGGAGGAGAGGAGGGACTCCGGAATGGAGTTCCAAAGAGAAGTGCAGAAAGGCTAATGGCCCGATCGCTGATGATGGGGTGGGTAGGGCGGGGGGCGTGGAGCAAGCCAGTACCCGCCAAGTGGACAGATTGGTAGGGTTTTAGGGGGTCACAGAGGTGGACAGCGCAAGACCATGGAGGGCTTTAATGGCGAAGACAAGGATTTTAAACTATCCTCTGGAGGATCGGGAGACAGTAAAGCCAGGTGAGGATAGGGGTGATTGTCTCATGGAGCTCAGTGCGGAAGAATTAGTGCAAGATGTCCTGAGGACTTGCCTTCATTGCTTCGTATTTTCACCATGTTTCCAAGGGACTCTTACGTCTCCTTTTTGAGGGAAAAGTTATCCTGCAAATTGAATAAATTGAAGAAAAGATGCAAAACTAGGCCAGAGTTTGACCCTTTTCTGTGTTTTTGTACTTCAGTATTGAGTTGATCTATGGTGAAACTAATAGTTTTACACGGCCTGGTTTAATTGTTAAAATGAGTACTAATGTTTAATTCTGTTATGTTCAAAAAGCAATTCTTTGTTTTCTGCCATTTGGATTTGTGGAAGGCTGCCGAGTTACTTGCAATTTAGTAGGTTGTTTTGTTCCTTTGTTCCTTTTGATGCTTTGTTAAGGAAATGGGTATTTGCTTCCTGTTACGGTGTTCCTGTTTCTTGGTGTGGAGATTTGCAATCCAGATCTGCATTCCTGTACTTAATGAAATTTATCTTAATATGCAATTTCTTGTGGGTTGGAATTTAAATCTCTGATCTGTGAATCAAGCCTATCTAGGTTTTGTATTGGTTTGTATCGTATTTATCCTGCAAAATTTTTCATAGCAGTTTCATATGAAAATCTAATTTAATCAGTATGAAAATGAATTATAGATGTGCAACTGCAAACTGAATCAAGCTGCAGGATGACTGCCAAATCAAGCTTGCAGAGGTGATATTGCCAGGAAATTATTTTACACTCAATTGGTATGAGGGCAATTAGAATGGGTTTGATTTGTACTGGTCTCAGCCCTTTTAAGTTCTTCAGTGGTTCTTTGAAATTGCAAAAGCAAAAGGTTGGATTTTGTCAGGATGAAATTGCAAAGAAGGGATAATTGAAAAGAACCCCCAGTACAGAACACAAATTAGACAGATGTGGCAAGCGCAGAACAAAAAGGAGTATGGAGAAATGTGAGGGACAATAGGTAGAGAAGGAAATAGAAGGTCAATGTAAGGTCTTTTTTTTCATTTAGCAGATTAAATGATTTTGATAGAGGGAGAGAAAAAATGCAAGGTAAGTGAAAAATAGCCTTTGATCAAATCTGAAAGTAGAAAGTAGTAGTGTGTAGACAGTACATTCGAGAGCAGTAAGAACAATAAACAATAGACAGACGATTGTAAAACAGGTAACTAGAGGTAATCGTAGGCATGATCGAAGAGGGAAGTTTTCAGGTCTGATCTGAAGATGGGCAAAGTGGGGCAAGGCAGAGCGATTGAGGTAGTATCAGGATGTAGTGGCTGAAAGCACAGCCGCCAAGAGTAGAGGGGTTGTGGGATGCAGAGAATACTCAAGCCTGCTGAGCAAAGGGTAGTAAACAGGTTGGAGAGGTAAGGAAGTGCAAACATGAAGTGATTGGTAGGTGAATTTGAGAATCTTGAAATAATAATAATAATCCTTGCATTTGATATATCGCTTTTCACATCTTCGTGACATCTCAAAGCGCTTCACAGAATAGACTAAAATGAATTGACTGTATATTTGTGGGCAAAATGTGGCAGCCAATTGCGCACACAAGTGTCCCACAAACATGGATTCATTCGGAGACTCTGAGACAGGTCGCCAACAGAGCCTGGCAAGGACTGAGGTTATGGGAGTGCAGAGTTTGGTTCTGGTGAGGATACGCAGGTGGCGCAGTTTTGAATCAATTGGACTTTAAAGGAGAACAAAAATAAATTCTACTTACATTTGTGTAGGTATATGTTGCAATTTTTTTTCAATCCTCCAAAATGTGCATATTTAGGGGCCTTTTTTAAAAAAACACATTTTCTTGAAATCCCTTTTAACCACAAAACAGGAAGTGGTATCATGCAAATGAGTCGAACAGATAATGACGTGATTGTTTGCAGTAAATAAAATATTTTTATCTTAATGTGGTTGCTAACCAGAAATTTCCAGTGTTACAGAATCTAGCCATATTTTATTTCTGAGGCAGGTTTTTATTCTGCTTTGTGTATTCCAGCAAAATTGATTTTTTTAAGAGTTTGAAATCAAAATCAGCATTTTGTGTATTAAAGCAATGTGGCTTCAGTAATAATCAGTGTCTTCTATGCTCCTGAAGTTGATTTACAGTTGCACTAGAAAAAAATATATTAATTGATTTAAAATCATCTCTCACTTTCAAATACCTGTACGGTTTTGCCCCATTGTACCTCTAATCTACAACTCTACTTCCTTGGTCACTCCCCCACCTCTGGCCTGCTGCATAATCTCTGTCCCACCATTTTAGACAGTTTGTCCTACCCTCTGGAACTTCCTCCAGAAATACGTAACGTTGTTGTAGGTTTTGTTTCCGCATCTCTGTCTGCATTAACTTTGTTTATTTACCACCTCAGTCCCTCACCAGGCTTCGCTATTTCTCTCTTCTAGCAGATCATTTTGAAGATCACTCTTGCCTCCCCGAGCTAATCATCTACAGCCTCACTTTCCTGTCTGGACCCAATGCTACCTCGGTCAGGCTGTGTGTCCCTTGCCACTCTCCACCCATCATCTGTGGCTTTTTTTTTATTCCTGCTTCAAAACTTTTTACTATAATAAACCATTTTCAATTGGGTTACAGAACATCAAACTCAGAAATCTTTTCAACCCAAGATTGTGAATTTGTGACCTGGAAACCCAATTAATACATACAATACAATATGGATAAGTCTTATCTTTATAAGTATAAGCCCTTAAAAATAATAAGAAGAATTTGGTCACTTGATCTACGACTACTTGTGGGACAGTGCTGTGTGCAGTTTGTGCCCACAAAATATACAGTCAATTCACTTTACAGTATATTCTGTGAAGTGCTTTGAGTCGTCTCGAAGACGTGATACGTCAGATATAAGTATTATTATAAATGTACAATCAATCACCCAAGTTGTACATTCATCCAAGTACCTTTCAGTTTCCAGATTTCTTTGCGCTTCTCGTATTAATCACCTCCTTATTCATCACGCTTACCCCAAAATTACTCCTGCATTATTGGCTGTTTTGAATTGCGAGAAATGACGGCCTGACCTGTCGATGTATGCGCGTTTACCACTCAGCTGCATTGAATTGTAGGAAAATAATCTTGATCAGTCGACGCATACGCAGAAGAACTATTTCCTGCCATTCCAATGTGTAATGTATTGCACTTCCATTGTAAGTGCGCGTGCACTGAATTGCAGGAAATGTAGTCTTGACCAGTCACCGCATGTTCACTTACTGACTGCATTGACTTATGCATGCGCACTGTAGATTATTGATTAAATCAACTCAGACTTCGCATAAGTCATTGCAATTGTTGTCCCAGCTGACACGACTTATGTGAGTTTTATTATACGTGCTAATGCAACTTCGTTTACAATTGAGATCATTATGTCTTCTGGCTATATGAGCCTCAAGCGAACTGTTTTCATTTCGGACATTGCTTCTTTCTCTTGTCTGAAAGACTATATAACCTGACATGATGAAGGAAATGAGTGCCAACCAGTACACTGCTTTGACTCAAATGACATTGCCAGTTTACCAAATATGAATGAGCACCAGCTACCCCAAAACACCCTCTTCTAATTGTTGAATTCTGTCTCAACTTTGAAGCTGGTTTTCTGTAGTTCTTAAATTCTGTAGCTACATTGTTACAGAAATGGAGTAAATGTTATTTAATTTAAATAATTTTAATTTGACAGTGGAATTTTTCTTCCACAATGATTAGAACTATTTTGGATTGCAATTTTACCATAATTTACTCAGCATACTCAAGTTTCAGTTTTTAATCTACTCTGCGGACCACTTCCTTCCCACCCCTTCTATCCTTTTTTGGGGACAGTGCTTTATTGAAATGAGTCATCAAGGGAAGTCCTGGGAATTCAGCTTTCTTTGTTGTCTGATCCAGCTGGAACAGTAATTTGACATTTAGTTCCCACTCATAAAATGAAGTTAATGGCAAAGGAGGTCTATTCTTTGACATGGGTATTGTGAGAACTGAGCAGAATAGGCCTCTGGGATGTAAATTACGTTCAAATGCATTCTGAAAATCAATCCAGATGGTTGTTTATTATTCCAGTTGTTGATGTTTTTGTTCATCTCATGTACTTTATATTGTAATCTTTATCAAAATCTTTCTTTGATTTAGGATGCAGTTCAGGTGCTTTTAAAGCATTCAGCTGATGTGAATGCTCGTGACAAAAACTGGCAGACTCCCTTACACATAGCTGCCGCAAACAAGGCGGTGAAGTGTGCCGAAGCTCTGGTTCCTCTGTTGAGTAATGTAAATGTCTCTGACCGAGCAGGGAGAACTGCTTTACACCATGCTGCCTTCAGTGGACACGTAGAGGTATTTTATTAACAATCTTTTAAAATGAGTCAGTGCTAAATAAATGCATTAATTGTTGTGTATGCATATTTCTGCACATGTTGTAAAGAGCACAACGTTGATGTGAAATGAGAAATGTGTTGCTCTATAAACTTTTACAGTGTTCTGATCGTCAACCGATTTAAAGCATTTGGACTTTTTTTCGACATGATATTGGGGATGTGGAACGTCTGCCGAGGAGGGGTGTTTGTTTTAGCTTTCAAGAAGGAAGTCGATTGGTAAATGGAAGAGAGGGGCTTGAAAGAGGTATAGGGATAAGGTGGGGCGATAGGATTTAAGTGATCTCCCTGCTCTGTGAGCCAGTGCAGATTTCAAAATCCTATGGATGTTTTCTCCCCATTCTCTAGCCACTCCTCTTCTGATATAGTAACTCATCCTGAAATGATTCTATAGTTTCTGGTTGCACACATGTACTTGCAAAATTTAAGTACGAGTCTTGACAGTGAATTCTTCAACCTGTTATTGTAGAAAATGCTCCACAGTGACTGGGACCAATCTTATCAACCCTTTTGTTCGTCTGGCCAAGGCAACAAACTCAGCCCTGGGATTGAATCTGGCTCAGTTGCGTATGAGACAGTGCTGCACATTTCAAATGTATTTTCCTTTTCAGCAAATTCCTGAACTTTAACAGCACATTTTAATTTCTGATGCTAATTTTGAAACTATGTTGAAATGTTAGTAATGTCCTGTTATGTGGGCCAGGGAGGTGGGGGTGGAGGGTGGAAAGGTAGAAAGAGAGAGAGGTGCAAGTAAAAGAAAAGCCTGCAAATAAGAGAGGCAAGAAACAATTCAACTACATCAATCCTATATATGATTCATTTTATAATAATACAGTGGGGTTACTAGAATATTTTCACGAGTTTCACAGGACAGTTAGAGCACAGAAATGTAAGATAGATTTTTAAAAAAAAAGTGGTATTGGAAAGGTGTGAAATTCTTTGCCATGAACCATTGTTGCAGCAAACATTGTACATTATTATAAAAGGGAATTAGATTCTTGAGGAAGAAGAATATTAAAGAGTATGAGCAGGAAAGTTAAGTTACATTAAGTGGCTCATGGAGTAAAACACCAGGACAGATTAGTTGGGTCAGCTGGCTAGTTTTTGTACTGTAACATTTTATGATGCAAAAAACCAATATGCTTTCTCAAAAAAGAATCTTACATTTACAGAAATATTTTAAATAATACAACACAACTCCAATATATTGTACTTTCCTTATTTATAAAACGGGGCCTTTGCAGACTTTTCACTAAAATAGTCTTCAGAGTAAAATGCATGTAAAAATCAAATTAAAATTTTTGTTTTCCTAGATGGTTAGCTTGCTTCTGTCCAGGGGTGCCAACATCAATGCCTTTGATAAGAAAGACCGGCGTGCTATTCACTGGGCTGCATACATGGGTATGTGGTGACATTAATAGTTTATTTGTGACAAGTAGTTATGATTGCTTTGTTCTCATAATTTAAAAATTAGTTTATTATAATGACCCACATAATTTGGGTTCTACAGTAGTATGTCAAGAGTTGTTATTTTGTATATATTAAAAATTATAAAGTGCTAAAATACTTCAAGCCTACTTGAAGTTTGAAGTGCATGTATAATAAAGTAACTGTTTCATCATAAAATAGTAAATTTTTAATTCTGCCTGACAAACAAAGAATCTTTTCATTATATCAAATGGATTGAACAGCACAGTATGTGAGAGGCTAATGGAAAACCTAAAATGATTTGAACCTGTCAGATAGCAGTAATGGTTCACAAAAATAATCTGTCCATACCTGTTGCTGTTCTGAAATTTGTATCCTGCTATGTTTTGTAGGTCACATTGAAGTGATTAAGCTGTTAGTAGCACATGGAGCTGAAGTGACGTGCAAGGACAAGAAAGCTTATACGCCACTTCATGCTGCAGCTTCCAGTGGAATGATCAGCGTAGTCAAATACCTCCTAGATCTTGGAGTTGATGTAAGTTTTTACATTACCATAAGTATTTCACTTTAAAAAAAAATCTAGGTAGAATACTAATACTTTTTGCTTAGCTTTCATAGAAACAGGAAAATTTGTTTCACTATTGCCTATTGACACCAGTTTAATAAAAACTTCACAATTATTTCAACCAAATGTTCTCACCTGACATTGAGTTCTGTTTTAAATGTGAACTCTTAACAGTGAATATGTGTCTTGTTTGCAGAAGTACAGTAAAACCCATCGTTAGTCACCCCCTTATACACTGGTTAGCTTATGAGGCTGATGATCTGTGAACCTGCTGTTGGGTTTTGGTGTGCAGATGATCAGCTTCTTGTATGCTAAAAAGATAGCTGGGTTGTCAGGTTATTGCTGACATCACTTCCACTATCACCTCATGAATGGTGCTTAGGAAGTGACTTCGGCAGTGACCGAATGGCCCAGAAGCCAGACAATTAATAGCACTGGAAGTTGGCCAGTTTCCTGCTCGCATGCTCAATGGCTAACTCGGCTGCTTTTTTGGTTGTACCACATTATAACAGTGGTTGAAATTTTATAATTGGGTTCTACTTCATATAGGTAACCTACAAAAGGTGAAAGTTAGATTTTTCCATAAGATTTTTTTATTTTGTTAGGAGGGGAATTTGAATACCTTTTATGTTCATTCTCTTGTCAGACCTTGTAAGATTCTCTCAGCGGATAGTTTTTTCTTAAAAAAAGATTAATTTGACAGGAGCTTCTAATTTCCAACTCTGCTTATCCAAAGTTTACCTCTGACAACATACAAGAAACCCCAACCCCCCCCCCCCCACTCGCACACACACACACAAATCTTGTATATTTAAGATATGGGGCATAAGCAATAAAATAGTACAACACGCATTTCAACATGGTGTGCAAAACTAAAATAGTACAACTTTATTTTGTGCTGTATTGTAGCAATAAAATACATTTGCAGCATTTCTACCAAAGTTATTCTGGAGCCTTGTGAGCAATGACTATTTAGTTCAGATGAGCATTGTTTTTGCTGCAGGCATCAAATGAAGCTTTCTGAAACTTGTTTTTATTTTGTTTGTGTTTGCTTTTGTTTGATATGTTCTTTGTTTAAAATGAGTTACAGCTGCACGATCCCTTACAACGGTTTAATCTGATTTTCAATAAATACCAGATGTTTATGGCTTAGAGAGATGAATGTAAAATCATTGAAAGTAGAGCACTTGGGCCGCATTTAGTTGCTAGCTCTCAATCAGATGTTATGAATTATTCCTCATTTTATAAAATTACTTTTTGAGTAAATGGCTAAGCCAGTAGTTTGGAAGGATCAGAACAAAAGGGCGAATCAACAGCCTATTCTAAATTGTATAGGGGCTTGTCCCAAATCAAAACATTTTTTGGTGGACTTCTACAAGTTGTTTGTTGTACAATCCAATTGAGCAAATATTCTTATGTACTTTTATTGCTATGTACTTGCACAGATTAATGAACCAAATGCATATGGGAACACACCTCTTCATGTGGCTTGCTACAATGGCCAGGATGTAGTTGTGAATGAACTCATTGATAGTGGTGCAAATGTCAACCAAGTGAATGAGAAGGGCTTCACTCCACTCCATTTTGCTGCTGCTTCAACACACGGTGCACTGTGTTTAGAACTCTTGGTCAGTAATGGGGCAGAAGTGAACATTAAGGTAGGTGAATCGATGTAACTAAGTTCTGTAAATGTTGGTACAAATTGTTAACAGTTGGAATAAATTGCAGCCTTCAGTCAATGCTTGAAATAATTATTTCATTTTATGTTTTTTCTTGGTTAAGATTACTTGCATGTTTCAGTGATGTGTGTAGATTATAAAGGTTGTTGTATTTGAATACAGATAAATATGGATGTATAGCAACCAATTAGATGCCTGCTAATGTCCAGCAAGTGGTTGCATTTGATATAGCACCTTTCTCATCAGATGTCTCTCAGCACTTAGATTTACTGTGTTTTTGTAGCTGAACACAGCAGCCATTTTGCATATTGCTTTTCTTGGGGGGATTGTTGGCCAGGAGATTGGGAGAAATTTCTCCCTCTTTTCAAATATTGCCATGAATCTTTTAACTCCACCTCAATAGAGAGATGGGACCTTGATTTAACGTCTCATCTAAAGCATGGCAGCTCCAACAATGTAGCACTCCAAAATGCATTGCATCCCCATTACTGTATCAGAGTGTAAGCCAAGATTGTGATGTCAAAGTCCTGATGTGGGTTTTGAACCCAGAACCTTGTGACTCAAGACTTGTATATTTAAGATATGGGGCATAAGCAATAAAATAGTACAACATGCGGAGTCAGATAATTGGCTTAATTGATAGCACTCTTGTTGAGCTGATTGCATACAAGCACATATTTAGTAGTTTACTGAATATATTGCATATAATACTGTTTAAGCTACACTAAAATATTAAGTATTCTTCATGTACAAATTCTGTTCCTGTGTACATTAAGGATAATCTATGTGTTAATCGAAATTAACGGATTAGATCAGATAAAAATGCAAGTGCATTTTAAGATTAGCAAATGTCCGTTTTAATATATACATTAATTTGAAAAAAGTATAACCATGCAGTAGTCAGTGCTCTTCATTCTCCTAAATTTTATTTACTGGTTTTATGTTTCTGTTTTTTAAAAAAAAAGTGTCAACATGTTTTCAACCATGCAAGCTGTGTTCCCTAAATTGTGATCTGTTTTTGATCACTTCTTTTTAAGTATGTCACTTTAAATTTAAATATGCCACTTTAACTTAAATTTAAAACAGTTTGAAATATTACATTTGGAAGTCAAGATTAAGGAGTTTCTTTATTCTTGTACAGTAATTCATAAAGCAAGCAATTGAGATATTAAATTAGTAGACTTCAACTCAGTGTCAAATCTAGCAATCCCAGGGCAAGTATAAGATTGTTTTAGAGGATTGAGTTGCTAGTAAATAAGCAACAAGAAATTTGTGATTGCGCAAATCACTCAAAGGAGATGGGACTGGGAGATATAAAATTACAAAGTAAATACTGCACATTTGAAGCAAAACCTTTTTAGCAGTTTTTAGTGTAAGACATACTTGGTTCAAAAATAATTTGAGTGTTTACTGAATTTAAAATTTAAATGATCTGAGATCATGGTAGAAAAAAATAAGAAAATGGTCAGTACAGGCTTTTTATGATATTGCGCTCAAAGAATTGAGATTATATGTTTAATTTGTTGTCCTCGGTTTGGGATTCCAGCGAGCAGTGTAAAGCGCTTTAAGAAATCCACATGTGAAAGACACTATATACTATATACTGTAGATATAAATATTGTCCTGTTAATTCACATAACTATCAAATGCAGTATTTTTTATTCAGTGAATTGTGGAGCATGTGTACACTTCTTGCTCTTATCCCCCATCTGCTAAATTTGCCTCCTTTTTTAATATTGGCTGCCAGTCACTGTCCGATACCATGTGTCAGCATACTTTACTATGAGGTGAACTCGACCACTGCTCGGGAGCTTGAATCCATTGCCAATCCTTCATTTAACATAGATCCACGTTACAGCAGGGGTCAATGGAAACAGAATACTGGTTAACCTTTGCCAGAGGTGCTGAGGCTTATTGTACTGATTACTCAACCCGAGGTTGGCTACCTCAGCACACTCTGAATCAAACACACATCTTTTAATCTGTATTGGTCAGTGCTGGATAGAAGGTTACATTTACCCGCATATGTCATTGAGGAACTGAAATGCATACATAAACTAAATTAGTTTTTAACAATTAAAATCCAAATAACCAAATGTGGACATGATATTGCCTTTGTAGAAGTGTCTGGATAATATAGATTTGTGCTTGTCGTAACTGTATTTGCTGTCTGTTCTATGATATTGAAACTTTAATATTGTTTGTTTAATATTAATATTAAATGTGAGATATCTCAATGGCACGATAAGGCACTATATCAAATGCAAGGATTATTTTTATTATTACTTTAATGCCTTTTTATTGTATTCATACACTGTGTCCGCAGTAGAAATGACATTTGAGGTGAAATGAATTATACATGTGTATAGAATAATACGGCATGACCTGGAAATGTAAGTCCCCGATGGTGGGGAATAGAAAGTAGAAGATACTGATGTGGAATGACTGACCTATTTAAGGGGTTTCTCTTGCGAGCAAATTACTCATTGCACATTGAACTGTGAGTTGATCATCGGATGTCATCCCTTTTGGTTGAGTAGTTATATTGTTCATGGTTTACTGAAGGGCAAAAATCCTTGAGTGACAGCAGTTAAAGATGAAGAAACCTGTTAAAATTGTGTAAAATACACACAGCTTGTTAGTTCTAATTTTGATCTTTCAGCTATGATTGGTAAATATTTGCTTGTAATATAAAAGTAAATTGTACAAGGCAGTATAAGTTGTATACATTAACAATTTAGTATTGTCATAATAACTTGTGTTTAATTTAATTCTACTTTAGAGTAAAGACGGGAAGACTCCATTGCACATGACAGCAATTCACGGCCGATTCTCAAGGTCACAGACCATCATCCAAAATGGTAACTGAAACTGACCCACTTTATTAGGTCTGGTTTGACAGTTAAGTTCCAAGAGTGTTATATGTAATTCTATCCATTTCCTTTGTAATATTTTGTATATTTAAATTGCTCTTTTTATGAACATTTTTTAATATAGAAACCCTAAAATTCTCTTTCACAAAGCTGCTTAAGGGATGAATTCAAATAATGCAACATTAGCTCCCTATTGATTTATGTGGAAGGTTGAGGGGTTGATTTATATGTGAATGCCCATTTCACATTTTTCGAAGCTTTTGCTTAAAAATAATCACTGTTAAGCTCTGTAGAGATTGGCACTGTGGTTATTGATTTGAAAATGTATCCCTTATTCTTTTTCTATTGCAAAATAATTAGTAATTGCTTACCATCCTGAACGAAAACCGGGTGCTCTTCAGACACCAAAAATCTGATTTAACTTAGCAATATCTTGCCAATAAATGCTGAACTTGTCTATTTTATAGTTTTTTTTTGCTGTAAATGTTAAACAGGTCTTTTATATACTAATCATTTTTGTCAATTCCAAAATATTTACCAATTTGGAATAGCCCACACATAATTAAAAGGAAACCCAGAATAAGCTCCTCTCAAGCATTTGTGCAATCTGTTGAACATTAAAAATGTATTAAAAAAAGAATCTCTTGCTCAACTTCAAGAAAAAAAGTGACTTGATTAAATCTGCACATTATAGAGTACTATGTCCACATTGTGAAGTGCAAGTACTTTGTGAGAAGATATGTGACTAAACTTTATAGGATCTTGTTGAAGTGGCAGCTAAAAACAGACACATCTGCAGAAAAGACCCTCAAGCTATTAACCTTTAAGCAATATGTGCTGCAGTGGGCTTGTATCTCATTAATACATTGGGTACACAAGAGACCTTCTACAGTGTTGGGCAATTCTTACCACATGAAAGGAGTTTTGGTTTCACATTTGTTCAACACACTCTTCTCTACTCACTTAAGGAGATTCAAAAGATTACGAGATCTGTTGAAGCTCTGCAAAAGGCTTGCAGGGAGATACTCTTGCTGTTTCCAAGGGGATAAACCAATGTCATAGATTTAGCTTTATAAATTTAGTTTGCGGATGATATTGTGCTGATAGCGGTCTCTTTTGCACTGCACTCACCATCTTGAACACTGGGACACGCAGTTCTGCAAAATCATGCAGGACCATGATTTTGCACTTGGGTGCCCCCAAGTGCAAAATCATGGTTCTGCACAGCTCAAGAGAGGACTGTGAAGGTATTGATTAGAAGATATAAGATACATTAGTCCCAATTGTTGATTCTTATCAGGAGGTTGTGGGCGCCAACTTTTGGATTTGAAGAAACTGTGCAAGGAAGGGGTGTAGGACACTCTTGTCATGCTTGATTCTCTTCGAGGACAACAAAGGCCTAATGCAGGTCAAGTTGTGCTAAATAAGACCTGTGTGCAAACACCTCTCCTTCATGGATCTGAGCTGAGGATGAAGCTCAGATCCATTTGTGATCCAGGGTCAAGCAGTGAGGTGGGTTTGTGGCAAACATAGGAGGCGGGTCAAGAGAGGGAGGGCTCCAGCCTACACTGACATGTCGCTAAGCATCAAGGAGGCGGAGGGGGGCTTCACAGTGGGTATGACTATTTGCCAAAGCCCATTTGGATTAAGCAGCTGGTCCTGAGCAATCCTGGTCTGCAGTATTGGACTTGGACCTTGCGAACATCAAGGTGGCTAGCATTTTGCAAGCTGTCCTTAAAGGTTCTCCCACCACATTGAAGACAGATCCCTGTCAGCCAGCTGATGAGAAAACTCTGACAGGGGTGACATGCTGAAATCTCTTCATGCCCTGCTGCTGAAATCTGAAGTCCGAATTTGTGAACATGCTAGTTACAGGCATCTGTCTTCTACGTACAACCTGGAATCACCATGATTGGTTTGCAGAGAAGTATACCGAACAAATCTTCCTCAATCCTTTACAGACCAATGAGAAAGGATCATAACCTGCCTTTGACCTGCAATAATTTAAAAAATGTATTGAGTAATTTATTCAAGGTTCTATTTCAAACATGCATAGTTTTGTATCACAATTCAAACAGATCAGTCCCTTTTTTGTGATACCATGAAAATGTCACAAGTCCTACTGAATTCCCAACACCCACTTCATGCCTTACTGAATTCATTGTCTCCTTGTTATTGTACCATATTGTAAAAATATACTTGTACCGTATTGGTATTAACTCTATGGCCCTTAAATTGCACATTGCTGATTTGCAGTCTCGGTCCAATACCTCTCTAGAAATTTTCCTTTATCTTGTTGTAGGTTATAATGGCCACAGAATAGTTGGGGCCTTTCTTGTCATGTCTCCTCTAAAATCCATCATTATTCCAAATTATCATGAGGGTGGATGAGCAGTTCTACATTTCTTCTCTTAAAAGTATAAACATTCAATTTTCTCCTATAAATATCTTTTACAGTTGTAAGCTTGGGAGAATGACTTGACCTTAGGTTAATCACTATTGTTGTCTCCAGTGTACTGTATCTATTAATGGTTTCAAACCATCCTCTTTCAGTAGCAGGTGGTCTGGCCAATTATCTAAACTGAAAAGTGGGACAACTTCTTATTGGTAGACAACCTAGATTTGAGTTGAACTTTTGAAAGTGACTTCAATTCGGGAAAATAAGTGAATAGGACTCGTGTGTGAATGTTTTGATATCATGCAGGTGATTGTGTGATCAGAGATACAAATCTGATATTGATTGCAGTATCTGTTGCTAAAAGGGACAGTTATGAAAAATTGCATTTAAAAGGGCATATTGTCTGGCTGACAAAAGTGTGAAATGAACAAGAAATAACAAATTGGATATTTTTACTGTTTTCTTGCTGATTAGTGTTATTTCTTTCATAGGTGCAGAGATCGATTGTGAAGATAAGAATGGCAATACTCCCTTGCACATAGCTGCTCGGTATGGACATGAGCTGCTTATAAATACACTAATCACCAGCGGAGCTGACACTGCAAAGTGAGTAATATATTTTTGACTTGGAGCTAGTTACATACTAGCTTGTTTTAGACCAAGGGTAATGGGCATCCACTTACTTCTGGTCCTGCACAATATGCAAACATCAAAGAAAATCGTGGAGTCCTGTAGATCAGTGGTTGAAGCACTCGCCTCGCAAATGAGAGACCTAAGTTTGATTCCCGGTAGGGCAAAATGTTGGGGAATTTTCCTTACTCCACACGCCTCCGTTTACTTAGCAGTAAGTAGAAACCCGATTATTAGTCGATTGGCGGATCACTTTTCCGAGGGTAATAATTCCTTCAAAAGAACATAACAACAGTGGTTTGGTCAATCAATCCATGACTGTTTGTGGGACACTGCTGTGTGCAATTGGCTGCTGCGTTTCGCCCACAAAATATACAGTCAATTTACTTCACAGTATATTCTATGAAATGCTTTGAGATGTCTCGAAGACGTGATAAGGTGCTATATCAAATGCAAGGATTATTATAAATCAATGATGAGAAAAGAGAATTTGATCCATTGAAGAGAGGGACAAGATTTATTCTCCATAGCCCAGGGCCAATTTAGCCTCCTTTCAGTCATGGCTGAGAACAGCAAACTCAGCGCAGATCAGGACAACAATAAAGTGAATTGACTGTATATTTTGTGGGATTCAAACCAAGGATTCAGCTGCAGCTGATCGGTAAGCTTCAGCATTATCCATTACACCATTAGGCCACTGTCCTAATGGGTAGGTGGGGGCCTAATTGGCAAGAAGTGAAAAGTACTTGTGCTTCATGCTGGTAAATTGCCCTGGTCTTTAGCTGGTTAAGTTCCACCAATATCCCCAGGATGCATTTTCAGGGTTCTGATGTTCACTTTTGTCAGTCTGCTTCTATGTTTTCCAGGCATAGATCACCAATTATTGGTTTCCTCTGTTCCTGGGGATGTAGCATGCATTAAAAAGTACTTTTGGTGGGTTTCTCACTTCCTGAAGTGGAAACTGCTCCGCACAGCAAAAGTTTCGCACATGCCAGACATCTGTCTTGCCAAAAAAGTGCCTTTCAATAACATAGCTGATTTAATAATAATAATCCTTGCATTTGATATAGCGCATTTCACGTCTTCTAGACGTCTCAAAGCGCTTCACAGAATATGCTGTAAAGTGAATTGACTGTATGTTTGTTGGCGAAACGCGGCAGCCAATTGCGCACAGCAGTGTCCTACAAACAGTCGTGGATTGAAAATGACCAATTTATTATTGTTTTGGTTTTCTGGAGGGATTATTATTAGGCGTGTGGAGTGAGGAAACTTGCCCAAGGCTTCGCTCTGCCTGGAATTGAACCCATGTCTCTCGCTTGCAAGGCGAGTACTTTAACCACTGACTACAGGACTCCATAAAAGAGTCCCTGTAGCTCAGTGAGTTTGTATTAGTTTTAATTGCATATGTAGGTAAGAAATAACACAATCCCAACCACTGATTCTTATGAGAATCCACTCAAGATGCCCTCACCCAGTCGAATATGGCATCTCTTCTAGACACTCGAAGCATATCAAAATGGGTGTGACTTTTCTAAACATTAAAAGCATCTGTTAGGTTTGTACCAGTTGATGGCCTTAATTCAATGATTGTAGGTAGTAGCTCCATCTTTTGAGTTTGGTTGGTTGTGCTGCACTGAATATTCGTTGCAGTGTTTTGCACAACTCTGTATGAACATCAATGATGCAAGATGCAAACAGGGCCAAATGTAATGGATATTGTACATTTTATTTAGATGAGTTAAGGTACAGCAACAGTTTCAGTGAAACTTTTCAGAATTGTTGCATACGTTTCACTGACTCATTAGACCTGAAATATTGCCAGGATTTAATATGACAGTCCTTGCAACTTCATACTTGCTTATATTGTTGGTCACGCTAGACACTATTGTTAACAATCTGCTCTTGTACTTCTTCTACACTGATTGCAGTCAGATCGGCCTGGGTAATAACCTGCATTATGAAGTGTTTATAATATATATATAATATAGCTACAGACCTTTCATTTTTCATACCTAGCTTCACAACACTAGAATTATATGGTGAACATTGGCACCTTCTGTTACCTGGAGTTGCTGACTTGTGTTATGACAAGAGCCACTTATAGTTGTGAACTGTTGGATAATTTGGGTGTAAGTACATTATATGTGTATATATATTTGATCCTAAATATTGCTTCTGTCTAATTTTATTTTTCCATTCTAGACGGGGTATCCATGGGATGTTTCCACTTCACTTAGCAGCATTAAGTGGCTTCTCAGATTGCTGTCGGAAGCTGTTGTCCTCAGGTATGTGTAATAAATGTTGAATCATGGTAGATATTGCGATCTCTGAGTTAATTAATGTATAAACAGTCATAAACAGCCTTTATTTTCTCCTGCCATTCCCTGACATTGACCTAAATTCAATCCTCAGGAGTTTGATCTTTTGTAGTAGTTAATTTAGTTATTTGTATGAAACGTAACCATGCTGTTGCAACTTGTACATTATTTATAGATGAGACTTGGATCCCCAGTTCAGTTTATTTCAACAATAAAAGTGCTCCAAGATAACTTCCATGAACCAGGAAGCACTAAAATATGTGTTTTGCATTTACTTCTGTTGCTGTTTTTTTCCTTTTTGTGTAATTTCCACTCAGCCGGATAAACTGATTTTTTTTTAGCATATATACACTAGGTGTGTGTATGCAGCAGGAGAGGTTTAAAAGAAATCTGATTTATTTATGCTTATCTGCAACAGTAGCAATTAAAGACATCGGAATTCTGCAGATGAATCAGTGTCCAGTTAATGTTGCTTTCCTCTATCTCTCCCCTCTCCCCAAACTGATTTGGCCATAGATGTGAGAATGTATAGGAATTCTGATGGATTTTGATCTGAATCCCATTTTAGTTATGTAAAGTTCAGTTCATTCACAGTAGGAAAAGACATCTGATAACTGAAATCCTTTTTCTGCTGTAGGTAGGTTAAGCATTTAAATGTTGGAGGGGGAACTTGGAAATTCTTTCCTCTTCTGAATATTGCAGCCATTGTGCACTGTGATCACAGTGCTATATGAATATCACTACACTTTACAGTATATTCTGTGAAGCGCTTTGAGACGTCTCAAAAACACAATAAGGCGCTATATCAAATCTCTCCCTCTCTCACACTCGCACACTCTTTGTCTCTCTTGCTCTCCCTCCCTGTCTCTCTTGACTCTATTTCCCTCCCGTTTTCATCCACAAAACACAGACACTACACTTTACCATATATTCTATGAAGTGCTTTAAGACTTCTTGAAGACGCGATAAGGCGCTGCATCAAATGCAGGGATTATTATTATTGCTCTCCAGAATAAGTGGAAAGTGCCGATGTCCTTGTTATGTGCCTGCTATTGAAAGTTACACACTTAAGAGACAGTAATGTTAGATTACCGATCAAGCATATTGGTTCATAACTAACGCTTTTAAATATGTTGTGATAACTTAATGGATCTCATTTTATATCTTTTAACACAAAGTAAACCAATTCTAGTCAACATTAGAATTTTGCATTGTAATACTATCTAGCATTAGAAATTTGTTGGGTTACTGCTAATCTGCAAAGAATTGTACAATACCTCTCAGTATTGTAGCAGTTCAGCTTTAAAACTACTGCTGGCAGCTTGACAGGATACTTGCATATTCCTTTTATGGATTCACAAAGAGCTCATTCATTGTGCAGGCTTTGATATAGACACCCCAGATGAATTTGGCAGGACCTGCCTTCATGCGGCTGCTGCTGGAGGGTGAGTAATGACCTTGTGCTTTTTTGAGTATGTAGCACGGAGCCATCAACTGTGCTGCAGTCGACATAATGATATGCCTAATTCACAGAGCCGCAGTTCTATCTAGTCAATAACATGAAAGCAGTAAATGCCATGAGCTGCACAGGAGTTGAGCTAATTACAAAGTGAATGGAAATGAAGTGATGCAGTCGTGTGAGGCAGGCATGACCACTGACCTTTTCTTAATGTGTTTAGGAAAGTTTGTTAAAGCATCATGCTATGCAACCCTTACCTTTTTGTTTTTCACCTTGTTTGAGTTAAATGGTTTATCTGCTGGCATAACAGAGCTCAGTTTGGCACCAAAATGCTTTTGACTTTGTTGTAGCAACATCTGCGTTTTTTTTGTTATGCCTAGACATTTTAGGTATACTTCCAGTAACGGTGATTATGTTGGAAGTACATTTAAAATATATGCCCCAAATTGTTTTTTGTTACTGTTGGTTTAACTGTGACCATGTCCTCCAAATTTGTAAAGATGATTTGCAAGTTTGGGGTTAGAGTGGAATGAAAAATGTTTTGGAGGTCCGATTAGCAATTGTTTCTTATTGCCAATTGTATTTGAAATTTTGAAGACATATATTTAAAGCCTGAACCGTAGGGGAATTTTGAACTGCAAGAAAATGTCTATTTCTAATCCAACAGTTTCTGAATTTCTATTTCATTTATTGATGTGGGAATTAACTTTACTTATTAACCACAATTATTATTAATTGCCCAATAAGAACAACATTCTATTGTGTAAACATTGTTTCTCTTTGGAGAAAAGGCAGGAGAATGGGGGTAAATGGAGCTTATTCAGAGAGCACAAGCATGATGGGATACATGGCCTCCTCCTGTGCAACACATTTATATTATAATGTGGAATAAAAGATATTACATCTTGCCACTAAGACAGGTATAGGTGTGTGCAAATGAACTGTAAATATGCAATTGCATTGATGTCACAAAGTCTGTGGTGAAAGTCTCAGCAGTATGTTTGCGCTTTTGCCTCCAGACTGACTTCAGAATATTATAATAATTATTATTCATAGGAGAACCACTTACGGGGGTATATTCTTGTCAGATCTGTATGACATCAACTGCTGTGAAGTGACTTTGTGGGTGAACACGGCAGCCAATTTGCACACAGCAGTGTTCCACAAACAGCCATGACGTGAGTGACCAATTTTATTTGGAGGATTGTTGACCTCCCATGCAAAACTCCTTTCCCTTTTTGAATAGTGTCATGGGATCTTTAACATCCACCTGAACAGGCAGGCTTGGTTTAATGTCTCATCTGAAGTACAGTACCTCCAACTATGCAGCATAACCCCAGCATTGCATTTGCAATGTCAGCTTAGACTATGTGAATTTGAAACTCCAATGTGGCCCTTGAACTCACAGCCTTATGATTCAGAGGCAAGAGTGCTAGCAAATGAGCCAGGTTACACTCCTTGGTCTTGGTGAAAGCCGAGCTGGGTTGGTAGCACTCGACTCTGAATCACAAGGTTGTGGGTTTGAGATCCTTGTCAGAATTTGGAACTCCTGTAGTCCTAAGTTGATGATCCAATACAGCACTGGGGGTGTACTGCAGTGTCAGAAGTGCCCCTTTCAGATAAAACATTAAAGATCCTATGGCACCGTGTTCGAAAAGAGAAGGGAGTTTTTCCTGTTGTCCTGACCAACAATCCCCCAATAAAATTGATCATTCACTTCATGGCTGTTTGTAGGTTATTGCTGTGTGCAAATTGGCTGTCGCACTTTGCCAACAAAATACATTGACTACATATTACAGTAGATTCTGTGCAGGGCTTTGAGAAATCCCGATACTGTGGTAAGACTCCATATCAAATGCAAGGATTGCTGTTGTGTTAGTTTGTCAAATACCTTGTGTTTATGTTCCAGAAATTTGGAATGCCTAAATCTGTTGCTTAACAGTGGAGCTGATTTCAACAAAAAGGATACGTTTGGAAGGTAAGAACTATCTTAATTTTTAGTGTATGCACAGCTAAAGTTGACAGCTGTTCCTGTTGAATGCTAAGAAAAATACGTAGAATAAAGTTGTGTGCTTTATTGTTTTCCTGTCCCCCCTTGGAATTCCATCCCAGAGTCTCTCCGATTTGCTCCCTCCCCTCTTTCAAGACGCTTCTCAAAACCTACATCGACCATGCTTTCGCTCATCTTTCCACTTCACACTCCTCTCAGTTCCCACCCCCTACTTAGGTGCCCATGCAGCACCATGATTTGCCTTGAGATGTGAAAGGCACTATATAAATGTAAACTATTCTACAAATTGTAATTTTCTTTTTGCTATTCCCAGCTCTTCTGCAAATCAACTATTACTGCGTTCCAAGTTGCAATAATTTCTAAAGGGATTCCAACATATGTGTTTTGGCAACCCCAATTTCAGACCATTTGAGGTGTACGAAAAATGACCAAAAGTGTGGTAAAAGAATTGGGTCTTGACGTGCCTTGAAAGAGGGGAGGGAGCGATTCGGAGGAACTCTGGGAATGGAGTTTCAGAGAACGGGGGCAAAATGACGACGGTGGAGCAATGGGTTGGGGGGACATGAAGCAAGCTGGTGTTTGCTTGGCAAATGAAACTGTCAGGTTGGGAAGGTGCAGAGGTAGGATGGGAAGGGTGGATTAAGGACTCTCACGCTCTCTCTCTCACACACTCTCACTCTGTCTCACTCCCTCTCTCTCACAATCTCTCTCTTTCCCCTCTCACACTCTCTTTCCCCCCCCCCATCTCTCTCTCTCCCTCCTTCTCTCAATCGCGTTCTCCCCCCCCCTCTCTAAATCACTCTCTGTCTCTCCCCCTCTTTCTCAATCAGTTGCACAGCTCACTATCTGGCAACAGGAATGAGCATTCTCCCGGCCGTGCTGTGTGGCTCACTATCTGGCAGCTGCAGTAGCCAGCGGTTGGGAGGACACGGTTGGTAAGGAGACCCGTTTGCCTTACCCTCAGCTTGAGAGGGACTTCCTGACAGACTGCAGGACCAGGCAGCATTATTTCCACTCCTTGCGCATTGAGTTGCTGTAACGAGAGGGCGGTTTTACCAGGGAGGGAGGGAGTGGCACCGTTAATTTGGAAATAGTTTGCGGGCCGGATGAAATAATTCCCGGGGGCCACCAGTTGGACCACTCTGGCCTATATTGAGTACTTTTGTGCCTGTCCATGGATCCTGATTTTATTAAGGCACTGCATTTTCACTTCCATCTGTACTTTGTTTAGCTCATTATAAACGCCTCTCAAAGATAAAGTTGGTCTAGATGTTATTAGTGTGCCCATGAGCTTGATTTTATAGTCAGTGTAAGATCTCAGCTGAGCATGAGCCTTTTTCTTGGCTTTCGATTTTATTTGTCTTTCAGGCAGTGAGAAAATAGTCTCAGTACCTCAAACCAAATATCTACTCCTGCCTAAAACTCTATTACTAAGGTAATTTTCTTTGTAAAAATGACATGGATTCTCTTTGCTGACCATTACCAGCAGAAGAAATCCTCAAAGAAGAGTTCTGCATTTGATGATATTATGTTAGCTGATTATCTGCACTAATTGTCACCGGTCTCATTGTGAATAAGGAGATGGTGCAGAACTGATTGTCACAATTAACTATAGTATAAGCCAAAACCTTCTTCAATCAGGAGACTCACTATTACTACTATATTGTGCCAGCCCTTTTCTCTCTGTCATTGTCTCACACACTTTCTGACTCTCTAACCTTCTATCCCTCTGACTTTTTCTTTGTCTGGCTCCCCCATCTTCAGCCCTGTAGATTGCTAAATGAACTCTTGTCTGTTCACATTTGTGTGGGTGGCTGAATTGTGTTCCAAGTGACCTTGTGCATATTTGTACAACTGAATTATTTTAGTGATGGTTCCTTCCCTTCTATGTGCGAGTGCAATGCAGATAAGTGAACAAAAGGCATTCTACTGTAATGGGTAACTCTCAAGTTCACAACCATTGTGTATTCTGGAAGATACAGCACTTGTCTGCATGGGAATTGAAAAGGCTCAATTTCCAGACAAAATGATTAGATAACAAAAACAACAAAATTATATTTGTATAGCGCTTTTCGCATCAGGAGGAAGTCCCAAGATAGATCTTTGATGGGCTTCATAAATTGAATAGTTGTTAAGTCTTATTGTCCAGACTCTGTCTACATTTAGGCAAGGGTAGAGCATATAAGAGCTGAAGGCAATATGCAGCAATATCCCAGCATGAATTAGCATCTTCAAAGGATGAAGTAAAAATTAAATTAAGAGGGTAGAAAGAAAGTTATTTTGTGTCATTGCTTTTTTTCAGAAATTTATTGAGAACTAATTTAAAACTTTTTTAAGTTGTCTGACCCGTGGGGAAACCGATCACCAGGTTTAACAGTATCCAGACCAGACAGAGTTCTAATGTACAAGTGGAGTACGCTTTTGACGGACGGCGGTTAACCCCGGGGGTCGAGTAAATTGAATAAAACTCCCAGCCACGATTCATTTCGATTCTTACCTGTTGTAAATATGCTAGTTGATTCAGACGAAAATCCAGTTTCTCCAGGCAAAATGCCGCACTGGTCGCCACTGAATGTGCGCACTCGGGCCGGCTGAGACCGCCACGAGAGACTCCGGCATGTAGATGGGAGGAGTCAGATTGTGATTGACAATAGACTCCAGCCATTCTGAAGCAGTTGGAGTTGGGCTGTCAAGCAGTGAGGGGGCGAAGGAATGGGAAAGAACAAGGGTG